>NW_024081613.1:0-552500 GCF_003009895.1 Hyaena hyaena
AATAAGTCAGGCAGAGAAGGACAAATATCATATGTTTGCACGTATAGGAGGATTAGGAGGAACTTGACGGAGGAACAAGGGGGAGAAGAAGCGGGGAAATGGTGGGGGAAAGGGAGAGAGGCAAACCATGAGAGACTCTTGAATGCTGAGAAACAAACTGAGGACTGATGGATGTGGAGGGGAGGGGGATTATGGGCACGGAGGAGAGCACTTGTGGGGATGAGCACTGAGTGTTATGTGGAAACTAATTTGACAATAAACTTCTTGTAAAAAAAAAAAAAGAAAAAAAAGAAATGATTTCCTCTCAGAGGGTCATGGCAACCCCTCCATTTTTGCCTTCCGAATCTAGTACAGTCTCACTTTGACCAAGTCTTGACTGGAGCCATAGAGGAAAGGGCGTTCTGGGACATTCAGTTCCTAGGGTCTGATAATCCGCATAGTGCTCAGCAGTGAAGCAAATATTTTGAGCATGTTGACTTTTTTTTTTTTTCTGTTTTGAAACTATATTTAGGAAGGGGGCAGAGAGGGAGGGAAAGAGAATCCCAAGCAGACTCCATACCCAGTGCAGAGCCCCATGCAAGGCTCAAGCCCACGACTCTGGGATCATGACCTGAGACAGAATCAAGAGTTTGAGGCTTAACCGACTGAGCTACCCAGGCATCCCTGAAGCTGATTATTTTTATTGAGATATAATTGACATATTAGTTTCAGGTGAGCATCATCATGGTTAGATAGTTGTATATATTGTGAAATGACCACCTGCCCTAAGTCTAGGTAAGAAGAAAGTATGTTGTATGTATACAGGGACAATGAGGTGCACTGAATGGAATCTTTGGTACTCTCAGTATTCTAGAAATCCATATAACGAGGAACATATGTTTTTGTAAATGGCATATGAGAACACTGAATAATGATGTTGTGGGTAAAAGAGGATGGTGATCCCACACTCAGTTGTGTTTGTGAAATTCAGTGTTAAAAAGGCTTATACAGCATTTAATCAAAAAATGCTGAGAGAATTTAATATTCCAATATTTATTTGATGCAATAATAGCATGAAGAATTTTGTTAAATTATTTGTCTGTATAACTCTTAAGCATTTTTTTCTCCTCTGTAACATCTCCAAGAACAAAGAAGAAAATGTTTCCATAGGCTAAAAAATTTAGTGTAAGTTTTCACCTACATTTCTTATTTCGCTGTGTTTAAAAGGTAAATTCTCTTTTTTGACATGGAGGATAGGGATGGTTGATGACTTTTCACAATACACAATCATCTTCTGACAATTTTGAATGCCTAGGAAGCAATGAATGGGTGGTTTAATGCAAAAAATTTGATCTCTAAAGGTTATTTTTAATTAATCAGCATTTTTAAAAAGTTCCAGAAGATAACTGCAGCGTGGAATTCTTTCTTTGTCCTTGATTCATGATATTCCTATGACTTTGCTCAGGGGAAGTGTTGGCAGAATCATACTGCAGTCAATCATAAAGCCATCATTAAATGTCCATGTTAATGACCAACTTCTAATCTCATTGTGGATCATTTTAGTCAAAGACAGAGATGTGGTTTGAGATAAAATTACTCATGAAATTGGTTTTAGGTGAAACGATACACTTTTGTTTATAAAGTCAAATTTTAATTTTATCTTCATATTTTTATTTTAACAGCAGACAACTCACATTTCACAGTGACAAGCTTTTCCTAATATACTATCTAAATAGCAAATCGTGTGAAGACTGCAATGTCTTCAAAAGTCTTTCTTATATAATAACCCCAATCAAGTGTAAATGAGAACTCAGAAGTGGCACCATGGGCAGAGATATAAAAACCATCAACATTTTGAAGCAATTTAGGTAGTTTCTATGCATAGATCAAAATGAGTATTTATAACATTGATGCTATGAAAATATTGCAAGAGTACTTAGATTAGAAAAATGAAAAGAGACGTGAATAAAATGCACATAGGTAATACTTTGCCAGTGCTTTTATATTTGCAATAAGATTGATTATTCTAAGGGTATTCAGTAGGCTGTGTTCAACTTCTATAAGGCACTCTCCTGTAATCTGCAGTTTTATCTACCCCTTCTATTGGTTAAAAACTGCTATTAAAATAAAGTTAGCTTTTTTTAATATTAAAATAAAAATATATATTATATGTTGTCACATATTCATACTTGTAATATTCACATATAATATTATATAATACAATATTATGTAAACATTTGTGTGTGCTGTACATGGCATATACGCATGAACTGGGATATAGTAAAGGGATTTGAGATTGAGATAAAGTGTTATTTCCTTTTTTTTTTTTTTTAATGTTTTACTTATTTCTGAGAGAGAGAGAGACAGCATAAGCAGGGGAGGGTCAGAGAGAGATTGGGAGACACAGAATCTAAAACAGGCTCCGGGCTCTGAGCTGGCAGTCAGCACAGAGTCTGACGCGGGGCTCGAACCCACGAACTGTGAAATCGTGACCTGAGCCAAAGTCGGATGCTTAACCGACTGAGCCACCCAGGAGCCCCTAAGGTGATATTTCCTATATGGTAGACGCATGATATACATTTATTCTATGATCTTTCTGAAAATTTATATATTCTTTTTTAGTTAAGCTACATCTTGTAGCAGAGAAAATTAACTTTGAAAGTAGGCCAGAAATGCCAGTAAGAAAGATTCACTGGATTTCCCTGAAGAATTCTTCCCTGAAGAATTAATACTATTATGATTTGAAAATGTATTTAAATCTTCCTAATTGAATGAGAGAAAACCGACTGGAAAGAAATGCTAATCAGAATTTCCCAATCAGAACTAACTTAACTTGATACAAAACAATAGTTATCAAGATATGTTTTCAGGAATATGTTATATTTGGAGACGCTATTTCACAGTAAAATTAGATACTTAATTTTTACAAGATTTTAAGAGAATTAAAAAGGAGATCCCAGGGGAAATAAAGGGAAAAATTCCTTGATGAGGAAAATAAGCCCACTTTTTTATTGGCTTCATTTTCAATGAACTGCTCAACATATTCATTAGAGGATAAGAAGAAATATTTTACTACTTATGGGCATAGGTAATAAAGAAGACTAAAAGATAAAGTGGATCAATTCAATCAGATGATTTTCTGTCACATGAAGCCAGAGATAGGTGTGTGGAATGTAGGTCAATTAGCTGATGCAATTACATAACAACCGAGGTTCCTTCTCTCTTGAACTTGTCTTCTCTAAGGTGTTGCTCTGATCAAGGTATCAATGCCATATTGCCTACATGATGTCTGTTTTCCGGTTAGTGAGGAGGGAAATAGAGTTAGTTCCTTCAAATCACTTATAGTCAAAAACCAGTTTCCATTAGAAAGATTTGACCTGGAACACACACCTCTCGCTTCTGCTCACCATGGCAGTGACTGGAGTTCACTGCCATGCTGTCAAACACAGTTTCAATGGAGGCCAAGGATTGTATTCTCCAAATTAGGTCAACATGTGCCCAAGCTACCTGTGTGCAGAGACCATGAGAGGTTCTGTGGCTGAAAAAATGTGGACATAATGCGTACCTGGGAGGTTTAGCAATCCGCCCCAGGACACTGTGCATTCTGTTTCACTAATGTAGCCTCATCTGAACAAGGTTCTGGTCCATTGTGGGTTCTCAATGAATATTTCACATCAGGAAAATAAAATCTTAAAGAAGGAAGTACTTTTTCCACCCAAGTGAATTGTATTTAGCTTGTTTATACAGAAATTATTATTTCTGATACTAGCTTAGCCAAAACGTGAGTAATCCTCATGGATTATTTTTGTTGTTATGAATTGTTTCCTTTGTTTGTTTGTTTAGACTATTTTTTTATAAAGTTTGTAAAGTTTGTATAGTCTGGTGTAGCCACTGAAATCCTTTCCCAGGTAGCTTTGTAGTTGGCTCTTGATTGGATAGAGATTTCCTTAAACACCAGGCAACTCTTGCCTTGGTCTTCACTTTCTTCCCATGCAGACCAGCAAGGTCAGCCAGAGATAAGAGATTAGGTCCTTATATATTTTCTGGGCATATGCAAGGTCCTTTATATTAATGTGGTGTTCTAAATTTCTATAAATACATTAGAGTTTTTCAAAGTCCACTATGGACACCTGCTCCCCCAATTTCTCTTTTTAACATTTTTGGTGAATCTTCTATTATTCACAGCTGGTTTTGCTGCTTCAAGTTTCTGCGATGTTAAACAATTGCTAGTGATTATTTTTGACAAATGCCCTTGGTATTCATCATTTTGCTGAGAGCATACAATGAATCATGTCAGTACAAACAAGCCCTAAGAATAAGAGGTCTTTCAGGGACCTTCCACACATGCCAAATAGTGATTCTTCCCTGGGCATGGGACTTTTGAGGAGCTTCAACCCTGACCTGTCCCTTACAGTGGCTGCTAAACTGCTAAGCTGCTGGTTTTTATAGTTACCATAATTGCAAAGCTGTTTGTTTTCAAGGATACAAAAAATATGTCGAGTGAAATGAAAAGAATTATGGCAAGTTAAAACACCACAAAACTTGTTCTTTTCACTGAGATTTAGCCATTTTTCTTGAATAAACTATTCTGGGATTATTACAAACTTTTTGCTGATTTCCAGAGTTTAAAAAGGTTGATTTTGAACTTTTGGACAATGTTCTCAATACTTTTATGAAGGAATAGATTTTTGGAGGAGGTCTTTAACCTATTTCTTGACATCTGGTTGTTATACTTTGACACTTCTTCTGTTTAAATCATATATAAATAACTAGTTACCTTAGTCATCTTTACCATCTTTAAATATATCAACTTATTTCAGAAATAAGAAGAATGGTAGTCTATGTTAATCTTTACCATGCTGTTTTTTATCCTTCCCCACAGGCTGAATGCATAACACAATTCTGTTGAGCTCATGCACGATCATATGGCTTATTTAATGACATGTGAGCTGAAGAGTGCTTATCACATGTTGGGAGATATGTTAAGGGCCAGTGTATAATTTCCATAGCCTTATTCCATCCCTTCCTCCATGAGCCTGGGTATAAAATATATAGAAGCTACACCAACATCATGGATTTCTGAGTAAAGATGTTAGGGAATGATCCATACTTTTCCATTGATGGACCTTTTTAATAAGCCATTGAGATTTTGAAGTTTGTTAGTGGACCATAACAAAAGTATTCATATTGATATAGTAGCCTGATGTAATATATACATATGTTAAATAAATTCATGGCATTTGCTTTATGACAAGTCTGCCCATCCTCTGTTCTAGTTCATGGAGCTTTTGTTGTCCATTAAAAACATCAACTACTTCATTGCTTCTATATAGTCAGTGAGCTGCACTTGATAGTTTATCCAAGATACTGAAATATCCTGTACAATCTTCAAAAGGTGATAAATGAGGATCCTAGAGGCTATTTGTATTTATTTCTAAGGACAATGAGTTATTGCACTTTCATATCTGAAACAGAGTGGGAATAAAGCAGGTATGCATGTGATACTAGATGGGAGACTTAAAATTCCTAGCTCTGCATTTCCTTTTCCTCATACCAAAAAACATAACAGTAATGTCTCTCTTATGTCCCATTCAGGGTTGTTATAAGAAAGCATATGTGAAATGGTTTAAAAAGTTTAGTGCTATCTAGGTGTAAAGTAAGGATGTGATGACTCAGATATGTGTAAATCTTCAAATGTTCACCTCAAATACCCACCCTATTTTCATAAGGGACTTTAGACTAGGCTTGCCCACAGCATAACGAGATACTCTGTTAGGAAACAATGTTAGAACTCATCTTTCCCAGTCCATGTATTATACAAAAAGAGTCTGATGTTCTGGAAATTTAAATGACTTTCATAAAGTAACTAAACTGACAATCACCTAATCCCGGATGAAACCAAGGCTTTCTAGATCCCTGGCAAGTTCTGGTCAGTATTTAGGGGAAAAGTGATATTATATAGATACTAGATATCTACATATTATATGTATTATATGTATATGTCATATCATATTATATGTGATTATAAACACATAGAGTCCAAAGTCAGATAATGGTGAGATGAGCTTGGCAGAAGGACCAGAATGAGTCTCAGACCAGAGAAGAAATAACAGTCCATGAAACTGAGGGTATTTAACATTTCAAAATAGCCAATATAGTTGTAAAACAGAGAGATGACTTTGCAGAGAATTCAAGTTTGGAAGTTGTTGGTAATGTGTTTTCCTTTAAGTTAATTAGAAAATTGACTGTTTTTTCCTTATGAAAATCTCTCTTTCACTTTGCATTTAACTGTGGCTTGTTGAAGGGAAGAATATATGTGTCACTTCTGCCAGTTAAAGATAGATTCATTTTAATTTACTTAATTAAAAGTTTAAGAAAATAACATCTTGCAGTCACACCAAGCCTTCCTCCATACGCTTATTGCCATGACTATTAGGTAACCTCTATTTAAGGCCAGCTGCCACATGTTATTTCTTTGGACAGGACATGTTGAATTTACTCTCCCTCTAGATCTTAACATCAGTGTGTTACCTGAGTGTCTCAGCAAGCTTCCCAATCAAGTGGATAAGTAGCTTGCATTGGGGACATGGGAAAAGTATCTGAAGATGGCTGACATATCATCAGACGACAGCTTCTCACCCACCCCTACTATCCGATTTTCCACCATTACTAAAAAACAGCGAATGGTTCTGACCTGCCCTATTTTGGAAGGTGGACTGAGGGTCAGGGAATTCCATCACTTGTTTTCCCTCCTTAATGTTTTAATTTAATATCTTCTGGAAAAAATTTTAGTGGAGGGACTGGATGAGTATTGCCTCTGGCTCTGTTTTTCTTAGGGGATTTCTTGTGGCTAAGAAGCCTGGGTGAATTTTATGATCCAGGCTCTGCTCACAAAGCAGTCATCATGCCTGGGAGAATACTGAGGAGACAGACACTCACACTAAAGGGAAACCCTGGGGATTCTGGTGACTAGTCTCTCCCCTAAGCACATAACCAGTGTATCAGAGGGTCCTTTGAAACAACACACACATGGATCTCACTTCTCTGGTTATTTCCGTTTCACGAGAACATTAGGCTGAAATCTGCCTTTGACGTTTCCTGGGGCTGCATCTCAACTGCTGGCAGATTCTTTGATTCCTTATGCAGCCTCCTTCAGAGAGCTTGTAAAACTAGATCAGAAATACCCATGTGGCAACACATTTAAGCTGTCTTATTAGACACAACTTTGCAAACAGCTTTGCCACTATTTGTTGCAGAAGCTTGAACAAGAAACCTATTTGCACACACGGTGTGCTACAAGGCCAACATGATCTTCTCCAACTTAAAACGCTGCCTTGGAAACAGCCTCAAAACACCTATCTGCCTGGACACTATCAACTGTGGCATACTATGAATGTCTACTTGAAACTTGGAACACAGATTTGTAAGTTTGTTGGAGATGTTAGTGTGTTAAAGGCTTGAAAGCAGACCTTGCACGTTATTTTGAGTAGGATGGTTCTCTCTCTTCAGTGAAGCCCATGTAAATGGATTTTCTGATGAACTCTGACAAGCAGGATGGTTCTGTTTCAGTTGTAGGAATTTAATTTTTAGCTTTGTTTATAATTGCTCTTACATCCTATGTGCTACCTACTGAAAAGATAGATAGCATGTGTATTTTCCAAATCTTCTTAAATAAATTATGTGGCTTACCTAAATAACCCTTTTTAAAATGCACAGTGCAGCTTCAAAAACCAAGCAATAGGTGCACTGGTAATTGAACGGTAATTGATCTTCTGTAATTCCATTCATAGTGTATGTGACGATGGTATGAGAAAGATAGTAACCTGCCATTGGCATTATAAGCTGCCTGAAGAGGTTACTCTCCAGTGTTTAAAGTGAAATTAATAGTTTGATTTGTAAATCAACAAGTAAATACTAAGAAATTAACAGCTATCCCAGCTGAAGCTCTAAAACAGAGTCCAGAAAGATTTGTGGAATTCTGGAACTGTAGTTCTCATGCAAGGAATACAGATACCAATTTTCAAAATGTTTTCCATGTATTGCCCAGGAAAAAGTACTCTGATATTTCAGGCAATGCAATGAGCATTGACAAGTCAAGTGTCTAATAATTCTCTCCCTGTTCATATCTAACATAGTATCCTACTATTCCCATTCAATTAATTTGTTGAGTTGTGCTCTTCCAGACACTGTTATAGGCACTTATGCTATATAGTGGAAACACACAAAGACTCATAGGACTATTGAACTTAAGTTTTTGTATGACAATAAATAACTATGTTACAGAAATAAATTTTATAGTATAGAAATGTAGAAGATAAAAATTGTGTGGCCCAAAGAAACCCAGCAGTAAGAGGAAACTTTTATTACTAAATAAAGAGATCAGACTTCTTTGAAAAGATCTAAAGAATATGATGGGATTAAGCAATGGTTTAATCCAGGGAAGAGTTTACCAGATAACCTAAACTGAGCCCAAAGGTGTGAATGCTCTTAGGGTATGCATGATATGTTGGAATAACAGCAAGGAAGTGCTGACTAGCTGGCTGAGGGCAAGAGGAAGGGCAGCTAAGTGAATTGTAGGAGATGAAATTAGAGATATGATATATATGGATAGAGACTTCCTGCAAAATCTTGTAGGTTATTGTAAAATATCTAGCTTTCACTCTGAATGAAGTTGAGAGCTATTACAGGGTTCGAGCAGAGAATCTGACTTGCATGTTTAAAATTCTGGCTGCTGTTGGAGGCAGAGACAGACTAATTAGGAGTCTATTTCAGTAGTCCACCCTAGAAAAGATAGTGATTTACACCAAAGGGTGGCAGTGGAGGTGGTAAAAAGTGCTCAGCTTCTGGACATATTTTGGAGGTCAATCCAACAAAATTCCTGCCTGATTGAATTCAATTGTGAGAAATTAAGAATGACCAGAAGCTATCTGCAGGAATAGAATTGCCATTGGCTAAGATGAATAAAACTGAGGATCAAACAAATGTGGCAGAACAGGGCATTTAGGAGTTTTCTTTTGGAAATATTGGATTGAGATATCTTTAATCCTTTGTTTGGAGACAACCAGTGGTACTTAATAAGGATTTGCATTTCAGGGGCAAGTTGTGGACTGGACATATACAATTAGAAGTAAAGATGGAGGTTGAAGTAATGTTACAAAATGAGATTATAGGGTGATGAATATAGGATAGAAAGACAAGGGAATAGAAGGAAATGAAAGGTGAAGGGAGAGGAGCAGAGAGAGGAGAGGAGGGTAAGATAGAGGAGGGGAAGAGGAGAGAAGTAAGGATTGAGTCTTTATGAAGTAATATTAAGTTGTGGCAGGTGGTCAAGACACTTGCCAAAGAGATTGACCACCCTGTGAGATAAGAAAAATCTACAGAGATAACCTGGGAACTGTTAAGAGACTGATAGAATGTGTCAGATGCAAAGCAGTTCAAGCAATTTATTGACTAATAATTGATAGCTGGATTTTGTACATGGAATTTATTGGTAATTCGACAGGAGCAGTTTCAGGGGCATGATGGTAGCAAAATTTTAGAGTGCACTTAAGTGAAAATTGCTACATGCTTCTTATCTGTACCTGTACTCAAGCAAAGCAGAAGAATGTGGAAAATCCACACTATAAGACTAAGAGGAGGAAAGTTTGGGGGGAAATGTCTTTCAGTAGATAATAATAGCTGGGACCTCCCTACAGAGGAAGGCATTGGCTTTCATTAGGATCATACATACTGATTTATGGCCAGTCAGGTTATAAAGATAAAAGAGGATGTTATGTAGGAACGTATGATGCTGAGACTGTCAACTTTCTCTATTGACTTGTTCAGTGAAGTCAGAAGAAGGATCATTAACTGAAAGCAAAGATGAGGAGGGGGTATAGGGTTAGGAGAGAGAAGAACATGGAAAGCCTTCCAGAAATTCTTCCTAAGGGTATGGTCCAAGAAATAAGTAGTGTCAACATCATTGGAAGTTTGTTAGAAATGCAGAATTTGTGGGTGCCCGGGTGACTCAGATGGTTAAGCATCTGACTTCTGCTCAGGTCATGATCTCATGGTTTGTGAGTTAGAACCCCACCCACGTCAGGCTCTGTGTTGACAGTGCTGAGCCTGCCTGGGATTTTTCTCTCTCTCTCTTTCTGCTTCTACCTCCCTGGGTCGCACCCTCTATCTCTCAAAATAAATAAACTTAGAAAAAAAAAAAGAAATGCAGAATTCTGAGTCCTTCTGTAATCTTACTGAATCAAAATCTGGACTTAGTATTAAAATGCCCAGATGGTTTGTATGTATATAGAAGTTTGAGAAAAAGAAATTTTTTAGGAGGGTTAGGAGAGCAAAATGCCTCTGGGGTTATTAGGAATGACCTGTGGTGTTTCAAAAGCATTGGAGGTTGAGGCCGGAGGTCATGAATATGGAGACCAGTAATCATGCTTGTGCATTTTTTTTCAACCATGTCCATTTAGATGGGTAGGCACAAGACCTGGGTAAAGAGATTTCACCAGGTGAAGTTTTGTTCACAGAAAATGGCAAAACATGAGGCGATCTCTTGCTTTATCAGATCCAGTCTCTTATTTATTTATTTATTCAAATATTTCCCCTGTACCTCTATCAGCTTCCGTTACTTTTTGTTTCCCTATCATCTTCACATTCTAGGTCAAATGATCTCTTGGCTAGATAAGTTCTAGCTGGACTTTCTGTTATTAGATCTTACCCTGTTATTCAACTGCCCTCCCACCAAAGTCCTGGAGGAATCTTCCAAAACTGTGCTAGTGATTATGTTCACGTCTCTGCTTAATGATCTTTAATACTTTCCTATTCTTTAACAATTTGACAGTTGAGCATTTAAGGACCAAGATTCCATGGATGCAGTTACCGTTTAAAACCTTTTCTTTCAAATTTTCCTTTCATCTCATATCCCTGGTGTCTGGACTACAACCCTTTCCCTCAAGACCATACATATTATTTTCCCTTTGCTTTTAGCTCTTTATCCACCAATAATCCAAACTTTTTTCTTGCACCTTCAGTTTCTTTACTGGTCAAAATCCAACTCACAAGACTATTGCTTTATTCGGTGACACTCCCATCAAAAATCTACAACAAAAAATTTCTCCTTTTGCTATTGAAACTTCATAACATTTTTTTAGCTCTTTTATGTTTTGTTTTATAATTGTTCATTCTTCTGTCTGTCTCTCAAGGGTCTAGACTACTGCATTACCAAGACTGTATCTTATTAATTACTGTGTCCACAACATAGAAAACATGATGTCTTATGTATAACTTGTACATATAAATACTCGCTCAACTAATGTCAAGGAAAGGAAAAACTGAAAACCTCATATTGTCTTCATTTTACTAAACATTAAGAGGCAATATAGATTAAGGAAATGAACTGAAATTATCATCCTGTGCCATTTGGATTGCTCTGACTTCCTCCCATTGTGCATTTATTTCCAGAGGCTAAATAATAAATCACACATTCAACAAATGCAAATCAAATCAATGTTAAGGAAAATGTTTGTTTCAAAGAACACAGTACAACTACATTTCACAGTTAAAATTTATACATTTTTGTCCAGGATGGAGATAAAGGAACCTTGAGAACCCTTATACCTTTACTACTGCAGGCTCAAAACTAAGGAAATGCTTTTAAAAGATATGTTCAACATCGATGAAACACAGTAACAGTTGCTCTGAGGTAGTTATATAAAAACAAAACAAAAAAAAAACAAAAAAAAACCCTTTCAAAATAATGCTAAATAAAATAACAGAATCTTGTTCATAAGCCATATTTTCACTGAAGCCATACCATCCCTCCGTGACACTGCACTTGCTCACGTCAGTAGAAATGTCTTGAAGTGGATGTTTTACTTTAAATGCACAATATGAATTTTCAGATTTCAGATTTTTCTTGTACAAACTGATGTTGTCTCACCCAGTGGCACTCAGGAAAGTCATTCGAATGAATTCTCTCCCAAAGCATGGTTCTCCTTGGGTGTTCCATTGGAATTAAGAAGGAAATGCGGAAACAAAAGTTTCCTTACTCTAATAGATTAGAGAAAACTGTTCAGATTACCTCACTATAAAATTTCACAGCACTTTAGTTTGCTGATTTATTGAATAAATATCAAAGAAAAAGGTAGTTTTCAAAAGTATATGACAGTGAAACATTTATGATTTTCTTCTTCTTTGTATGCAGTCATATCAGTCTACTAACAAACTGAGAAACACACTCTGGAAAATACATATCGATATTACTGATAATAGTATGTTTCCATGTGCTATGTCTGCCAGTTTGTTTACATTTTAGTAATCATTTTGGGCATTTGTTATTCCATGGCTTCTTGCATTCATTCCTCTTGCTCCCCCAGTAGCAGAAGCTCAATTTACTTTGAAGTAATTGTCTCAATTAGCACAAAGTTGATGGGAATGACAAATTCCATCCCAGACCCAAGTAGTGGATACAGTGATCCAACCTGGGCTATTTGTGCTTTCTCTGTTGGAATTTCAAATGTTGAGTGGAAAGACAGAAAAATAAAGAGCTAATTTATTCCAGTGGCAGTACCTTGACAATACTGTTGATAAGTGTGGTAGGTGGACACCTCACTCCCTCCGTAAGGAGGGGAGGAGGGAGGGAGGGAGGAAGAGATCCATGTCCCAATCCCTAGAATCTGTGAATAGGTTATGCAGGTGAGCCCAGTGTAATTGCAAGTGTCTTTAAAAGTGGAAGATGGAGGGTGAAGAGGAAAAATCAGAAAAGAGAATGTGAGAAGGCTTTGTAGATGGAGGAAGAAGCTTAGCTAAGAAACCTGAGCATCCTCTTGCAATTGGAAAAGCTAAGAGAATGAATTCTCCCCGTAGAGCTCTGGAAAGGAAGGTAGCCTGCTCCACCTGAGCTCAATAGGACCCATTTCACTCTCAAACTACAGCACTGTAAGATGATACAGTCACATTGTTTTCAGCCACTGTGTATGTAGTAATTTGTTATAACAGGCAGCTAGCTATAGAAAAAGAATACAACAGGCTTCTAGCTTGAACTCCGAAATTAACATATGTCTCATCCATTCCTAAATGGTTCTTCAACTTCCTCTTACATTGCATAATTCCTTCTAAAACATTTTAATAAATTCTATGTTTGCTAAATGTATGCAGAATCCATTTCTGAAGTTTGGTAAACAAAACATAATTTAAGAGGTTTATCCATGTATCTTGGTCATCTTTTTTCCTTATTAGATTACAAATACTTCATGGAAGACATCTTGATTTATTCCATGTATAAATAGAATCTAATACAATCTTATGAATTCTTTGTTATCCAATAGTTGTATACTGATCATGATTAACTGAATTTATTGAAGCAAATTTACAAAAAAAGATAATTCACAGAGGAACGTGTCTTATGGATATTTTATTAGAAATAAAAATGGAATAATATAAAATTAGTTGCAATCAGTTTCCTCTGAGGCCTTATTTAGATGTATGCCTGCTATTAAATAATACTAATGTAGTAGTTAAACAGTTTCTATTTTCATCTTTTACTTATGCATTTTATATGTTACCATATTATCTTCATTGCTTTTATTTTTACTGGCTGTAATATTCAATTATGCTATGCTACAATTTATGTTTTATTAGGGTTTACACTATTTTAAATTTTTTAGAAAATAGTAAATGCCCTAGCTTCCCTTAAAATACATTCCCATGGGTTTTACTCTTGTCTAACGTAATTAATTTGATTATTTTTATTTACAGATTTGGTGTTCTCCAAAATCTGTAGTCATAAACACTGTCACCAACTGTATAAGAATATAAAAGATATTATGCCATAATCATGCAGAATTTTATATCATCCTTTTTTATCCTGCTTCTTTTCTTTACATTAGCAAATTCATAAGAGTAACTAGACAATTCTTTTCTCTCTGACATTTGGCTGAATTGTTGCTGTTGAGAAGTCAGCTGTCAGCAAGATTATATACTGTGTGTGTGTGTGTATGTGTGTAAATTTTCTAGATGCTTTATAGATAATTTCTTTGTCATTAGTAATTCTGTGGTTTAATTACTTTATGCCTAGGTGTGAATTTATTTTATTTATCCTTCCTGGGATTATAATTAGGAATATTACTTTTATTGATTTGCTTAGGTTGCTAGGTCTGGGAATTTGTGTTTCTCAACAATTCTGGAAATTTCTTGGTTTACAGTCTTTTGAATATTGTTTCTTTAATGGTTGTATATTTTGAAACTCTGATTTAATGTACATTTATCTTACTCTCTTGAATTTGCATGTATCTTAAGCTCCTATTATATTTTCCATATTGTTTTCTTTCTTCCTAAAATGTGTTACATTCTTTACATTTAAATTCCATTTCATTAATCCTTTTAATGTAACCAATACTTCTCTGTTTTTTATCTACTATGGTATTTAATTTTAATAACTTAAATGATTATTATGCATAAATGTGCATATACATAAATACATAAATTATTAATTATAAGAGTGCACAAGTGTGTATATATCTTTATATTTCTACTTTATTTAAAAATTGTAATCACATTATTTTATATTTTTTATTTTAAAATCTACATATGTTTATTTCTTAGACTTCACACTTTTCTTATTTCTGTAAATGTAGCCATCTTATTACTTTATATCTACTTCTCATAATTAAAATATCATAAGCAATTTAACTCAAATTCTGATACCAATTTTGTTTTATTAGCTGTAAATCATATTGCCTTATTTCCTTAGCTGATTTGTGATTTTTAACTATGAAGTTATGTTTTTTCCAGAATGAAATCTGGTGCATATATGTTACAGTTGAGTTATCTGAATAAGATTTTTTGCTATCATTTGCTTGTTTGGAGGCACTACAAATCTGGCATCATTTTAAATTAAATTATTTGATTAAAATTTTTCAAATGACACGGATTGTTCAAATTTAGGATATAAACTTATATGAGAATAAGATTTTGAAAGAAGAGAAAAGGGACTTTAAAAGACTATCTGTTACATTTAGACAAATTTACATACAAAGCTAAATATGTTTTCACATTCCCTAATAACATTTGAAAGGAAGAATTCCATTCTAATGAGAAAACCAGTAGTTTGAGTGGCTGCCTAGGCATTCTATAACATGAGAACCCTACCCACACCCAGAGTCTGGACATTTAGATAAGAACCTGAGTTTAGGATTCCTGCCATAAATTCCCACTTTTGCTTTTTCCCAGGGCACCTTTTAAAATAACCACTTAAGAGTTGAGCCCGCCAAAGGTTAGTGACCTCTGCTCCAGCCACTTTGTAAGTAATAGGTGCTTGTTACCCTGCTCTCTCTCCTGCTGTCTGTGATCTGGGACAGAGGACTGTCCTTTCCCCACCTCATTGCACACCTTCCCCACCCCCAGCCTATTTATAGGATCTGTAAGTGATACATTTTGTGGCTTTACTTCTTTTATGTGAGTGTAATGAAACAAAACTTTCAATCAAAATGACCATTGGGTTTGCATTTCCCCAAACTGGGATCTTGTATGTTGAAGGAGCTACCTGCTAAGTCTATAGGTGGCGTATCTCTCCTTATTCGGTAGGTCATAATCTACATATCTTTTTAAAAATTTAAATGTTGTATTATTTATTTTTGAGGGGGGGAAGAAAATGTGTGTGGGAGGGACAGAGAGAGTGGGAGACACAGAATCTGAAGCAGCTCTCAGGCTCTGGGTTGTCATCACAGAGCCTGACATAGGGCTTAAAATCACAAACTGCAAGATCATGACCTGAGCCAAAGTCGGATGCTTAACTGACTGAGCTACCCAAGTGCCCCAATAATTTACATATTTTTAATTTACAGCGTCAACTATGGGACCTTCATCACAGACATATATTGAGAAATTTAATTTTTCTAGAAAATGGAGTTTATTATGATATCACATAATATATTCCAGTAATAATCTACCATAGGTGATTGCTCAAATCCTATAGGGACCATCCGAATAACAAAAGAAGGGCTGGAGAGACATGATTAACAGAGAATAGAGGTGATAAAACTGTAAGGAAAGACACAACACAACTACCCAGCTATTGCCATGTTTTCCTTGATCTTTTGATATTACAGGCACAATTTGGGTATTAAGATTCCCAAATATTATGAAGAGGTTAGAATTCTAGGTTTTAAAATATTGAGAGTGCATTAAAAAATAAATAATAAAAGTGTCTTGGTGGCTCAGTTGGCTGAGAATCTGACTCTTGTATTTAGCTCAGGTCATGATTTTTAAAAAATTCTCATTCTGGAAAAAACAAAAAAAGGTTTTTTGACCTGTGTGATGATTCCCTAGAAATACCCCACTTGAATGGTTTGTTTTTATTAGACTTGACTCAAATTCATGCAGTACTAAAAGCTCTCCTGGGATGCATTTGTTGAAAATATTTATAGGCATGTGTTTTAATGTTGCAGATGCTAGAGATAAAAGATAAAAAGTGACTACATCATAGACTGCTCAAAAGCACATAGGGAAAAGCTGAAGAATAAGATGTTGCTATAACAAAATACAATAGACTGGGTATCTTAAACAACAGAAATATATTTATTACAGTACTAGAACCTTGAAGATAGATCTGTATGCTAACATGGTTGACTTCTGCTGAGGGCTCTCTTCCTAGCTTGCTGAAGGCTACCTTCTCATTGTGTCCTCACATGGAAGAGAGAGAGACAGAGAAATTTTTCTCTCTTTTCCTTTTCTTAAAAGACCACATTCTCATCAAAGTCCTTTATAACCTCATTTAACTTTAATTACCTCCCAAAGACCCTATTCCAGATATAATCACATAAGGGGTTAGGACTTTAAAACATGAGTTTCTTTGGAATCCAACTCAGTCCACAGGAGACATCACAGAACCTTTGAAAAGCTCTGACATATTTCTAGGAGTCTAAAAGCATGCACATTTGTGGAGCTGTGCAGATGTTTAGGGAAGACCTGTGAAGGGCTTAACCTCTCATTTCCAAATGATCTTGAAACTCTATACAAGCAGAATTGAAAGCGGAGACAGAGTGGAAAATGGCCTTACTGAGAATTGAATGTGTCCTACAGCATGCATATAGACATCTCACAAGGATGAAGAGACTTACTGATTTCAGGTATTAAGGAAATTCTTAGCTGACCACCAAGCTAACCATGAAGAAATTTCAGTATCCACACATAACTAGGAATAAATAGTTTCTAGAATCAGTCATAAAAAGATACCGAAAAGAATAACTACAATAAACAGTGACAAAAACAAACCCTGGGGGGATAGGGAAGAATAAATAGAAACTTTCTCTAAGAATTTCCAATGGTGGAATTGCTAGACAAAAAGTTTAGTCAGCTGTTTAAATATATTTATTCAAAGAGCTAAATGCAACCATGTTCCAACCCTGTCTAAAAATCTTAAAGTATAAAGACATACATTAATTAAAATTTAAAGTTCACTATTGCAATCAACAGTAGACTTGAATGAACAGAAGAAAGAAGAAGTAAACTAGAAGACAGGTCATTTGACCTGTAAAGGATATCAAGAAGTTGGTCAAAAATTAGTTCTTTGTAAAAATGCACAAAATTTATTGACTTTATCTAGACTGAGCAAGAAAAAAATAGAGAAGATTCAAATTATTAAAATCAAAAATACAAGAGAGGGCATCAGTATCCACCATACAAAAATGAAAACAACAGCAAAAGAACTTCAGTTGTGTACCGTGAACACTTAATATGCCAACAAATGAGATAACCTTGTTAAAATGAGCAATTTCCTAGAAAGACACTGACTACCAAAACTGACTCAGGAAGAAATAAAAAATCTAAATAGATTCATAACAAGAAATTGCATTAGTGATTTACAAAAATCAGAAAACAAAATAACCACCCCCACACACAAAACCTCAGGAAGCAATGGCTTCACTTCTGAATTCTATTACACATTTAAAGAAAAATTTGCACCAGTCCTTTACAAACCCTTTTAAAAATAAAAGAGAACAATTTCTAACTCATATGATGAGGCCAATATAACCATGATACCAAAATTCAATAAAGATATTACAAGAAAATAAGCTGCAGAACAATATCACTTATGAATATAAATGCAAAACTCTAAAAAATATATTATCAAATTAAATACAGCTGCATATGAAAAGGATTTTAAACCATGTCAAAAAGGTATTTATTCCAGAAAAATAAGGTCGGTACATATTACAAAAATTAATAGAAAATATGTAATGTAATAAATGATATTAATAAAATGAACGAAAACAACTAAAGACATTTGACCATCTCAATAGATGCATTAAACTCATTTGAAAAAAAATCCTTTCTTGATAAAAACAGTCAACAAACTCAGAATAAAAGTTACGTTCTTCTATGTGATAAGGGGCACCCATGGTAAACCCACAGCTAACATCGTATTTAATGATGAAAGACTGAAAACTTTCCTTCTAAGATCAGGAAACACACAAGAATGTCTGCTCTTGTCATTTCTATTCAACATGTACTTGTGGTTCTAGTCAAGGCAATTAGGGAGTAAAATGAAATAAAGACATCCAGATGGGAAAGGAAGAAGTAGATTGTCTCTATTGATAGATGGCATAATCTGTAGAGAAAATCCTAAGGAGCACACGCATGCACACATGCGTGTCCCTGCGTGCGCGCGCACACTCACACACACACACACACACACACACACACACACACTCACACACTAAAGCTGATAAATGAGTTCAGCTAGATTAGATTCCAGGCTGCAATAACAATATAAGCAAATCTGTAATATTGAACTGAAAATGGAATTAAGAAAAGAATTTCATTCAGAATATTATCAAAGAAAATAAAAATATTTAAGAATGTATTTAATCTAAGTGTCAGATGAGTATAGTGAAATAAACAGAAAATTGTTGAAACAAAGAAGACCAAAAAAAAAAAAAATAGAAAGACATTTGTGTTTTGGGATTGGAAAACTTAATATGCAAAAGATGGAAATATTCTGCAAATGAAATATATATTAAATGTGGTTTCTATAAAAATTCCAATGACACTTATGGAAAAATATACAAGCTGATCCTAAAATTCATATGGATTAGTAAGTTTCCAAGAATAGTCAAAACAGTCTTGAAAACAAGGTAGAACTCAAAATATCCTATTTCAAAGTTTACCACAAAGCCATAGTAATTAAGACATGCAGTATTGCCATAATATATACATACAGAACAATACAATTAAATTGGGAACCTAGAAATAGACACATGTATCTGTGGACATTTGATTTTAGAAAAGGATGCCAAGAACAGTCAATGAGGAAAGAAAAATCTTTTCAATGAGTGGTTCTAGGATTACTAGAAATCCACATGTAAAGAATAACCTTGGATCCTTATTCTACACAGTATGTACAAATTAACTCAAAATGGATGGTTAAATGAAGTAGTTAAAACTATAAAAGTCATAGGAAAAATATAGAGTAAGTCTATGTGACTTTAAGATAGACAATGGATTTTTAGATATGACACCAAAAGTATAAGCAAAATATAAAGAAATCACTAAATTGGATGATATCACAATCCAAAATTTTATGCATCAAAAGACACTATAAGGGAAGTGAAAAGAAAAACTACAAAATAAAAAATCTAAAAACCATGTATCTAAATAAGCAGCTAGAATCTAGGATATACAAAAAATGCTTAGAACTCAAACATAGAAATACAGAATAATTCAATT
The DNA here is from genome assembly GCF_003009895.1 of Hyaena hyaena. NCBI lineage: Eukaryota > Metazoa > Chordata > Mammalia > Carnivora > Hyaenidae > Hyaena > Hyaena hyaena. The sequence continues at coordinate 19,693 of NW_024081613.1, forward strand.
TAAAAATGAACAAAGTATTTCAATAGCCATTTCTCCAGATAAATATATGAATGGTCAAGAAGTGCATGAAAAGATACTTAATATCATTAACTGTTAGGGGAATGTAAATCACAGTCACAATGAGATACCACTTCACATCCACTGAGAGAGCTATAATCAATAAAACAAAAGATAACAAGAGTTAGTGAGGGTGTGGAGGAATTGGGACCCTTATATATTGCTGGTAAGAATGTAAAATGGCACAATCTCTGTTGGAAACAGTTTGATTATTCCCCCAGTTAAATATATAGTTACCTTATAAACCAGAAATTACTCTTATATTTGAAATGAAAAACATATGTTCACCCAAAAACCTGTACAGGAATTGTTTGTAACAGCCAATGAGTGAAAACAATATCCATCAACTGATGAATGGATAAAAAAATACTGTGGTGTATCAATGAATAAAAGGAATATTATTTAACCATAAAAAGGAGTGAAGTACTGAAACATACAGATCTAATGAAAGATCTAAGTATCACAGAATAAGGTTTAGGCAGTGAAATTTAAAATATAAGGTTATACTGGACATAGAATATCTTCAGTATTCATTATTTAGATTTATTCTTTTTTTTTTTTTTTAATTTCTGAGAGAGAGATAGAGGCAGCATGAGCAGGGGAGGGTCAGAGAGAGAGGGAGACACAGAATCTGAAATAGGCTCCAGGATCTGAGCTAGCTGTCAGCACAGAGCCCACCGCGGGGCTCGAACCCATGAACTGTGAGATCATGACCTGATCTGAAGTTGGCCGCTTAACTGACTGAGCCACCCAGGCACCCCTTAAATTTACTCTTTAACAAACCAGGGATGTTGGTATTATTCTACTAGTAAGGAATCAGCCTTTTTTTTTTTTGTCTGTCACTCTCCATCTTGTGTCTTGTATCCTGTGGCCACAAATATATGATGATATTTAACAAATATCTACATATTTTTAAAATGCTCATTTATTTTAAGAGAGAGAGAGAGAGAGAGAGAGAGTATGCAAGCACTGAAGGGGCAGAGAGAGGGAGCAAGAGAGAGAATCCCAAGCAGGCTCTGTGCTGATAGCAGATGATGCAGGTCTTGATCTCACAAACCATGAGATCATGACCTGAGTGGAAATCAAGAGTCATATGCTTAACCAATTGAGCCACCCAGGAGCCTCAACAAATATTTACATATTTTTTATTCCTTAATTGCTGCCTTCTCTATTCTTGGTCAGGTGAATGAGTACTTAGTCTTAAAAATGAGTTCGTATGTCATTCTTCTCTTGAGTATGCATTTACTTTCATAAGTTAATACGATCTTTCATCTAACATTTTGTGTTCATAGATTTAATACATCATATTATTATTACAAATGTATACACCTTTTTTATCCAGTGATTTCATAAGTGTAGGAATATGGTGGTCATCTTTCTTCCTTCTTTAATTCCCTTTCCTCCTTCCTCTTATTTCTTTTTCTTTATTTTTTAACCATTATGGTACATTTATTATTTATCATCAGTGTATAATAGTTTTTGGCTCAAGGTAGATGTCTATAAAATATTTTGAACCTTTTTTCAATGTTTATTTTCATTTTTTGAGAGAGAGAGAGGCAGGGCATGAGTAGGGGAGGGGCAGAGAGAGACACACACAGAATCTGAAGCAGGCTCCAGGCTCTGAGCTGTCAGCACAGAGCCCAGTGTGGGACTTGAACTAAAAGACCATGAGATCATGACCTGAGCTGAAGTCAGTTGCTTAAGCAACTGAGCCACCTGGGCACCCCTATATTAAATACATTATAAATGATCTTTGATGAGAGTTTACTTTTTTCCCAAAATCACAAGGCTACTATGCATTATTGAGATTGTTTTAAATCTTCTATATTTGAGTTCTATTTTAGAATACAATGTTGGGATGTCTGGTACTCAGTTGTTTCAACCTCTGATGCTTGATTTCAGCTCAGGTCATGATCTGAAGGTTTGTGAGATTGATCCCCAGGTCAGGCTCCACACTGTCAGCACAGAGCCAGCTTGGGATTCTCTCTCCCTCTCTGTCTGCCCTTCCTCCTGCTCATGCTGTCTCTCTCACTCTCTCTCAAAATAAATAAATATAGAAAAAATTTAAAAAATAAAACATACACTTTATTACATTTCAGTTATTTTTTAACACTTACATAGATGTATAAGATTAAACATCACTCAAAATAATAGTAGGTTGCTATTTTAATAAAGTATCTGTAGACAATATATATACATACAGGCACACACATTGGGTTTTGTTCTTATAAGTTTATATATTTATATATATGCTCTTCGTTTTATGTGATTCAAGTTAGATTACATACTTTAGATTTGGAAGTAGGATAAAATAGTGAATTTTCTTTTGTACATCATCCAAGTCATATGCAGTGTTTTCCTGAGAATCAAGAACAGGATCTTTTCTTAATTTTTTGCTTCTTCTCATAATTTTTCTTACGTCTGAAGTCCAAGGTAGTAAGTGTGGACAGTAGTAACTGTTGGTAGATTTAGAGGCCTCAGGACAAGTGATGTTAATTCTTAATCCATGCTTCTAAGTACATTGTTTTTAAACTATATTTTTAAAATGTCTACTATTATACTATATATATAGTATATATATGATATATATATAAAATGTCTGCTACTATATATATTGGGGTGCCTGGGTGGCTTAGTCGGTTAAGCGTCCGACTTTCGCTTAGGTCATGATCTCGCGGTTCGTAGGTTCGAGCTCCGCGTCGGGCTCTGTGCTGACTGCCAGCACAGAGCCTGGAGCCTGTTTCAGAGTCTGTGTCTCCCTCTCTCTCTGACCCTCCCCTGCTCACGCTGTCTCTCTCTCTCTCCTAGAAATAAATAAAAATATTTAAAAAAATAAAAAATAAAAAAAATAAAATGTCTGCTACTCTATATATATAGTAGCAGGAGTCATGGAATCTGGGTTATAGTCTCAAATTCTGAGTACCTTCAATCTTTTTACTACTTTGAAGGAGAAAGTAAATAAATGGCTCTCTAGACTTATTTTGCAGATCTAAAGAGATACATGAACCTTTGTGAAACACAAAGTACTTAGATTTGTGTTTTGTTTGTTTTTTTCTCCTTTCTCACTAAGAATACCACTGACACCACAGACTGAAGACCAACCACACTGAAGACCAATGTTAGGTCTTTAGCATGCTGTAAAATAAAATCTATCCCTATATGAATTATTATCAAGTTATCTTTATCACACACTTGAAGCAATATAATGTTTTTTTTAATGTTATGCCAACTTGTGACTGAGCATCTGAGTGCACAAAGCCAGTTTATTCACTGGGTATTTTGGTCCACAAAATAGCATTTCCAATCTTTAGAGCAGAACTTTTGCCTGGAGCTCTCTTTAATAATATATTAAGCATTAAATGTATGAGCACAGCACAAGCACATCAGTATTTTTTAACTGCCCTGAATTCCACATTCTTATGTACCTGCACTCCTTTCTTTGTCAAAGAAATATAATTTATTTAAATGTAGAATTTCTTATTCTCTTTGTTGTATGTACACTGCCATATGGAATATATTTTGTTATCTTATTTTTACTTGGTAGTATCTCAATAGCTAATACTTCCATACTGACTTCATCCTAGACTTGTAAGAGTTTCATAAGCTGTTATAAATAGAAAAATATATATGTACAAGTTAAATCTAAGTGACCAAAGCCCCATGGAAAGTGGCGGAGTTAGAAGTGGATGGCATGAAAAAGTAACAAGCAGCATTGTGAACCTGTTGGAATTCAATAAGGGACAATGTCAAGAGGACTGTTTTTTTTTTCCTTCAAGTCATGCTCAATACACTAGGTGTTGTTCACTAAAATCTCAATTAGATGCAAAGACTGAGTACTGTGGGGCTCCCCAGATCAATTTTGTGCAAGTCGATAACTGAGCAACTGTCAATAAAGTAATCAAAGCTGAAATATATTCCACTTACAGTTTTTTGTTTCCAACACTCTGAGAGGTAAGTAATCATTACTCCCCTCAGCTCTGACACTTGGAAGACTGACATAGGAACAGAGCTTCAGGAGGAAATGTCCGCCTCATTGGATGAATTGGGAGTTGGGTGCTTTAGAGGAGCAAGACTGAGGAAACCTGATCAATTCTGCATCACTAGTATACATTAATATTCAAAAGTTATATTGTAAACTTCTTTAAAGACCAAAAACGTTTGCAGCTGGTCACTCATATTCAAAAGGTATCATGGAACAGGGTTACTTTCCCTAAAATTCTTCACCTTAATTTAAACCAAGGTGTAGAATTACTTGGTATTAATATTTAAAATGATTTGGGGCACCTGGGTGGCTCAGCCTGTTAAGCGTCCGACTTCGGCTCAGGTCATGATCTCACAGTTTGTGGGTTTGAGCTCCGCATCAGACTCTGTGCTGACAGCTCAGAACCTGGAGCCTGCTTCGGATTCGGTGTCTCCCTCTCTCTCTGTCCCTCCCCTGCTTGCACTGACTCTCTCTCTCTCAAAAGTAAAACTAAAACATAAAAACAATTTTAATGATTTAAAATGACCATAATGATGTTCTGTACAGACCCTGACAGGACTCCCACAATGACTTCTTGCTTTTGGGGATCCAGAAACTTGTGTCATCTCTTCTTGAGTTGGGGACACAACCAGTGAATTGCTTCTAACCAACAGAATATGGCAAAGGTGATGGAATTTCACACCTGTGATTAGGTTACATTATATGGTAAAGGTGATGAGATGTCACTTTCATGATTATCTGTGTTCTGTAAGACACCATCCTAGAATACTCCTCTGCTGGTCTCAAAAGAACAAGCATCCATGAAGTGAATTGCCTGTAGAGAGGGCCACAGGGCAAGAAACAGAGACAGCATAGATGAGCGGGCAGCTAGTAAAAATGCAGAGATCCCTGTCCCATAATTACAAGAAGACAAATTTTGCTAATAACTTGAGGGGATTGGGAAGCAAACTTTCCCAGTTTGAGCATCTAGGTGAGTGCGTAGCATAGCCAACACCTTGACTGCAGCATGTGAGACCTCGAGTCCAGGATTTTCAGGTAAATTGTGTCTGAACTCCTGCCCCACGGGAAACGTGAAAAATAAATGTGTGTTGGTCAAAACGTCTAAGCTTGTGGCAATTTTTTTTACATGACATTGAACACATAAATAATTTAAAGGAATCATTTCCACATATATGATTGATAGCAAATATTTCTTATAAAACAATGTTGCAACATATAAATGAAGAGCCTAAGTAACGTCATTTTGAGATTAAGGCCTCCATTAAGAGCAACCTCGGGCTACATGTAGCCCCTGTTCCAGAAAAAGCCTCAGATTGTTCAAGACTAAAGCCACCCTCAGACAGCTCTCAGATCAGCTAAACATTTCTGTGGTCTGAGTCAAGTCTGGGAACTGCAGACAAACTAACCAATTACTCACCACTTGCCTAAACCCCACGTAGGCCCTTTGAGCTCACCTCATAATTAGTCATTTTCAAAAGATACTCAAAGGTCATGACTGGGTCCCCGCCAAAAGTAACGGACACCTCACAGATACTGAATATTACCTTGGGTGCTGTACAATTGTAATTGGAACTTATGTAACGATGTCATACGTACAATGTGTGCACTGTAACACCCCGTCCATTACCCCATAAAAATCCTGCTCAGTATTGTTCGGCCCTTCACCTTGCTGCCACTACACCAGTAGATGGGTGAGCCCCTGCTCTAGTTTGTAATAAAGACCCTTTTGTACTTGCATTGGTGTCAGCTCCTTGGTGGTCTCTGGGGACTTGCTAATCAGGCACAACATATGCAAGTGTTTATGAATAGTACATTTGCTTTTTCACTGTTTCTTTTGAAATGATTTACTTTTTTAAGTGAGAAGGTAGCCACTGCATAGTGCTTAGGAACATGAGCTCAGCCTTCCTGGGATCAAATCCCACATCTTCCACTTTCTAGCTGTGTTATTCTGAACAATCCATGTAAGCTCTCTGAGCCTCAGTGTATCATCTGAAAACTGGATAATAATTGTATATGTTTCACAGGCTCACTATGAACATTGAATGAGTAAAAATCATGTCCTTTGTATTTTCTCAAGTACTGAAATAAAGGTTTTGTATTTTTCCAGTATCATTGTGCTGTAATGAGTGTTATTTCTATCAAAATAATCTTCCAAAGGGAAATGCATAGTCCTCCCATTATACCTAGAATTAATGTCAGGAATAGAACAGACTGTGGAATGATGAAAATTTGCAGATGTCCACAATGGAAAGAAAGAAAATTCAATGAAATTGAAAGGGAAAAAGAACATTGAGAAACAGTCACAGATTCATAATAGATAATTTGCAGCAGATTGCAGAAGTCTGAGAAAGATGTCATACAAGAACTTCACTTTTAGAGAAAAGTGAACGTCATTACCTGTAGAGCAAACAAAGTTCTAATGCAATAGTTTTGGTTAAAAAAACTGTAAAAGAATAGAAACTTTACTTAATAAGAATGTGTAAACAGGACAGAGGAAGATTGGTAAAGGAATAATTGTGCCAATAGTAAACTTTAAGGGAATTCTTTAAGGCAAAAGTCATAAAACAGTGACGGAAGGAAGACAAAAGAGTAGTTCATCCAGCACATATTTCACAGAAGAACAAGAGACCCTCCTCACCTGCTCCTGTCTAGAGAATTACTGTCAGTTTCTTTATGATGTCATGTCAAAGGTACCAACTAAGTTTACTGACATTTTGTATTTCTAATTTTTGCCTACACTTTGAATAAACAGTCTGTATATAAATCTATCCAATATATAATCTGATGTGGGCAAATATATTTTATTGGTTTCTCAATCAACTAATGCAATTTACCCCTGGCATCATGTTGTTCGATGGCTTAGCCCATAGTGAATTTTCATTAGATTTGTCTCTCAGACATAAACATTTTACTCAAGGTTTTTGCACCCAAAATGAGGCGATGTATGTGGCAGTGTCCTTGATTTAAGTAGACATTTTGTTTAGTTACTTTTTCAATGACTACATTTGATTTAATTGCCTGTTAAATGGTTATATTCATTAGACAAAATGATTAAAAAGTCAGGATCCTCTGAGTCAAGATTTCTTTTTCTTTTGAGTGAAGAGAATAGCTTACTGTTTTACTATGAAGCTTAAGCAGTTATAAAAACATCAACTTCAGAAGAATGTAAGCTTCTGGTAAAAAATAAAACAAACTTCAATCCATTTGACATTACCAAGAAGCAAAGCTAGATGATGAGCAGGAAAAGGGGTACTTACCATAATTTTTAAAGAAGCTTCAGGTTTTGAAATTTTAAAGCTTTATATTGTTGTAATAAATCATAAAAATACAACTAACAAATCTCAGTAAACATGACCTTTTTTTATGGATTTGTAAATATCACTCTATTTTTCTCTGTCATTCTTCTCTAATTTGGAAAGATAAATAGAGTATAAATATTGCCTAGATATTGAACCAACTAGTCATTAGTATTTAGAGTTCCAGTGGCTTTTCCCCTGAATAGCCAACACTTTCCAAAAATTTTATATACTATCAGTTAAGTACTTCCTAATGTAATACCATTGCATTTATTTTTTTAATTTGCATAATGACATTTTCATTTTGAATGTTAAGTCTGCCTGTATTAAAAAATGATATGTGTAATTGGCTTAATTATCTATGAAAAACCTCAGAAACAATTTTCTGAAATACAAAATAATGGGCACAATTGTGTATATATACATGTGTACATATATATTTTTTAAGTTTATTTATTTTGAGATTGAGAGCGACAGAGCACACAAGCAGAGGAGGGGCAGAGAGCAAGGGAAAGAGAGAATTCCAAGCAGGTTCCGCACTGTCAGCTGAGTCCATGATACAGGGCTCCATCTCATGAACTATTGGACTTCAGCAGAAATCAAGTCAAATGCTTAATTGACTGAGCCATCCAGGCGACCCCATGTGTACATATTTTAAAAGGTTGGAGTTTATATTCTCTTTTCTGGGTTTATACTTACCTGTCCTAAAATTTTATCTTAATTAATGCTATTATTCCAATGTGAAATGTAGGCAATACCACTTTTTGAATTATATGGATATTAGAATTCTAACATTTCATGTGGCTAATTTTTTTTTAATTATAGCAAATTCCAATGGATTATATCAGATCTGGTCTACTCAACTTAATGATTTTGCCAGATTGTTAATATATACCATAAAGATGCAATGAAGTATTTTCCAGATAAGTATGTATACATTATAGAGATAGATACATACATACATACATACATACATACATATATACATGCATACCTACAGATGGACAGATAGATATTTAGCAGTAGTAAACTATTCTTGTATTTTCTAAATAGTCACATAATTAAAGAAACCAAATCTAAAAATAATTCCAAAGAGAACTGACAGATTATTTTGAAAGAAAAAAAATAGCTTTACCAGTGAAGGGAATGAATACAGTCAACGTTTACTGAGTGTTAATTATATGTCAGTATTTCTCTTAAGAAATTCATAGGTATTGGAGACTTTGCTACTTGTATATTTACATGCATAATATCTTACATACCTTTTTAAAGTAGTCTTATTAACTTGTAGAAAAAAATGTATAATAGGCAGATTCAAAATACTAAATGTAGTTCATTGTTTATACCCCAAATCCTATCAAGTGCTGACATTGTTTTGTTCAGTGAATGAGCAAGAGAAATATATTCTGTTCCATGGAGCTTCACATCTAGTAGGAAATATACTTGTAAATCTAAACATGTATTCATTTATTTATTCATGTAGCTAATGTTTGTAAATAATTTTAATGCTAGTATATCTTAAATGGCTTTAAAATATTTTCAATATGGACATTCGTTACAAATCTTCACATTTGAAATAGGAACTGTGTACAATTGTGGTGATGTAAATATATGCATATTGATATATATGGTTTTATATGTGTTATTAAAATATTTTTAATTATTATTAAAGATATTTATTTTCTGAAGTACATTTATGACACTTTATGCACAATTAACTGTACTTCAATAACAGAAATGGGAACAGTAATTAAGGAAGACAATATCAGGTTATTGCTTATCTGCTTATATGAACAGAAGGTAGAGAGCAGTGTGCAATCTATATGTTTTACTGCATTTACCATGAAAATTTGATTGTCACTTCACTGGGAACAGTGATACAGAAAATACACATTAAATCTGCATATTAAATTTGAAATGGCAAAATATGACTCACTCAAAGTATGGCATTAACATAAATCCCAAGCCATGGATTGATGGCTCCTGTAATGACAAATCATTAGCTTTATGTTGATGTTAGGAAATAATATTGGAAACATATGTTGCTAAAAATAATATATTTGGTGCCCTGAATTTTTAAATAGAAATTAATTTTGCTTCAAGAAGTATGTTATCTGTATGGAAGACAGTTCTTTGTCTACTCCTGTGTTCATTTATTACTTTATGTAAGGTGAATTTTTCTAATGTATTAAATATGTCTCAATATGGCCCATCAATTATTTTTCAGTAAAATAAATACATTTTTGCATCTAAAGGATTGATTTTTAGAAAACCAAATGAATACATGACTAATCGTATAATAAGGTTGTTGAAAATACATTATATATTGTTCTAATACTATTTATTGATAAATTATTTTCTTAATAAATTATCATTCGTTGAAATAGCATTATTGCTATATATAATGGTAGTTGTCACATTTTTTCTTGTCACCTCTTGTCATTTGGTTTAAGATGATTAACTCTTGTGTGTAAGTTCATATAAGTATATAGTCAGTTATTTTGTGCTTAGTTTTATATTTTGTTTATGTATAGTTGACATACAGTGTTATATTACTTTCAGGTGTACAGAGTAATGAATCAATAATTCTATAAATTACACAATGCTCACCATCAGGGTAGTTACCATCTGTCATCACCAATGATATTGCAGTATTATTGACTGCATTCCCTATGCTATGCTTTTTATCTCTGACATTTATGTTATAATTGAAAGTTTGTGTCTCTTAATGCCTTCACCTATTTCATCCATTCTCCCACCCACTGCCCCTCTGGCAACAACCAGCTTGTCCTCTGTATTTATGAGTCTGTTTCTGTTTTTTGTATGTTCATTTGTTTTGTTTTTTAGATGTCACATAATAGTGAAATTATATGGTATTTGTCTTTCTCTTTCTAACAGTTCATGTAAGCATGATAACTTCCATGTCTCTCCATGTTATCACAGTGACAAGATTTCATTCTTTTTAACTGCACAGTGGAAAAGACTGGAGGTTCCTCAAAAAATTAAAAATAGAAATATCATATGATCAAAGAAAAAGAAAACACTATTTTGAAAAGATACATGTGGGGTGGGGTGCCTGGATGGCTCAGTTGGTTAAGTGTCAGTCTCTGGATTTTGGCTTAGGTCATGATCTCACGGTTCATGGTATCAAATCCTGCGTTGGGCTTTGGGCTAACAGTATGGAGCATGCTTGAGATGCTCTCTCCGTCTTTCTATGTCCCTTTCCTTCTTGCACATGCTCTCTCTCTCAAGATGAAAAAGCTTGTTTAAAAAAGAAAAGATGCATGCACTCCAATGTTTCGTTATTGTTTCAATACACATGTATTTTAAATATATCAGTTAATATATGTGTATATGTATATAATTCTTCCTGTATTTACATTCATAGTAAATACATGTATATTTGTGTTTGTGTGGTATTGTAGAAATGATGCAGATTCACAATTATGACACCAAAGTTTTCTTTGAAATGATGGTTTTATTTGCATTGATTGCAAAGTGTTTGCAACAATTGCTAACAAGAGAAAATCTATAGAAGATGTGAGAATATCAATATGCTTTTTAGTCACAAATAATGAAGATGTATATGCAAGGTTCATTGAGTTTCTGAAAATTATTTCTCAGCTCTCAGAGTGATAAGTTTTGGTTTATTAGATAGAAATGACAATATCGAATGAAAGAAGATAGTAAATTATAGATTCCTTTAATATAGACTGTATTTTGCAATGATATAAATAAACTATATTTTTAATGATATATACAATGATATCTATGTCTGAATTTATCTATCACCTACTTATCTATATATTTTGTACGTATTGTAATTTCCCCACATTGTTTTTTCCTCTCCTATACTGTCATATAGTTGAGATGTCAACATAATATTCTCAAAGTAAAATGGAACATTAAGAAAATATTTAGATAACTTAATCAAACAACAACATGAAAAGTCTCACTAATTAAGGAAGAGAGAATTATAGGAAAATTGATGTTTTCAGAATCACTGACTCCCCAATTTTATTTCTTTATTTCATGACTCAATAATTAGCAGCCATAGGCAATGAAGTTTATGTGCAAGAATAGACTGAGAGAGCTGATATTCTATTTCCAATTATAGTGGTATTTCTAATTTTAAAATATCTTGTTAAAAGATATGTAACAACAACCATTTTAGTTATTAAATAACAGCAACCCCTTGTTATTTCTTACTTCTGATTTTATTGTAATGAATTTTTCAGTTGATATTTATACAGTTATGAGTTAATAATTTTAAGAAGATTAGCTTTAAATAAAATCTTCTGGGACATACTATTAATTTGAGAATACATTAACATATAATATTCAAGCATGTAAACCATAGATTTACATTTTTCCACCTACTTCTACAAAACTGACAATTACAATTTACAACTTTCCCAAGGAGTAATTAGGCTATTTTAGAATTTTATTAGAACTTGAATTCAACTTTTATGAGCATAATTTTGAAATGTCTTGCTTGTAGAAATTCATATTACACATCCATCAAGAAATCAGTTAGGACTATTTAGAAACTCTGCTCTCATCGAAATTACCACTGCTTCTCTTATTTTTCTGTTGAAGTATCCCATTAGTGTAAACTCTCTTTATAGGAAACTAGACATGAATAAAAGAATTGTTTTCTTTATTCTGTATTTGCTCCCTTTTAGGGATGATATGACTTCCTACAAACTGAGTTTTAAATCAAATCACCTTAAGGCCAAGTGTGGAATGTACATGGATGCTGTCTCTATTTAGACATTTACTGAATCCATTACCTAAGGGGATGCAGGAAATGGGCAGTGAAGAGTAGGCCTCATTTAACAGTATAGATTTAGATTGGGTCTATTAGAGACAGTACATATAGAGAATATGCAGAGGAATTTTATACTTGTAATATTTTTGGAATAAAAATAGTCTGTACCCAAAGTTTCCGGGCTGAATTGAAACTAAATGGAGGAAGAGAAGGAGCTAATATTAGATTCTTCCTTGAATCCAATAATGAGAAAAAGACACATATATGCTACATTGTGTGTGTCCCTTTGTCTTTGGTGGGCTTTCATTGGAATTTTGGCTTTTTTCTTTCAAATATTGATTTATTGAAAATTCTTTAACTACATATGTGTTATTAAAAAATTGTAGTGCCTTTCCCCCCATAGAAGTTCTGTTAACAATAGTAGCTAAAAGTTTTGCTTGTCCTACTGGTGATGCTTATGTCTGAAATTTAGAGGGTATTTAGTATATTTTATTTTCAATATTCTTGGCCATGGAAGTTTTCAAATTTTGAAATACTTGAAATGTTTTTTATTTTTAAATACATATGAACTACCTACAACCAGGAATAATCTTACAACAGATTAATCCATTGGTTGTTTTTCTCAGGATCAGAACTTCATGACATTATGAGCATGTAAAAGACAATCTTGAAGAAGTATATTCCGTGCATATTTAACATCCTCACATACACAATCCCAATGTCAAGACAGTCACGTATTAGGGAGTGACCATGATCGCTAAAACTTCTCAACGGGTCCATTAAGGTGTCCTTAGACTAAAAAGAAGAGTATGTATACTGATATCCTTAAGGCAAGGATGGTTTCAGTTGCTTTTAAGTTTTAGGGATATTTTCAGGTTAAATTTCTCCTTCCTTGCTGAATGTCAAAGAATTTAGGCCTTGTCCATGTAATTGACAAGATTCTAATATATTTTAGAAGAAAACTCTCAGTTCTACATGTAAACCTCACTGTTGCCCACATATGAGTTAATTCTCTTTAGAACAAAGTCAGGTCTGATCGAAAGCCTTTGAAACTGACAAGAACATCATCTTCTTACCTTCAGGATCTCAGGCATGAAACTTGCACTTCATTCAACAATAACAAATATCTGCACAGCAAACACTTGTACCACAAACAAGGCTGTCTTTGTAGATAGAGACTTTGCTGTTGTTAGCTAGCTAGTTATGCTTCTCAGTTTATTTCCCAGTTCTGCTTTAATTTCCAGCAGAAATTTATTAGCAGATCAAGAGCCAGACTACTGATACTTATTACTTACATTACTTTTTTGATTGTTTAAGTTGCTTTTATCTTTAATTATTCTGTTTCACCTTATATATTTATTTGTATAAACCCTCTCAAATCTTTCTTGGTATAGATTTTTTATATACATATGCATGTGTGGTATTCTCTCTGAAAGAGTCAATGTAAGGTAATAATATACTCAATGCTGAAGGAAAATAAACCTACTGAGAGGAGCTCTTTTCTCCATATCTTTGAAAATGGATATATTAATCACTGTAAGAATGAAAGTCATAGGGGAGGAAGGAGTAGTTTAGAAACTAAGATGGGAGATGACAGGAAATCATTAGAAAAATCAATATGCTTAAATGATGAAAGATCAAAGCATCATATTTCTAAGAAATGTACAAATATCAAGTAGAGAAGTTTCATTTTCAAAAACCAGTGTTGTTCTACTCTGGGGGGAAACACAGGATCAGGGTATAAAACATGGTAATAGGGAACCTAAGTAAAATTTAGTGTTTTGCAGAAAGTGGATATGAGTTCCAGGAAATAAGGAAAATTATGATGGATTACAGCATTCCATTTGAGAGTGTTGCTAATAGCAGTTCATTATAAAATCTGTATCTGTATGTGTGTCTGTGCATGTGTGGTATATATTTATGCATGTGGTTATGCAGGAGGAAGAGATAGAAAGATCAAATTTTGTGAAGTTTTACAACTCTCATAATTTTTAAAAAATAAAGTTTAAGGGCACCTGAGTGGCTCAGTTGAATGAGTGCTGACTTCAGCTCAGGTCATGATCTCGAGGTCTGTGAATTCATGCCCCACATTGGACTCTGTGTGGACTGCTTATATCCTGGAGCCTGTTTCAGATTCTGTGTCTCCCTCTCTCTCTGCTCTTCTCCTACTCACGCTCTGTCTCTCTCTGTCTCTCAAAAATAAACACTAAAAAAATTTTTTTAATGAAGTTTAATATGCATATATTCTAAACCAATGATTCCAATTCTAGGAACTTACCTAAGAGAAATTAATACACATATTCACAAAGTGATATGTACAGTAATCTTTATAATAGCTTACTTCTAATAACTCTAAACTAGGAAAAACCCAAGTATACACCACCAACACAAAAATGGATAAGCAAATGTTGGCATTTATTAGCAAAAAAATTAATTACTTTTGTATATTTTAAATTTATGCATTCCAATAAAATTTACCTAAAAACTATAAACAGATATTAAATTCTAATTAATAATACAATGCTGCAACATTTTGAAGTGAGGTGTACAGTTGCCTGAAACTTAATAAGACATATTGATAGTGGCTACAGAGAAGGATTTGTGTGCCATAAAACAAATATGACAAAATGTTAATAATTATAGAATTTAAGTTGTTGGAATATGTTTATCTACTGTACAGTTATTTCAAATTTTAACTATGTTTAAAATATTAATGACAAAATGTGAGGGATAAATTAAAGGAAAATAATAACAGAAGAAATAAAATCTCTTACATCTACATGTATATTTATATATGCATCTGATACATATAACAAAAAATAATCTTAAATTTTTTTCACAAATAAATAAGAAAAAATATAAAGTCAAGAAAACATATTAAACTTTAGAAAGTATATAGCAATTCTTAAGTACTTAAGGTTGAAGTGCATTATTTTATACAACTTTCTTTGAAATGCTTGAAGCAGTATCTTCTGTGTGCTGGTCATCTCTACTAGTTACCCAAAGTGGGGCCTTCTGTGCACAGTCTCCTTGACTAGTAATCAAAAGTGAGGCCTCTGTGTGTCACTTTAGGGAAGATAAGAACAAGCCTTCCCACATTCTAGTTAAGGCATACATTAACCTCCACAGGGCCTGGAGCACACAGCCCTGAGGGAGGTCATTGTATGGGCACAAACAAGATGGAGGACCAAAGATGGAGACTGTGTTGTCAGCACTTCCACTATATAGGGTCCACAGAATATTTACCAAGATAGACATATTCAGGAAATGAAGCAAGAGTGCAACCTTACCCGTGAGAAGTTAGACAAAATTAAAAGATAAAAAAATACCAAATATTTGGAAATCTACTGGAATATTTATATATAGCCAACACACACAAAATGAAAATTATAGAATGTTTCATACTCAGTGAAACTTAAAATATAGCATTTATAAACTTGTTATGCAAACTAGGTGTATTAGAGGAACATTTTATAGGTATATATATGTTGTTTTTAAAATTTTATATAATATTATGAAATCAATATTTTATTATTTCAATGCTTTGTATAAGTATATACAATATACATATATATGTATGTATATGTATAAAATATAAATATGAAATCATATAAATTACATATATATAAATTAAAGAAAGAATAATTATATCACTACTTATATTTATTAATGTTCATTGTTAAAGAACAATGATTTAAATTGAAATAATGGAATCAAGGAAAGAAATAAGGAAGGTGTGTTATCAGGAGCAGGCATATGGATGGCATGATGGAGTCTCAGTGATATTGATTTCTTGACCTTGCTTTGTTTTAAATGTATGTTCTTTTTCTAATTTTATTACAATTTTTATTTTATTTTCTAATAATTTTATTTTCTAATAATTCACTAGCTATGTTCTTTTGATTTATATACTTTTCTGAAAATATGCTACAATATATGAAATAATAATCCAAACTTGGCCATTTTGATTTTTCCCCCTATAACTTTTCAGTCTCTCTCCCCCGCACACCATCACTACCATCCCAGATTGATGAGATCTAAAAGAAAAGCAAATCTCAACTGTGGTGTTAGGGGATTTGGAGTTGCTCAAGGCAGGCACTGTGTTGGAGTGCCTCATATTCATAATCATAATCATGAGAAACCATTTTTTACATTCTACCATGTGGAGGCAAGGAAGAAACCCCAAATGAGGAGCGTTTCAGCTAGGGAAGCACTGAGATCCAAATCAGGATGGGGAGAGAAGTAGGTTGAAAAGAAGCTGGACCAAAGTTTTTTGCTTGTTTGTTTGTTTGTTTGTTTTTTAACTATGAAAAAAACTCTATGGCATGTCTCAAGATTGGAGATACTAGGAGAACACTAGCTCCTTATAAAACAAACATATTTGTATTCATCTTGCAAAGAGTCAGCCCTCCTGAAGTTGGAGTGGCTTTAATTCTGCTCCTGATCAGTTGTATTGGCTAATACGTGTCAAATCATGGCTAATCTGGAACTCTGAATGTCTATTTCATCTCTTCTCTCCTATTCCACCCTCTTCCCTAAGAAATATTTTTCCCTATGTTTAGACAATGGGTACGACATCACTTCATGGCTAATAATCCTTAGTATGCTCTCCAGGAAACTCATTATATCTGTTTGCCTATGATGAAAATTGGAATAATATTGACTAAAATATTTATATAAGATTTTATATAATTCAGAATACATGTGAGCTCCATCATCTCTGCCACCACCAACACCATCATCATTATCATCATCATCTGAAAGACTTTCATAATCCTGTTCAAAATCAGGCTCTGTTCTGAATGCTGAATTAATCTTTAGAACAGGTCTGTTAGGTGAGTATTATCATAACCCCCATATATACATGAAGACACTCAGGCAGAAAATGTTAACTTTCCTTGGTAACAGAGCTAATAAATGCTGACTTAATTTAAACTAAGGTAGCCTTGCTCAAAATATGATTTTATCTATTTTGTCATACCATTTCTTATAAATGCAGAACACAAAGATATGCCCAAATATAAGCATTTTCTTTCATTGACTACCACCTAACTTAATTTTTTCACTTGGGATCTCTGAGTTAGTTAACCTAATGTATCCTAATTTTAGACTTCATTAATTAAAAAAAGAATCTTTGACTTTTTTTAGCTAAAGAAAAATAACCAGAAAGTAATTAAATCTTTTTAAAATAGAGAAAGATAACCAGAAAGTGATTAAATGTTTACTGACTAGCTCCTTGCCTTTTACTCTTTAATCACAAGGTATTGTGCAACTAGAAAGGCAAATGCCTGCATTCAGATACCTGTTCATTGACTTCCCAGTTGTATAATGTTGTGCAAGTTACACAAACTTTCATAACTTGATTTCCTCTTGTGTAGAGTTCATTTAATAATCCCTGCTCCCAAGGAAAGTATTACAAAATAACAAGTAAAACACATAAAAGTCTTCCTACAGTGGTTGAAAGAGAGAAACAGAGCCAAAGGGAGAGAATTGTTAAAAGATAAACTGAAGCATATTAAAAATTTTAAGTTTATTTGAGCAAAAATGAATTTGAATTGGGCAGCACCCAATCTAGCAGACAGAAAAGAGCTTGGAGGAGCTATACAAAATGAAAGACCTTTATGTTTCTCCTCTTTCTCATTCTGGAACCATTTATTTTACTTTCCTTACCTGTTTTTCATACACAGTTGTTTCCTTTCGCCCTTATTGTTTCTAAGTAGTGTTAATTACAGATATTGGTTAGAATTCTTAACTCTTAGAATCCTTATGAAAACTAAGGATTTAAGAATTAAGAATCCTTAATTCCTTATGAAAACTAAGAAGTAAGCAACTCTGGACTGTGTTACTAAGCTAGCCTTCTGTCGATTGGAAAAATTATAAATACATTTCATAATTTTTAGCAGTATATACTCCCTCATAGTAAATTTTCCAAAAGAAAAACATGTTTCCTAATAGACCCAAATATCTTTAGTTCTTATGTAAAAGGAAGCCAAAGGTGGACAAACCTGTGCTCTATAGTTAATGCTTCAGTTATTTGAAAATGATCTGGTTAGTCTTCAAATATCCAGATCATTTAATTTATCTCAGTGTAACTTCAAGTTATCAAAAAAGATTTGGAAACTATTTTTTTAAGAAGCTGTATTCCCAACGTAGGACTCAAATTCACAACTCTGAGATCAAGAATCAGATACTCCACCTACTAAGCCAGCCAGAGACCCTTGGAAACTATTTTTAAGTAGACATACCATACAACATAAATGTTGTTGGAAAGTTTATTTAAAATTTTTTATCTTACTCTTTTCAATATACTCCTTCTTAAAAATTATCACAATTTCAGGGCGCCTGGATGACTCAGTCAGTTAAGCATCCGACTTCAGCTCAGGTCATGATCTCAAGGTTCATGGGTTCAAGCCTCACGTCGGGCTCTGTGCTGACAGCTAGCTCAGAGCCTAGGGGCTGTCTTCAGATTCTGTGTCTCCCTCTCTCTCTGACACTCCCCTGCTCATGCTGTCTCTCTCTCTCTCTCAAAAATAAGTAAAACATTAAAAAAATAATTATCACAATTTTACAAGACATCAAACAGCTAAACATCATCATTAGTTATCTTTCTTGCTGACAAATTCTGTAACAGATATAATGTGAGCTTATTTGTCTTTTAGCAAACCTAAGGTAGAATAAAAGTAATATGTTTAATGCTGATAACCCTAAAGACATGCCTGATTTAATTGAACAAATAAACTTTAGCTAGCTTTTATTTACCAAAGATTCTCTTAATTCATGCAAAATGAAAACCACTGGGTTTGTTTCTATATTTCTGGGAGTAGGCTTGATTTATATATACTTGTTTACAGTAAGCCAATTAAATAGAGCTCTTTACTAATTAATTTTGGAAATGCCATCCAGAGGTAGAAAAAAAAATCACACATCTCTGACATACCTACATAGATATAAACATATAGATGGACATAAAGGAGATCTTATAGCTTTTGTTTAAAACTTTCAGTAATGAGACAGATATGAAGATGGAAAGCTCACTAATTTACAAAAGGACAGTTAGATCAAAACTATATTTCCAGCAGATGGAGTGAGTAAGATGGAGTGACTTAAGATTACCTGCTCAGATAACTTTTTACTAATAATTGTGAAAGAGACTTTCAAGGTTTTTCATGGGACTAGCTTTCAAATTAATTAACCTTTCCTTTTTCCCCCCTCTCCTTTCTTCTTCTCCTTCCTCCTCCTCCTCCTTCTCCTCCTCTTCCTCCTCCTCCTCCTTCTTCTTCTGTTTATTTATTTTTGAGGAAGGAAAAAAGAAAGTGAAGGGGGGACAGAGAGAGAGAGAGAGAGAGAGAGAGACAGAAGAGAGAGAATCCCAAGCAGGTTCCATGCTGACAGAACAAACCATGAAATCATGATCTGGGCTGAAAACAAGAGTCAGATGTTTAACTTACTGAGCCATCCAGATCCCCTACCCCCACCCCTGGACCCTCTGATAAGATAGAAGGCCAGGTAGAATACTGACCTCTCAAAAGGCACAGAGCAAGAAAGCAAATTTCACCAAGAGTTACTTTTGTTCCCTAAGTCCAGATCTTTTACAATATCTGAAAGCCTTTTGACATGTTCAGGGGAGGTTTGGGGATTGGTAAAAAAGGATAGGTAGACTTTGAATTGTTTCTGGAGTTGCATTTCTGTTTTTATAAAAACTAATCTTATAAGACAAGTACAGTTGTTTTTAATTCCTCAAAGATTTGGATTACAAATCTTTGGAGGCTAACTCATGCATCTAACTACATTATCTTCAATTTACTTCTTTATATCAGGAAGATCTTCAACTAAGATGGAAATCAAAAGATTTCTATGTTCTAAAGCTAGAGCTGTGTGTCTCTGGAATGCTTTAGTAAATCCTCCATAAAGTATTTAGAATATTTTTCTTTCTCTTTGGGGACATAGTTTCATTTTAGCTTAGGCAGAAGGCCTTATAATAACTTCTTATAAGGTTCTGAATATCAGCTTCCAATTTGGCCCACTTCTGACCATACAGCTACTTAATTCTTTTTATTTTTTAAATATCTTCTCTGGCTTCAACTGAGACAAACAGTAAAATATTCCTGGCAGTTTTGATCAACTCTATGGATGTAAGAGGCATCTCTAAAGAGAGTGCAAAAAGATACTACTCTCCCAAGATCCAGAGCCATTCCCAAAGTTAATCAAAAGAAATAAAGATTTAGACAATTAACTTGTGAGAACAGTCAGTAGGACCCTACCCTCAAATGGAGTGCAGCCCAGATTTCTGTCCAGTCATATCTAGATGCAAATTTTGTGAAACCCACATTTTTGTCTGGCCATATTTTGGGAGCTTCCAACCTCATAGTTGCCAAGCCAAGTTTTCAGAACACAAAATGAGGCAAACAAGAAGGCCATGGCTGTCCTTGAGAGAGAAAGGATCAACAACCTTTGGGTCCTCAAACACAAAATCATGAGATAATTCAAAGATCTAATTCTTACGAATGTTTTTTCTGCCAATCTGAATTTGGAAAGGAAGGGACAGTGTAATACTTTACCTTCATCTCTCAACCAGGCACAACAGATAGAGATCTAGGAGCACTGACTTTGATAAGAATTCTCACTTATTGCCAGCTTCTGTCACTTTTCCTAGAATTCCATCTGCAGGCTCTGGACTGAGTGGGGTGAGCTACTGGGCTCATTTTTGTTACCAGAAATTATAGAGGAGGAAAAAGAATTTTCCTTCTACCCTTTACAGTGAGGGCTTGACTGAGATCCCTTTTTCTCTAGGGCATCACATAAACAAATAAATTGATTTAGTCAATTCTCCACTGTGGCCACTGTTACTCAAGATTAACTCTAATAAGGTCACTTGCTTGTTTAGGAACAAAACAACATTTTATTCACCTGATGCCTTGCATTAGACTGTCCAGTCTGATCTAGACAAAGTGTGGTTTTTAAGTAGGACCCAGTCCAACTCCAGTGGATCCAAACCCAGTCTAGAAAAAGGGATGCTCAAATAAAGCCTGAAAACTCATAAAGCAAAAATTATTGAGAGATCTGAGAGGGACTTACCTAAACCTCCAGTGGCAGCAAGAAATCAGTGAGGTCAAGGGACTGGTTCCTTGTTGTTCCTGGTGGTCAATAGGGTCTCCTATGGTCTCCTTTGATCTCCTTTTCTGACATCAGAACTTTTAAAGGATAAATTGAGAAATATTAAACTTTTTAAAGTTTACTTGAGCAAGAATTGATTCAAAGTGAGCAGCATCCAATCTAGTAGAGAGAAAGAAGCTCCAAAGAGTTGTATGAAATGAAAGGTGTTTATAAGCAGAAGAGAGCAGGAACAAGGAAGTTATACTAGACAAAAAGTGGGTTGGTTATTGCTAGATTACTTTCATCTAGGGGATGGCAAGGGTCTATCAGGCAGATTACCTAAGTAGTACTGATGAGATGATTCCTGATAGACTGATTTAATTTTCCATTTCTGGGACAGCCCAAACTAGATTTAAGTCTCAATTTGGGGACTAGGGTTTAGCATAAATGATTATATTTGGGCCTGTTGTGTGGTTTATTGACAGAGTAAACAATTACAAATCAATAAACAAAAAGAATTATATTATCCCACTGTTTGACACAGTGCTAAGTTCTATGAAAGATCTAGAAAGGAGTATGGTCTAACTTTCAGAACTTCCATTCTACTTGAGCTATGAGATCTAAGAAATTTGAAATAACAGATCTAAAAGCCACGGTTTATAATTAAGTGTTAATTCCAGTGTGTGTGTATGTGGTGGGGGGAGAGGGTCCTTACATTTAAATATATATGGCTTATAAGGCTTTCTCTAACCTAACCTCTATCCAGTCCAATATCCTCAGTCTGTGGACTCCACTTACATTTTTTTAATGCTTGTTTATTTTTGAGAGAGAGACAGACAGAGTGTGAGCATGGCAGAGGCAGAGAAAGAGAAAGACAGAGAATCTGAAGCAGGCTCCAGGCTCTGAGCTGTCAGCACAGAGCCCGAGATAGGGCTTGAACTCAGCAACAGTGAGATCATGACCTGAAACGACGGTGGACGCCTAACTGACTGAGCCACCCAGACACCCTTTCAGTGACTTTTCTATGTTACTGTCCTAATGAATTATTTAGTGTTACCTCAATAAATGATTAGTACCTTCTTAAGACTATAAGTTCTTTTTTCTGGGAAACTGTTCGTACCTGGTCTTCCAGGGAAATCCCTTACTGTCCTTTGAACTCAAACTTAAGTGTCACCTTCACTATTAACCTTTTTTGACCTATTTAAAATTTTGTTCTATTATTTGTTTGGACCACTGCACTCTATTAGTAGACTATTCACTGTCACACTACATTGGAAGATGACATTCTACAATTAAAATTCTTGTATTTGAATAATTGCTCTAAAAATTACTAGTCAGATGAACATGGACAAGTTAGCTAAACTGTTTATGACTTGGTTAGCTCATCTCTAAAATGAAGTGAAAAATCCTACCAAATCTTAGTGCCAGAAAGATTATATTAGCTAGGGCAAGGGTAGTAAACAATAACAGCTAACATTATTTTTAGACTTGATATTGCTCTAAACTCCTGCATATATTACTTAATGCAAACCCAATAACATTTGTATTATTGTTTTCTACATATCATAGTTGAGAAATTGAAGTCCAGAGATTTGTAAGGTCATGTGGCAGAGCCATGGCTTTAAGCCATATGGTGTTCCTACAAAGTCTATGCCCTTAGCCTGTCTAAAAATTCTTAATGTTAAATATTATATAAGATACACAGAGAGATATTTAAAATAAAAATAAGACTGGTAATAAATATTTCAAAATTTTTGAATCCATTTTCAGAGAGCTAACTTCAGTGTAACATTGTTTTCGTCTTTTGGTTTCCACAAATGAGGAAATGCTACTTTCCATTTAAAGAATCAGCATTTAATTCTAGTTCTTTTCTGAACTCATGGAATCACACATTTCACCAGTTAGGAAGTAAACATACTTTTATGCTTGAATATGATCAGGATTGAAAACTCAAATTTTCTGATCTCTTAATAGGTATCACTGGATGGTTTATAAATTCAATGTATTGTGATGAGTTCACCAAGGAAAATTATGTTGTTTAGTATTATCTAACATGAACTAAGAGGTTCATCAACAGAGTTATTTTGCAAATCAACTATGTTATGTTTTACATAATCATGTAAATTACTGTTTTATTTATCCATTCTATGCAGTGAATGATATTTAAAGTAATTCTGCACTTGTTGTCAAGGTTTAAATTACAAGGGCATGTAGGAGTTGTCTTATGGTAGAAGTCAAATAAACAAAAGTTATCAGGCACATTTAGACCCATATAGACGAAACTGTTTAGTGTCATCTCAAGGTAAAGTTAATTTCATAAGCCATGATAAAGAATAAATACGTACCCTTCAACACAGAGATTGATGTGGGAAGACACTGCTTACTTTCTGAGAAAATTTGATTAAGTAATTTTACCATGCTTAGGATGTCAAACAAATAAGTGCTACTAAACTCTCTGGTGCCTTCTAGAAACATATAAACCATGCTGGAGTTTAACACCACTCCAGTGGTGTCTAATATATATGTGTACATAACATTATGATATATATATGTGTGTGTGTGTATATATATATATATGAATGTTGGTTTTGTATGCTCATGAGAAGTTTATGACATAGACTATCACTTAACTGACTTTAAGATCCCTCTAATTTAAAATTCCTTAACCACAGGAGCATATTTCTATTTGCATAATTGACTACCCAATGTTTAATTACGGAAACAATTTTATAAATGCCTACAGCACAGATTTTGGCTGCCCAATCAAACACAATTTTCTTTCCATTCATATAATTTCCAAAATTAGCCCACCTAGCATAATGTAACAAAGCCTTGTATGATTGAGCCTGCATTTTGAGGATTTAGGATAAGAGAACTACACATGGTTGAAAAAAAAATGAGTATATGTGAAGTCTACAAATGGGAAAGGAATGATGCATTGAAATAATAAGAAGAATCTCTTATATGTGGGTATGGGGGGTAATAATGAAACAGAAGGTATGTGATAGAAGATAAATCAGAAAAATTACTGTGAAGCATTGAGTAGGATCCTATTGGTAAGGAAGTGGACTTTAAAAGGAGGAAATATTAGAGGGTTTATAAAAGTGAGAGTAGAGAGTGAAATGATTTAGGATTTAAAAATCTAACCCCGGCTTCTGTGAGATTACATTTTAGAATTTTTAAAGCTTTTAGAGTATTTAATAGCTATTGCAGCAGGAAAAGCAAAATATTAGTTATTTGCACTAAATTAGCTCCAGGGAATTACTAGAAAAGAGGTGACATTTCAAAAATATTTTTAAATCATAAACAATAGAACTTATGACAGATTTGAGGTGAGGAAAAATGGAGGAATATATGACAATTGGACTTGGCCTTGGTCAACTAGATGTTTATTTGGCTCAACTGCTAGAATGAGGAAGTCTTCTGAAAGAATAGATTCTGGTTAGGGCTGGGACTAAAAGGTACGTTTTGGATAAATAAGTGTGAGATACTTCTTTTTTTAATTTATTTTATTTTGTTTTTAATTTTTTAATGTTTATTTTTGAGAAAGAGAGATTAGAGAGAGGGACAGAGAGAGGGAGTTGGAGGGAGAGAGAGAGAGAGAATCAGAAACAGGCTCCAGTCTCCGAGCTGTCAGCACAGACATGAAGCTCAAACTCACAAACCGTGAGATCATGACCTGAGCTGAAGTCAGACGCTTAACTGACTGAGCCATTCAGGTGCCCCTAAATTTTTTTTTATTTAAAAAACTTTTTTTAATGTTTATTTTTGAGAGAGAGAGAGTCAGATGGAGAGCAGGGGAGGGGCAGAAAGAGAGAGAGACAGAAGCAGAAGCAGGCTCCAAGCTCTGAGCTGCCAGCAGAGAGTCCAATGTGGGGCTCCAAACTCACAAGCCTTTGAGCTGTGAGATCATGACCTGACCTGAAGCCTGACACTGAATCAGCTGAGCTACCCAGGCACCCCAAGTATGAGATGCTTCTTAAACACAAACGTGCAAAGATCTATCTTTCTGGACAATTTCTATGAATGAAGATATTCTTCATTACCATGATGCTGGGATAGACCTGGGTTTTCCTCCCACCCTGCACTCTGGCATTTTCCAAACTGCTTTAGAAATTCATGTTCACCAACCCTAACATCCTGGTCTGCAACAATTTCCAATCCAAGATACTTGTCAAGGGAATTGAACCCTTTTTCTTTTCTTTTTTTTTTTTTTTGCAAAAATGTTAGCACATCCCGGTATACTTTTGGTATAACATTTCGAATTCTAATATGACACATTAAAATTGTTATATATTAAGTTCTTTATACTGTTGTTGGAACTCAGCTTACCTCCAACCTTTGCATACAACTTAACCAATCAATCAACTCTAATTTACTCCATCTTGATAATATACGATATTGGTTTTATCTGCATGAATATCTACTTATTTTCAAAAAATCTTTAATAATGACTTAATTATATATTTACCTAATTGTTGCATGTGGGTAAATATATGTGGATACATATATATTTTAATAAATATATTTTAAATAAAAATATATATTTTATTTCAGAATGATGGGAATAGAGTTCTATAGTCTTTGTATATTGAACCTCTGCTTGGTAAATATTAAGTATTCAAATATTTATTTACTTAAGTTGAACTTCCACTCCAAAAAGGCAGACAATTATCTAGCGGAAAGGGATACTCTTTAAAGTAAATTTTTGGACAAACTTCTGCATATTATGTATACTTCTACTTGATAAATTTCTTATTTATTTTATCTCTCTACTATTATTTCTCTAGTCAACTTGTTTCATTTTTTAAAGTCTTCAAGAGAGTATTATTTCTATAATGTAGTTGCACAGTTTATAAATCTATTTAATATTAAGTTTTCATAAATTCTGTTATGAACAGATTCAGAAAAAAGTAGCTAAATAAACAAAATATGTCATTATTTCTTTTCCATTTTTTAAATATAAATAATGAGGAAATAGAAAAACCATAACAGAGTCAGTTCTTTAAATTTTTAAAAAAATGTATTTATTCTTTAAAAAAGTTTTTTGGGGGCGCCTGGGTAGCTTAGTCGGTTAAGCGTCCGACTTTTACTTAGGTCATGATCTCGCCGTTCGTGGGTTCGGGCCCCGCATCGGGCTCTGTGCTGACTGCCGGCTCAGAGCCTGGAGCCTGTTTCAGTCTGTGACTCCTTCTCTCTCTGACCCTCCCCTGCTCACGCTGTCTCTCTCTCTCCTAGAAATTTAAAAAAAATTATTTTTAAAATGTTTATTTACCTTTGAAAGAGAAAGAGACAGAGTGCAAGTCAGGGAGGGGCAGAGAGAGCAGGAGATACAGAATCTGAAACAGGATCCAGGCTCTGACCCGTCAGCACAGAGCCTGATGCAGGGCTCAAACCCACAAACCACGAGATCATGACTTGAGCTGAAGTCGGATGCTTAACGGACTGAGCCACCCAGGTGCCTCAGAGGCCAGTTCTTTTAGATGTCACCTGCTTATTTATGAGTGGTTATATATTTCTGATTAATGGATCATATTTCCTTACAATGAAGTTTTCTAGAAGGCAGGATTTGGGTTAGTAGGTCACTGAATACCAAGAGAAGTAAAATGTCAACACCAAAAGAGATTTTTCAAATTATGAACTTAAATTAATCACAGATAGCCTTACTGGCAGTTGGGAGAAATATGTACCAAAGCATCTTGTTAGTTTTCACTTAAAGTCTAAAACTTTATATTAACATAGTAAAACTAACAACAAGAAAAGATGACATACTATAAGAAAAGATCAATACTATGTTTATGTTTTGAAACAGCCACCAATTTAGAGGTATTGAATATTCCTATGTAGGTCAGTTTTGTGCTGTTGATTAATAGGCAAAATCATAGCATGTACACATGTTTTAATTTATCCTGTGGAGCATCTGTTTGTAATCTGGGAGATACCTACAGATTGATCAAAGCCTGATGATGACTTTTCAAATGATTTACAATTAAATAAAAAGACTCATTTACATTTATTAGAATTGATATATAACTTTTATAGGAAAGCACACTTGTGATACAGTACAATTGATTTTAAACTTGAACTATTTTTTTCTTTTATCTGTCTTCAACATTTCCTTCCATTTCTGATGGAAATGGTAATATTTGTGCTTACTCTCCACTCCCCACTTGGAAACTTAGCACCTTCGATTTTTTTCAGGGAAAAGCACTGTGACTACTAATGGAAGTAATTGTTTTTAATGTGAGAGTAATTGAATACCCTACTCACAAAAACTTTCCTTATTTTTCTCTCAATGTTTATTTCCCAAGAATACATTATGCCTATGTGTTTTGTAATATGGTAATTCAGGTGTTAACTCTCTTTTCTCTCTCACACACACATGTCCTCTATCCAGAAAAAAAAATTATTTCCCTACAACTGTAGTAGGTTGTTTTTCCCAAAATTGATGTTTGTGAACCTCAGGTTCTCACATCCTTGAATTTTGATGTAACTTTAATTTTTATATTTCTCTTCTCCATATTTTTGTCCCCTTGTGGAGAACTGCTATTTGCTAGATTTATCTAACTTATTTTCTCTAAGGCTCTATTGAAACATATTATAAAGGGTTCACAGAAAAGGATCAGTGAAAAAATCCTCTAAGTATGATATGCTATCAGCTGTAACATGAACAGTTTGATTGAAGAGAAGGTTCAGAATTCAGTGAAATGTCTCCAGCAGGATAAAATCTTACTGAACTTGAAAAGATTCAACTGTATGAGAAGAGTTGGTGTAGGGGTGATAGAACAATGACTTGGCAAGCAAGGGAATTTTTGAAAGAGAAAACTAGCTAGCGATCAGTCAAGAGTCTTGGGTGGATGTTCTGTCCCTTTTAGGAGAATCTAATAAAAGGTCCTCAAGAGGATCCTCTTTACCCCTGTTTCCAAGGGAAATCACACATAGGTCATCCATAACTTGACAGACAATATGCAAGGTTCTTATACCATGTAAAAGACTTAAGAAGCCTCAGCTGTTGTAAAGACCATTTAGCCGTCAAGTGTGACATTTTGAAAGCACAGAAATAGAATCATAGTGACCTTGGGCATCCTATTACTAATTTTCACTGTGACAAAATCAAATAGTGTCATTGCATTTAAATTTCTTCATCCTTAAAATTGGTTTACTTGAATTATGCTACTTAATGCATTGGGTTATTCTGAGGAGCAAGTTACATTAATTTACATAACTGTATTTTTAAATGATCGTGATTTTTCATTTATATATTCTTTACTGATAACAGGTTTTTTTGACTATGCATTCAAAAAAAAAAAGCTATGAGCTATGATAGGTAAGGAGAGTGACAAGACAAGAGGATCACACAAAGAATAAAGGCACAAACAGTATGACATGTTCAGGAGTGGTCGTGAATGAAACACAATGAGAATAATGAGAGAGAAGACTTTGAAATGTACAACATCGGTTCAGAGTGGCTTTGAATGCTAGGCAGAGTTGTTTATATTTTACAACATGTGTAATAAGGAGTTCTATATCTATTCATGGAATCACATTCAAAAGTAAATCTTTTATGGGCACTCTAGTAAAAGTAAAATAATACCTGAAACATTTTTAGTTTTATTTACTTGAGAAATGTATGTTTTGTGTATTATTTTGATGATATTATTGGCTTACAATTCAGAAGACTTTATCTAATTGTGATAATGAACTTTGACTAAATGTTTCTGTGTCTTACAGTTCTGTATGATTATTTTCATTCATTGGTGATGAGGCTAGCTAGTGGTTGGAATGCAATCTGTTTCCATGGAGCAAAGCAAAACTGATTGATCTTTAATGCAATTAAATCTATAAGTTCACCTCATTAGTCATATACTTAAGCTAGATAAGCTGGCATACTTATCTAACATAATTACGCCATAGTCTACATTTTAGAGTAAATAAGGTACAATCAACTTTGTAAGATTATTTAATTCAATATATTCCTATCTCAAAATAATTAATTCTTAAGATTATTAAATATTTTATTTTTATTCAATTTTATCACCCAAAACATTTGGAAAACTACATCATATGGAATGCAGCTTGCAAGATCTAAATATCTTTTGAAAAAAAAATCTTATTTAGCAAACTTAGAACTATATCAGCAAATATCAATAATGTAAACATCCCAAGAAGATTACATTTTCTCTTTCAAAATCGATAGAGTTAGTGGCAGATGAGCTATGGATTTGGTAAATACTTTATAAATGCACTGATATTTCTGACAAATGTGCTGGGTTAAACGACGGGTCATATAATTAAACACATCATCTGATGAGTGGGAGCTATTATGTAGTAAAAATTTTAAATAACTAGAAGATAGTATTGGTAGCATGGATGACATCTTGAAACTTAACATTAATATTTACTAATTTTTGTGAACTTACTGAAAGCACAGTAAAAACTAGCTGACATTTATTGATCTGCTAATATATCCCTGGCAATGAATTTGGCCTACAAATAAGGCAAATGATTGAGGAAGGGGTCAGTTCCACATATTACATATCAGCACTCTCAGGAAGGTGAAGTATTGTCATAGCCTCACCTAGCCAGTGAATAGTGAAAATTTAAATGCCAACATGGCAAATTCAAAATTTTTAGCATTTTGACATTTTCTTTCAGAGTTAAAAAGGCGACATTCAAACTACTAAAATGAGGAAATGCAAAAGTGACTGTATTTATTATATACTTGTTAATACATAAACTGTAACAATTGTCTATTGGTGTATATATAGAAACACCATAATGACACTTTTTTTTTTTTTCAGGAAAACTGGCACCCCAAATCAGGTGGTTTTGGCTTAAAGAAGTGAGCCAGAAGTCACATGCATCTTTCCATCTTATTACCAGCAGGTTATATCTGCTTTATCTTGTTTCATCTATTAGGTTTCATACAATATTTCAGTTGTAAAAAAAGAGTATGCATATTGATGTGGTCACTAACTACTTGTATTATCTTAGGTAAGTTGCATCTATATGTACTCATTAGAAAATTGTACATAATCATGATATTGATCATTAGGGTGTTGTAAGGATTAAATAATATAACACATGCAGAATGTTTAGAAAGTGCCTGCCACCAAATGCTCCAAAAAGCTAGTCATTTTTATTACTATAATACATATTATTATTGCTTATTGCTTATAGTGTTATATTACACTCAGGAAAAACAATCACTAAATTTATAGTTACATTTATACAATATATTTACACTTTTATTATAAAATGCTACAATATTAATCTTCATGTTTCAACTAATTTTCAGCCTGACTAATTGATACATACAATTCCTACCTTCAGTTTAGTTTTGTAAAAATATTCTGAGAAAATACCTAGTGTATAGATGATTAGAGATAGTGCACAATATTTCTGAAATGTACAAACTAAAAAGTGATTTTTATAAATTGGTGAAAAATGCATAAAACATTAATTTTTTAGAGTTATTATGCCACATTACAACAGCATCAAGTCTGACCCAAACTAATTCTTTTATTCAACTTATTTACTTTCAAAAATAGAAGAATTAGGAAAAATTCTTGAGTATTTTGACTCAACCATTACTATAAAGGGAAGTTTAGTTTTGTATAAGTTCAGAAGAAACAAAATTCACTCATCACTCCACGACCTATGCAACAGAGGACGATTATTTCTCTTACCAAAATCTAAGAAGTGTATTTTTATGATTTAAAGCACATTCCGAATAAGTGTATTTTTCAGTTCCTAAGAATTCAGAATCAAGGCCTCATTCATTCAGTAGGTTTCTTCTGAGGACAGCTCAGGGCAAATTGGACATTGTGCAGATGCTCACAGCCTGGGACAGTTTGCTGGCCCTTCTGTCATGAAGGGAGCCAACACAAACACAGAATTACAAACTTTATAACACGCAAGTGGTCCAGGCAGCAGGTGCTAGAAATAGTACAGCTATGAACAAGTGTACTAGGAAGGACTGATTGGATCATGGCGTGGTAAGTACAGTGTAACAGGAAAACATACTTGTCATTCTCTGCGGGTAAAATGAAGTAGTAGTATGATTGTCAATTAGAGATGTTTTTTTAACTGGTTGTCTTAGTCTATTCAGGCTGTTGTAACAAAATACCACAGACTACACAGCTTATACGAAAATACAGACTTACTACTCGCAATTCTCGAGGCTGGGATATTCAAGATGAAGACACGGGAAGAGTCCATGTGGCTCAGGGCGAGGGTCTTCTGACTGATTCCTATATAGAACCTGTTTGCTGTGTCCTCATGTGGTGGAAGAGACAAGGGATCTCTGTGGGGCCTCTTTTATAAGACACTAATCCAATTCAGAATGGCTTTGGATCTTTCCGTAAATCTCATCTCCTAATGCCATCATGTTTGGAGATTAGGATTTTACCACATGAATTTTGAGGGGAACACAAACATACAGACCACAGCATTGGTTTTGTATAACTCTTTTGGTCAAAGTTTCTCAGCATTGGCACTATTAAAATTTGCAGGCAGTTGCTCTAACGTAGTCAAATATAACTTACAGTAGTTGAAATCAGTAGGGTTTATTTTGCTCACCTGTAAAGAGGTTGCTACTCACCTTGGTTCAGCAGTGTCACTCTGTCAGACTTGGGGGCTCTAAGACTCTCTTGCATTTTCTTTCACTCTTATAGGATGACTACCTGAGCATCAAGCATCACGTCCACATGGAGGGGGAAAAAAGAAAGTGTGACACAGTGCATTTGTACCTTATAAGGCATGAGATGAGATATGAATACCATGTATTTTTTAATTTACATGGTCATAACTATTATTATATTATGGTTTTATTTTGAACTTGTTTCCAGATTTTCATCAACTTGATTTTTATCCCATTCCTTTACGAAAAATCATCCCTAAAATACAAATCAAAACCACACTGAGACACCACCTCATGCCAGTCAGAGTGGCTAAAATGAGCAAATCAGAGAACTCTAGATGCTGGCGAGGATGTGGAGAAACGGGCACCCTCCTACACTGTTGGTGGGAATGTAAACTGGTACAGCCCCTCTGGAACACTGTGGAGGTTCCTTAGGAAACTAACAATAGAACTCCCCTATGACCCAGCAATAGCACTGCTAGGAATTTACCCAAGGGATACAGAAATGCTGAGGCATAGGAGCACGTGTACCCCAATGTTCATAGCAGCACTCTCCACAATAGCTAAAACATGGAAAGAGTCTAAGTGTCTATCAACGGACGAATGGATCAAGAAGATGTGGTTTATCTATGCCATGGAATACTACATGGCAATGAAAAAGAACAAAATCTGGCCATGTGTAGCAACATGGATGGACCTTGAGGGAGTTATGCTGAGTGAAATAAGTCAGGCAGAGAAGGACAAATATCATATGTTTGCACATATAGGAGGATTAGGAGGAACTTGACAGAGGAACAAGGGGGAGAAGAAGGGTGGAAATGGTGGGGGAAAGGGAGAGAGGCAAACCATGAGAGACTCTTGAATGCTGACAAAAACTGAGGACGGATGGATGTGGGGGGGAGGGGGGATGGGCATGGAGGAGGACACTTGTGGGGATGAGCACTGAGTGTTATGTGGAAACTAATTTGACAATAAACTATTTGTAAAAAGAAAAAAAAAGAAAAAAGAAAAGAAAAATCATCCCTATGTCTATGTATATCTTCAATCAGATGATATTCTCTGATCATATCCATCCAGATGAAATGTAAATCTAAATCTCCAAAATCTAAATCTCCCCCACAGTCTGGGTTTATTGTTTTTACCACATACTCTCTGCATATCATTTTGACTTTAAAAATATACATTTTTTACATTTCTCTCAATTCCAAGAAATTAAGCACTTTAAATAGCAAAAATAACTTCTCACATATTGCAGTCTATGACCTATTGCATAATAAAAGATCAATATAATCAATGGAATGAATAAATAAATGAGAAAGTCTAGAAAAAATATGCTTGATCAATAATCTTAGTGGAAGTCTTCATTTATTTATTTTTTAATGTTTATTTTTTGAAAGATAGAGACAGAGCACGGGTGGGAAAGGGGCAGAGAGAAAGGGAGACAAAGAATCCGAAGCAGGCTTCAGACTCTGAGCTATCAGCACAGAGCCTGATGCGGGGCTGGAATTCACGGACCGTAAAATCATGACCTGAGCAAAAGTCAGACGCTTAATCAGCTGAACCACCCGGGCACCCCAGTAGAAGTCTTCTGTTTAAAAAAAATGTACATATTCTTTTTTTTTTTTTTAAAGAACACAGCACCTCTGTTGAATCCTAATGGTACCACTTCATAAAATACAAACCTCTCTATCCAGTATCAAATCCTAAAACAAGACCAAATGCTGAAAAAGAAACAGGTAAACAAAGTTATATGTATTAGAGAATGTCCTGCACTCCAGTAGCATCTTCCTGATTAAAGACAAAAAGGAGATTGGGAATAATGCAAGCAACCTCTTGCCCAGAAGGAAACATTTTTGTCAGATAAAGCAACCACTTAGAATGGATATAAAAGATTAATGCTTCCACCAGCCTTCACCACCCAGTTTTCCCTCCCCTCTTTATGGAGCAATGGAAAAAGACTGAGCAATACACCAATCAGAGGGACTCTGTGAGATATAATAAAAACATTCCTGAATTCTTGATGCCTTTTTTTTTTTTTTTTTTTAATGGAAGACAAAGGTTTCCTTTCAGGTGCATAGGCCTGAGCATCCCACTATTGAGTCTGTCTTATAAACCCTGGTGCTGGTTTGAGGAGCAGGAACAAGTCTCTGCTGGAATTAAGGTGTTGACAGAGAGATATTTTGTAGAAATGATTCTTTGGCTGGTAGATTTTCTTCAGCTGCCTCTTTCCTCCCAAGGAGAAATTCCATCAAGCCACAAAGGTGGAAAGAAGATGAGGGGAAAAAAATCTTTCTTTAAGTAATTTTAATTTTGGGCTTTGTGGGTGTTCTTGAAATGTACTAGGGACACGCAGACCCGGCTTCCCTGCTGAGCCTCTGCCCAGCAAACATTGGAGCAAAAAGGCACTGTTGCAAAGGAAGCTTCTCAGAAGGTTCCTTGTTCACAGTGGGGGCCTAGAGGAAAAAGGATTAAAGTCCACTTATATATTCTGGTATATATGGATGTAGAATCTTGTCAAAATGCGTGTCTCTTACTAGAAAGTCATCTGACATTAATAAGTTTAACATAAAAGGAGTACTGACCCTGGGCAGTGGTTTTCAATCCACTGGTTCTGCTCTGATACACAAGACTGACAAAACTTGTATGCGGTATACCAGCCAAAGTCATACTCTATATCCAGTGAAAGTGTGAGAGGACTAGAAATAATCTCAAATCCATTCTTATTTAAGAGAAGGTAAATAATTTGCATTTTTAATGTTTTTATTCTTCATAACAAACGGCATGTAACTTCACCATTACCTGGCACATCAGTGGGACTGAGGTAAGAATTGGTATCTTGGAGAAACTCTCTACAATTTGGCATGCTAGTTGCTTCTGGAAACCATAGTCACTCTTGGAAACCCCCCAATGCCAACCCACACATCCTACTTTTATTATAAAGGGTCAAAACGAGATTTAGCTTTATTGCTACACCCCTTCTTCTGGACCATTAGAGTGCTATGCTTTGCTAAGCCTTTCTGGATTCTGTAGTTATGTTTATTCTCTATTAACTTTGTTCCATGACCCTACCTGATAGCCAAGAATGCGTCTGGCACACTTTCTATATTTTTGTATTTTTAAAATTTCTCAAAGATGTAGTGTGTGTGTGTGTGTACATGCACGTGTGCACACTTGCACATACACTTGCACACGCACATGTGTTTCTTTTATTTTCTCCTCAGATGGAGTGGTTTTCTATAGCAGTGAAGAAAATAACTACTTCATACTGGAAACTTCAACCTGGAAAAGTCTTACTCTGGAATTTATTTTTGTTATGAAAGGGAAACATCCATATACTAAAATAATTTATTAAAATCACACACATTTGCAATGGTACCTCTATCATATACCAAGTAGCACGTCTATAGGAATCTGTTTCCACTCTAACCCAGACTCCATTACTCCATTTGTCTTCTAAGTGCCAAACACCACTGTCTTCATTAGATTGTTGATATAGTCTGCCTTAATGTCTACAAGTACAAACCTCGTATCTTTGCTTATTCTTTGTCAACATTATCCTGACTATTTTTGGCACTTTACTCTTTCATATGAATTTGAAGAATGTCTTGTCGAATTCTAAGAAAAATAATGTGTTATATTTTTTGTAATTGTATATAATTTGTAGATTAATTTTGGTATAGAGGCAGCTTTATAACTTATTAACATGACATATCTCTTCATTTTTTTCACATCTCTTTGCGTCCTTCAATAATGTTTTATAAACTTTTTTGTCAAGAATTTGCATGGTTTTCTTCTGTGTTTTCTACTAGCATTATTCTCTTGTTGCTATTAGAAATATGATTTTTTTAAATTTTACTTTTTCTAGTTGGTAATTAATGACCTATGATTGGTTAATATTTTTATGTGAATTATGAGATAAGAATACTTGTGAAATTTTTGTTTGAATTATTATAATTTGACACTAGACTGTCTAGCATTTTATATGGTCATAATATCTGCCACTAAATAAAATTATTCTCTTCTATCCACATGCTTATTTCCCCCCTTTATTTTTCAAACTTCCTTCATTTTTAAATCTTTCTTTAATAAAAGAAAGACATTAGCCATTAATTAATCATACTAAAATGGATGTACAAAAGTCACAGGAAAAATGCAGAAGATTTTTCATGCTAAGAGTATGATGTAAGCAATATTTAAACTTAGCTCATATTTATTTTTGAAATTATAATCTCCTTCTCTGTCTTCCAGTCAAATTTTTAGTTCTATCTCAGGCAATTGAGTTGCTGGTGGATAACTTTATGGCAAATCTTTGTTCTCTCTGAACATTTAGTCCCAGTTCAAATGTGATGTAATCTTTGTCACTCAGCTCAGATCCTACCTACTCTC
Organism: Hyaena hyaena; assembly: GCF_003009895.1. Taxonomy (NCBI): domain Eukaryota; kingdom Metazoa; phylum Chordata; class Mammalia; order Carnivora; family Hyaenidae; genus Hyaena; species Hyaena hyaena. Next base: position 55,920 of record NW_024081613.1, read on the forward strand.
CAAAACTTCTCGAATGTTCTCAGACCAAGGTGCTTGTGCTCTTTTGAATTTTTACAGCAATAATTTTCTGGACAGTTCTTTTGAATATTAATTATGCATGACATTAAAACAATTATTCCATTGTTGCAGTGATATTACATGTAAGTTGTCATTTAAATTTTTTCACTTTGATATCTTGTTTCTCAAACTGCGTTTTGTTGTTTTTGTTGTGAGGTGCAAGGAAGAGGAATAGAGAGAATCTTAAACAGGCTCTGCATCTTCAGTGCAGAGCCTGTCATGAAGCTCAATCTCACGACCATGAAATCATGACCTAAGCCAAATCAGAGGTGGTCAGTTACCCTACTGAGCCACCAAGATATCCCAAACTGTTTATGTTACAGGCCTTGACGTGAGAGATTGTTCTTTGTATATTCCCACTAAGTGAATGAGGACTGTGATTTGCTCAGATGAATACTCAACACAGGCGGAGAGACTTCTTCCACATCTCCACCTAGATTTCCAAGGATGTAGCCAATTGGAACTCTCGTGTTGGGATCCGGGTGGGGACCGCAGAGAACCCTCACTAGAGCAATGCTCTTCTTATCTCTCAAGAGCTTTGTGGAAACAAGGAAACAAACAAACAAATAAAAATATGTATATCTTTACATATGAATGTAGCCAACAAATATCTTAGTTTCAGTTTATTTCACTTTAATGTGTGACCAAGTAAAATGTTTAAAAAATGACAAAATACATAGGAAAATTATAAGATTCTTGTATAAATAGGATTTTATTTATTTGTTTATTTATTTTATTAAATAGTTTATTGTCGAGTTTGTTTCTATATAACACTCAGTGCTCATCCCAATAAGTGCCCTCCTCCATGCCCATCTCCCCCTTCCTTGTTGGAGACCAGCTCCAGTTGGGGTCCAGGGATCCCTGAAGGATGGATGGTATTGGTGAGGGAGGGGTGAGAAAGGCCCAAGAGTCTTTCTGGTCACCAGGCAGGCATCTCTGCCCTGACTGGGGCTCAACTTTATTTTATAAGTGTCTGGGGGATGCACAGTAGTGGCATTTGCCTTAGACAATGATTTCTGATAACAAACTTCTTTGATATGTAAAAATTTCCCAGAACATAGATTTGTAGAAGACTCATGCATAACCTTTATCAATAGTGAGATAGGTGATTTAGATGCTTATCCTATGGGGAAGAAGGCATCTTTAGCATATCAGAAAATGTTTTTAGCATAAAAGGGTGAGGTTACTTCTCTGTGAGCAGGGGTCAAACAGGTCTTTCAGGAGACACCTTTGCTCCCATAATCACATAAGAAGTTGTTTCTCAATAGGTTCCTCCACAGGGAGCAATCAGCATATTCAAGGCCAGAATAAGTCACTCCAAATACTTGATAACAAATGCTTTGGGGGGGGGGGCAGTGCTCCAAGCAGAAACAATTGGGGGCTGGATATCTGCCCTTAACTCTAAATTAGGCTTTGTCTCAGGGCTAGACTCAAGCCCCCGTTATTATGTAAGTCTTGGATCTGTAAGGCCCTTAGGAAGAGCCTTTTAACAATCATCCACAATGTTTTCATCTGAAATCTCTTTGGAAAAGGCAGGGATATGCTTTTCCTTATGGTCAATCTGTGTGGGGAATATCAGTCTGATCTGGAATACTGTGAGACCTGGTCAATACCCGCAGGCTCATTTCCAACATGAGCTAGTAGTAGCAAAAGGAGATACCAGTTTTCGTTTTTCATGGCAGGAGCTGTGCAAACGGTACCATTTCCTCGCTGTGACTGTCATCCAGCGAGGCCACTGCAGCTCCCAGCACTTCCTCTCTTCCCCACCCCCATCAGCCCTCAGTTTGTTCTCAGCATTCAAGAGTCTCTCATGGTTTGCCCCCCTTCCTCTCCCCAATTGTTTTTCCCCTTCTCCTCCCCTATGGTCCTCCGTTAAGTACCTCCTAATCCTCCTATACGTGCAAATATATGGTATCTGTCCTTCTCTGCCAGACTTATTTCACTCAGCATAACACCCTCAAGGTCCATCCATGTTGCTACAAATGGCCAGATTTCATTCTTTCTCACTGCCATGTAGTATTCCATTGTATAGGTAAACCACATCTTGATCCATTTGTCAATTGATGGACACTTAGGCTCTTTCCATGTTTTGGCTATTGTTGAGAGTAGTGCTATGAACATTGGGGTACATGAGCCCCTATGCATCAGCACTCCTGTATCCCTTGGGTAAATTCCTAGCAGTGCTACTGCTGGGTCATAGGGGAGTTTTCCAGAGGGGCTGCACGAGTTTACATCCCCACCAACAGTGTAGGAGGGTGCCCGTTTCTCCACATCCTTGCCAGCATCTAGAGTCTCCTGATTTTGTCATTTTAGCCACTCTGACTGGCATGAGGTGGTATCTCAGTGTGGCTTTGATCTGTATTTCCCTGATGAGGAGGGACACTGAGCATCATTTCATGTGTCTGTTGGCCATCTGGATGTCCTCATTGGAAAAGTGTCTGTTCATGTCATCTGCCCATTTCTCCACTGGATTATTTGTTTTTTGGGTTTGGAGTTTGGTGAGTTCCTTACAGATTTTGTATACTAGCCCTTATCTGATATGTGATTTGCAACCATCTTTTCCCATTCCGTCAGTTGCCTGTTAGTTTTATGGATTGTTTCCTTTGCCGTGCAGAAGTTTTTATCTTGATGAGGTCCCAATAGTTCATTTTCTCTTGATTCCCTTGCCTTTGGGGATGTGTCAAGTAAGAAATTGCTGCAGTGGAGGTCAAGGAGGTTGTTACCTGCTTTCTCCTTTATGGTTTTGATGGTTTCCTGTCTCACATTCAGGTCCTTTATCCATTTTGAGTTTATTTTTGTGTATGGTGTGAGAAAATGACCTAGTTTCATTCTTCTGCATGTTGCTGTCCAGTTCTTCCAACACCATCTGTAAAAGAGGCTGTCTTTTTTCCATTGGCTACTCTTTCCTGCTTTGTCAAAGATTAGTTGGCCATATATTTGTGGGTCCAGTTCTAAGTTCTCTATTCTGTTCCATTGGTCTATGTGTGTGTTTTTGTGCCAATACCATACTGTCTTGATGATGACAGCTTTGTAGTAGAGGCTAAAGTCTGGGATGGTGATGCCTCCCGTTTTGGTTTTCTTCTTCACTGTTACTTTGGCTATCCGAGGTCCTTTGTGGTTCTGTACAAATTTTAGGATAGTTTGTTCTAGTTTTGAGAAGATTGCTGGTGCAATTTTGATTGGGATTGTATTGGGTGTGTAGATTGCTTTGGGTAGTAGTGACATTTTAACAATATCTATTCTTCTGATCCATGAGCATGGAATGTTTTTCCATTTCTTTGTGTCTTCTTCAATTTAATTGATAAGTTTTCTATAGTTTTCATCATACAGACCTCCTATATCTTTGGTTAGGTTTATTCCTAGGTATTTTATGGGTTTTTGTGCAATTGTGAATGGGATCAGTTTCTTGATTTCTCTTTCTTTCTTTTTAGTTTTTTTTAATGTTTTATGTATTTCTGAGAGAGAGAGAGAGAGAGAGAGAGAGAGAGACAGTGTGAGATCATGACCTGATCCAAAGTTGGAAGCTTAACCAACTGAGCCACCCAGGTGCCCCTTGATTTGCTAATATTGAACCAGCCCTATAACACAGGAATGAATCCCACTTGATCATGATGGTTAATTCTTTTTATGTGCTGTTGCATTCAATTTGCAAGGATCTTGTTGAGGATTTTTGCATCCATATACATCAACGATATTGGCCTGTAGTTCTCTTTGATGGCTGGGTCTCTGTCTGGCTTGGGAATCAAAGTGATGCTCCTTCATAGAGTCTAGACGTTTTCTTTTGATTTCTATTTTTTGGAATAGCTTGAGAAGAATGGGTATTAATTCTGTTTTAAATATCTGGTAGAATCCCCAGAGAAGCCATCTGGGCCAGGGCTCTTATTTGTTGCGAGATTTTTGATAACTGATTCAATTTCTTCACTAGTTATGGGTCTGCTCAGGGTTTCTATCTCTTCCCATGTGAATTTTGGTAGTGAGTGTGTAGGAATTTGTTCATTTCTTCTAAGATGTCCAGTTTGTAGGCATATAATTTTTCATAGTATTCTCTGATAATTGCTTGTATTTCTGAGGGGTTGGTTGTAATAAGCCCATTTTCATTCATGATTTTGTCTATTTGGATGCTCTCTCTTTTCTTTTTGAGAAGCCTGGCTAGAGGTTTGTCACTTTTGTTTATTTTTTCAAAAAACCAATTCTTGGTTTCATTAATCTATTCAACTGTTTTGTTTTGTTTTGTTTTTTGGATTCTATATTGTTTATTTCTGCCCTGATTTTTATTATTTCTCTTCTCTGAATACGTTTGGGGTGCTCTTGTTGCTCTCCCTCTAGTTCCTTTAGGTGCACTCTTAGATTTTGTACTTGCACTTTTTCTAATTTCTTGATAGGCCTGGAGTGCAATGTACTTTCCCCTTAGGACTGCCTTTGCCGCATCCCATAGAGTTTGAATTGTTGTATTTTCATTTTCATTTGTTTCCATATATTTTTTAATTTCTTCTCTAATTGCCTGATTGGCCCATTCATTCTTTAGTAGTGTGTTCTTTAACCTCCATGTTATTGGAGGTTTTCCAGACTTCTTCCTGTGATTGATTTCAAGTTTCATAGCATGTGACCTGAAAATGTGCGTGGTATGATCTCATTTTTTTTATATTTATTGAGGGCTGCTTTATGTCCCAGTATGTGATCTATCTTGGAGAATGTGCCATGTGCGCTTGAGAAGAAAGTGAATTCCATGGCCTCAGGATATAGAGTTCTAAATATATCTGTCAGATCCATCTGGTCCAATGTGTCATTCAAGTCCATTGTTTCTTTAGTGATTTTCTGTCTAGTTGATCTATCCATTGCTGTAAGTTGAATATTAAAGTCCCCTGCTATTAGCACATTCTTGTCCATGAGATTGTTTCTGTTTGTGATTAATTGTTTTATGTATTTCGGTGTTCCATATTCGGTGCATAGACATTTATAATTGCTAGCTCTTCCTGATGGATAGACCCTTTAATTATTATATAATGCCTTTCTTCATCTCTTGTTACTGTTTTTACTTTAATGTCCAGTTTGTCTGACGCAAGTATGGCTACTCCAGCTTTCTTTTGACTTCCAATAGCATGATAAATATTTTTCCATCCCCTCACTTTACATCTGAAGGTGTCCTCGGTCTAAAATGAGTCTTTTGTACACAACAAATAGATGGATTTTGTTTTTTCATCCATTCTGCTACCTTATGTGTTTTGATTGGAGCATTTAGTCCATTTACATTCAGTGCTATTATTGAAAAACATGAGTTTAGAATCATTGTGTTCTTTGTAAGATTCATGGTTGTAGTAGTGTCTCTGGTACCTTGCGTTCCTTGCAACATTTCCTTAATGGAGTCCCCTTCATGATTTCTTGTAGGGCTGTTTAGTGGTGATGAATTCTTTCCATTTTTGTTTACTTGGGAAGACCTTTATCTCTCCTTCTATTCTGAATGACAGGGTTGCTGGATAGAGGATTCTTGGCTGCATTTTTTTCTCTCCATCCCATTGAAGATTTCCTGCCATTCCTTTCTGGCCTCCCTAGATTCAGTAGATAGGTCTGTAACCACTCTGATAGGTTCCCCTTTGTATGTTAGGAGTCTTTTATCCCTAGCTGCTTTCAGAATTCTCTCTTTGTCCTTATATTTTTCCAGTTTCACTATGATATGGCATACAGAAGATCAATTCAAGTTCTGTCTGAGGGGTGTTCTCTGTGCCTCTTGGATTTCAATGTCTGTTTCCTTTCCCAGATTGGGGAAGTTCTCTGCTATAATTTGTTTAAGGACTCCTTCAGCGCCTTTCCCTGTCCCTTCCTCTTCTGGAATTCCTATGATATGGATATTGTTCCGTTTGATTGTATCGCTCAGCTCTCAAACTCTCCTTTCATGTTCCTGGATCAGTTTATCTCTCTTTTTCTTGGCTTCTTCTTTTTCTATAATTATGTCTTCTAATTCACCTATTCTCCTCTCTGCCTCTTCAATTTTATTATGCATCTCATTTATAGGATTTTTTAATTCATCACAACTATTTTTAAGCTCCATAATCTTTGTAGCAACAGTTTCTCTGATGTCTTCCATACCTTTTTCAAGCCCAGTGATTAATTTTATGACTATTGTTCTAAATTCTTGTTCAGTTATGTTGCTTATATCTGTTTTGAGCAGTTCTTTAACTGTCATTTCTTCCTGGAATTTCTTTAGAGGAGAGTTCTTTCATTTCATCATTTTGGCTAGTTTTCTGTCTCTTGTTAGTTTTAAAAGCTTGTTATGCACTCTGCAACTGCGAGTACTGCTGTATTAAAGAAGGCTCTTTGACTGTCCAGGGCCTGTCCGTTCAGGAAGTGTTCTTTGGATGGTGTCTCTTGGTCTGTCTTGGTAAGACTTTGGTTATTTTATTTCCCTACTCGTAGTGGTATTTGGGACTCTTCACCATGTGTATTTTGGCATCTTTCTTGAGGTAGTCCTGGGAAAGAAAACAGACAGACAAACACACGGGGAACAAAGGCACAGAAATGCACTGAGAAATCCAACAAACACACAAACTGAAAGGGAAAAAGAAAAAGAAAGAAAAAAAAGAAGGGGAGAAAAAGAGGAAGAGGAAAAACAAATAATAAAAATAATAAAATAAAAAACTATAAAAGAAGAAAAGAAAAGAAAAAAGAAAAAACCCAGAAGTCAAAGGACAGTCTAAAAGCATAAAACCAGAATTCCCAGCTACAAATAAAGAGCAGTTTGTATGGAGTGCTGATGGATGAGCATATACAAAGAGAGAAAAGACAGGGTGGGAGAAGCAAAATTGGACGATGACCAGACAGAGAGACTAAGAGGAGAGTATGAGGAGAATATGGTAGGAGGCAAGAAGAAAGAGGAGAATATGGTAGGAGGCAAGGAGAAAGAAATGAAGATAATCTTACTCAGAGAAACTATATAGTCTGATTACTCCAGAGAGAGAGATAGAAAGGTAGCAGTGGAGGTGTAGAATACACATCTAGAGAATGGATTAAATATGACTGTTAAAGCAAACCAATGATCAGAGTGCCCAGTCCCCAGAAGGGAGGGATACAAATGAAATGAGCGAAGATATATCTGAATAGAAAGTATTGATCTGGAATTAATCACAGCAGTGCATCCATGTTGGTCTTGCCCTGGGCTCTGGTAAAAAAAAAAAAAAACAGCTCTCTAGCAGGGATGGGTGTGGTCTGGTGTAGGTGGGTCTTAGCCTCCACTGCATCCTGGAGGGGGCTACTCCCTGAGCTCCCACCTTGGTGGTTGTGGGGAGAAAAATGGCGGCACCCCAGTCCCTTCTGAAACCAAGTGTTGCAACCCATTCTTTTGGGTCCAATCTCCCTGTGCTGGTGGTGTAGCCAATGTGGGCCATGCTCTATGTCACAAGCCATGCCTCGTTTCCAGATCTTAGTCCGTGGGCCCCATTGATACCGCCTGAAATAAACCCACAGGCCAAATCCCTTTGAGCAGGTTCATGCCTGTCGCCTCCACACTGGGGTTCTAACCGAGCTAGAAGAGTGGCAGAGCAGCTTCAGGTACACTGCTTCCCCTCCTGGTTGAGCTGGTGAGTAGAGGAGCAGTTTCTCCTGGAGTTGCCTGGGACCAGGGTGTTCAGCTCAAGGTCAGCTACACAGCTGGAAATTAGATCCCTCTGTGTCCCGAGCCAAGGTTTTTCTCTTCTCCAGGGACAGGGACAGTTCCTTGAGCAGTTTCAGCTACTCTTTCTTTTCCCCTCCACTCACCATGGCTCCCCGCAAAAGGGACTCCCTCCCATCACTCCGTGTCTCCTACCCCGGCCTGTTTTTATCTTCCCCAGTTTGCACTCAAGCTATATGGTTGTTTCCTCAGCAGACTCTGTCTCCTTTTCCTCCCAAACTCCTGGATTCTGTAAGGGTTCCTATGGCTTCAGGCCTTCTCCGTTTGAGTGGTGGGGGCGAGTGAAATGTATGGAGCTCCCTACTTCTCCGCTATCTTGCCTCCCCCCTAAGTCTAAATAGGATTTTTAAAAAACACCATTTGCTGCCCCTAAACACTGCATTTTGATTTTTTTTTCAAATCCTGTAGCCCAGGAAAAAATAAATAAGAAAACAAATTAGAACCTTCAAAACAAGAAAAATGTCAGGAATATAGGGGAAAATGTTATGGTGTATAGCAAGCAAAGAAAAAAGAAACTGGGCATGGAAATAGTGAAGGAAAAGTAAGCCAGGAACAAATGAGTGGTCAAGAGACCAAGACTGACAAATGAGAAACATTTCAAAAGTGACTTCTTGTTATTAAATATGAGGTAATTTGGGTGTTGTTTTGTGTGTATCAAGTTCTACTCCCTCTATGGCTGGATACTGGAATCCCTTCCATTTTATGTGAACAATGGTGGTTTTCACTGTTGTCAAAAACCAGAGGTATTATTTTGAGTTTCTGGCAGGGTGTTGTGACTACCATAAGTTCTAAGAAGTTTGAATCTTCCCAAAACACATACACATACACACGTGCGTGCACACACACACACACACACACACACTCGCATTTGTATGTATTTCTAATATGATAAGTGCAGCTAATTTGGAAGATATCACTAGAATATGTCAATTCCACTGATTTTGAAACTTTTATCAAGAGATTGTATTCAATTATATTAAATGGATTCTGAAGAAGTCTATTTTTTTTCCATCTTAATGGGAATAGGACTTTTGAGCTGTGTTTTAAAGAATATAGTTTGAAAACCTTCAGAGGATTAAACATGAATTACCAGATAAAGAGAAATTATAACCAAGTGATGAATCGAATGAAACATAAGCCAGAACCCTTCCCATTCATTCATGCTCTAGTTGTTTAACCAAACACCATGTTTTGATTTGTTCTCCAACTTCATTTATTTTCTTGTTTAAGTGAAACCTTATGACACAAATGGAGCTCAGTCCCTCTGCAAACCAAAGCCATGAGAAGAGAAAGAGTGGCCTGCCACATTCCCGACAATGCTAATTTAAGGGTCTAGGTGCCTGGCACTTTTTTTCTTCTTCTCCCTTTGTTTTAGTTTCCTGGCTACAAACTGACATTTTCTGTTCATTTTACCCTTTCTGATATTGGCACATATGCTACACAAACCAGTAGCCACAGATTTAAGATACCAATCTTCACTTAATATTAAACCTTTAAGGGTAGAAATAATATGTTCCAAAGTCACTGATGAAGAAATGATACAAATAGTTTATTAAATTCTGAGAGCTAGAAAAGCTTGGGAATAATCTTATAAATTCCACAAGCATGTTTTTCTTAACTTTGTAAAATAAGAAAAATCTCAAAGTTGATCTCAATTTCCCTTTCTCCTTTCCTCTCTTTCTTCCCTGAGACAGTCCCAGAAGTGCTGTAAGAGACTCCCTTTTAGCCTTTTGAGTTTAAAATGCAAATGTGAGGATTAGTACAAATAATGTAATTTATAAAATTGTTCTTTTCTAATTTCCTAGGAAAAAGTAATTTACATTTATATTTATTTGAGAGCTAATGATCAGAAAATATGGATGCCTCTCTGTAGGAGACGATATTACATGTTCCAAATCCTAAAAGTTAAAGCCTCAGTTAATGAATAGATTTTTACTGTTTTCCTATCCTGAGACTTTTATAGATTCTGTATGTTTCACTCAACAGATATCATGAATTTTCTCAGATATATGTTGGTAATATTTCCAAATCGCCATTTTTAAGTTTTAACTTTTTTTTTAAAGTTTAGCTTATGCTACAATTTTCAACTTTTCACCTGGGAAGTGTCCAGAGGCTTTCTCTCTCCAACTGTATTCTCTTAAGCTCTCTCCTTCTGTTGATAACAAGATCATTTGTGGAAGAGATCCTAGATAATGCCACGTATTACAAAAATTCTCTAACTTTGAGATAGAAATAGACTGGTACAATGTTTCCTAGCCCCTCGTTGACAATCTCACCCATCTTAATTCCTGCAGTACAGTTTTACAAATGACAATATTCATCATTTTTTTTAAAAGATCTTTTAAGAAGAGTTTTAGGTTCACAACAAAATTGAGAGGAAAAAGATATAGAGATTTCCCCTATAACTCCACACATGCACAGCTTCCTCCATTATCAGCCTCCACTACAAGAATGCTGATGACCCAACACGGACATCTCACAATCACCCATAGCACAAAGTTGATGTCAGAGTTCTTTTCTGTGTTGTACATTCCATGAGCTTAGGAAAATGTGTAATGACATATGTATATCATTATAGTATCATACAGAGTATTTGCATTGTCTTAAAAATCCTTGGTGCTCTGCCCATTCATTTCTTCCCTCCACAAACCCCTGGCAACCACTGATCTTTTTATGGTCTCCACAGTTTTTCTTTTCCAGAATGGCATATAGTTGGAATCCTACAGTATGTTGCCTTCTCAGATTGGTTTTTTTTTCACTTAACAATGAGCATTTAAGATTCTACCATATTTTTTCATGGCTTGACAGCTAATTTCTTTTTAGTGCTGATGATCTCAATACCTGGACATACTCCAGATTATTTGTCCATCACCTACTAAAATACATCTTGATTGCTTTCAAATTTTGGCAATTAAAAATAAAGTAGCTATAAACATCAATGTTCAGGGTTTTGTGTGAACATAGGTTTTCAACTCCTTTGAGTGAGCATCAAGGAGCACAATTGCTGGATCATATGGCAAGAATATGTTCAGTTTTATAAAAAATAAAGAGCTTGACATAGGGCTTGAACTCGTGAACTGCGAGATCATGACCTGAGCTGAAGTCAGACTCTTCACCGACTGAGCCACCCAGGTGCCCTTTAAATATTTTTTAATGTTTATTTATTTTTGAGAAAGAGAGACACGCAGTGTGAATGTGGGAGAGGCAGAGAGAGAGGGAGACACAGAATTTGAAGCAGGCTTTAGGCTTTGAGCTGTTAGTACAAAGCCTGATGTGGGGCTCAAACTCACAAACTGCAAGATCATGACCTAAGCCAAAGTGGGACGCTTAACCAACTGAGTCATCCAGGCCCCCCTATAATATTATATATCTATATCAAACTATATTAAGAGAGGTTTGAAATGCCAGCTTCATATCAGAATCACCTGTAAATGTTTAGCATATAAAACATTGAAAGCTTTCCCAATATACAGTCTGGTGTTCTATGCTGTTTAACTCAAAGGAGTTAAAGGCAACATTTTACTATATGATCACCTCATAGTTTATTTTCCTTCTTGAAAAAGTTAATTATAAATAATGTTATTGGTGTTTCCAGAGTGACTCAGTTAGATAAGTGTCTGACTCTTGGTTTTGGCTGAGGTCATGATCTCACACTTTCATTGCTTTAAGTACCACGCCAGACTCTGTATTGACATCCTGGAGGTTGCATGGGATTCTCTCTCTCTTCCTCTCTCTCAACACCTCCCCCCACTCATGCTGTCTCTGTCTCTCTCAAAATAAATAAATAAACTTTAAAAAATATTATTTGGAAGAAATGTGGAGTAAGAGGAAAAATTTACAGTCCAATTGAAACAGCAGAAAAATGCCTACCTTGAATTGAAGATAGAGTATTAATGCTTCCACTAGAATTTATTAAGTACTTTGAAAGTGAATAATGAGAGAAGTATTAATAATTTATATATAAATAATTTCTATAATAATTTAGCTTCAAAAATATTATTTTTATGAATTTTTGTTTATTGAATGGTTTCTTACATATACAATAAATCTTAGGATCCATCTCACCTTTATTTTCCCTCCTCCATGGTAAACATCATGGCTATATGAGCAAGACATAATTCGTAGTGATTCCTACAGATTTCCTTACTGAAAAGTAGAATGAAACAAGCGATATTTTGGGTCCTTTTGCAGAAATGTAGCACCTAAACACTGCTGTTTTTCAAGGCTTGATTTTGAGCTGTCATTTATAAAATTTAACATATTTAACTAGAAATGACTTAATGTTTCCATATTGCCTGTGTAGAAGTGTCTTTCTTTTGTTAAGCAGGAAAAAGAAAGTTCAATGTGGTCCAATTTATTTGCAGAGACACTGAATCATGTTTTCTTTGCACACATTTATCTATGTTTCAATTAGACAGCGAATGATTTGTACACTGAGTACTTGATCAATTTGAATTATCAACTGGGGATGTGAATATTCTACTCCTATGCCTTCCTTTTGCTTCTTTTCTAAATTAAAAATATATATTTTTCTGATTTCTATATATCTTAAGGATGTATATGTTTAGAGGAATATCTTCACTGCTTACAACTGAACTTAATTCTGTTAGTGAAAAAGAAAGTACTTAACATTGGGGGATATAATTTCCCAGTCACTTAGTAAACTACCTCTCTCAATGAAATCACCATTGACTTATTCATCAAATATGTATGCAATGTCTTGTATGTGTGAGTCACTGCATGTATAAGCCACAATGGATATTATAAAGAACTTCGTGTACAAATTATATCTTGCACAATTATAAAAGATCTGTGGAAGCGAAGGTCTGGCAAAATAACCAAAAGATGTTTTTCAAGTCAATAGAAAAGCCAGGCTCTTGCAGCTATCACAGTGGAAGAGGGAAACTCATGGGGAAGTCTATGGGGAGCTGTTGACCGGTAGATGTCATTTCTGTAAGCCTACAGTCAAGCTCCTGGTGGTGGTCCTAGGTTTGCTGTGGTCAACTGGGCTGGCAGTTAGAAAGAAGAACTAGAAGAGGGGCAGAAGAGAATGATGACAGCATCTTTAAATTTGTTCATCATTGTATCTGAATATGATGGTTTTGAGAGTAATGGTGGCTACTTTACTTTGCCTACTAACTCTGTCTTAAAGTCCACTGTTGACTAATTCTGACCAAGAACCATCTAGGAAACACCTTCATTAAGAATTATTTTACATGTGAGATAAAAAAAAATCCCCATTAAACTATTTTATTGCTCATATCTTATCTTAGATTGAGTTTCCCAGAAGTAGTTTTAGGAGCGGATTTGAGAGTGATTTGCTAAGAAGTGTTCAAAGGAAAATCTGGTAAGGAAATAGGAAAATAGTGTGAAGAGACAGTCAAGAAAGTATGGGATTATCACACTAAATTCTATAGAGACACCCCCTGGAGTCTAGCTCTGGAGAAAGTGTAAGTCATATTTGCAATCCTGATTAGGGACAAAGGAACTAGGGTATTTTCATTTCTACCTCAATGAGATATCTGTTAAGGTATAATTGTGTAAAGGATGTGATATACATTTTTTTCTGCATTTACCTAAATTCAGGAAAAATGCACTCGGCAATATTGAAGTAGTCCTCTAACAAAGAAAGACATAGGTGTTACTACTGATAATGCAATCAGGGAGCCAGAGTGCATAAAAATGGCAAAAGGACCCATGAGAGAGTGGACAGAGAATCTCGTACACAAGTGACTCTAATTTGAGAAGTACATCCACTGTTACATAAATATAAAAAAGTTAAGTATACCTACATTAAGGACAAACAGGAAGCAGAAATAAAAAGGGAGAGAAGTACTATGTTATTTCCTGAAAAAATATAATTTTAAAAATTTCTATAATATTTTTAACATATCTATAAAAAATAGACTAGAATGGAGACCTGAGTGCAATGGTGCAAACTCTTCTGTGTATGTGTTGAACAGACTTCTGGAATCCAGGTGAGGAAATATGCTGCCCCAGCCACATAATGCTCCAGTCAGTCTGCATACACTGTCTGGGCTTCAGTTATAACAGTGCAGTGGCTCTTGATGGTCTCTTAGCACCTGAATATATATACACCTTCACATAATTCCATCTGGTACTCCAGTTATTTGATCAGTCATCACAAATCTTTGAGCAAAAAGGGAAAAAAATGTCTAGAAGAGATCCTTGACAATCCATTGATAGCAAAAGTGTCTTGTGGATTGATCATGATTATTTTAGGAGATAACATTCTACTGGTCTAGGGCACTGCATTGAAAAACAGACAAAAATCTAATCGTACTAATAAGATTAAATGTGAAAGTGGAATCCAGACTCTTATGAAGCATATTTGAACTTTCTGAGGACTGATTTCATAATTACTATTCTCATAGAAGTAACTTGAGATGACAAAATTCTAAAAAAAAATTGTAAAATTTATGTGACACAATCAAAAAGGATTTTTACAGCATGATGATCTTAATGACAGTATAGATATTCTACTTGATAAAGAGAAATTGCTATGTTTGAAGCACATCTTGGCATATGTAAGTAGGACTTCCCTAGAAGAGGATACAAATACACCCGCATATATGTGTGTGTGCATATATAATCACATATGTTATATGTGATCTCAAACCCACTTGTTAACTGAAGTTGCTGTGACCCACTTATTCAGGACAAAGACAAACAAACGTTGTTTTTATCCAAAAATTAATCAAGTTGTGTCAAGATGTCATCATCTCACCTGTTCTTACTGATAAGAACTCAGTAGCTCAGCTGCTAAGGGTTGCCACCGAGACTTAACGAATACAAAACATAGCAAGAAGCGATGATGACATGGGACATGTAGGCTGTATACCAAGAGTTTGTGAAGACCATCCTAGAGTGTTTGGTCTGGCCAAGGAAACATTTTGCTGATTGAGAAAGCTCTCCAAAGACCTTGGACACAGCTTCTGTTGAGTGAAAGTGACTCTTACTGCCAGTGACAATAGCCTTGCAGTGGCCACTCAAGGATCGTCTTGACCATTAATACCAGGGTCTTGTTTCTTTAGCAATGCGATCTAGCTACCAGGGACTTGTACTTCCGCCCTGGCAGCTGGATGTCAGCTCTTGGTGACTATGCCATCTGTCCTGAACTCCAGCTTTCATACAGGTACGCCTCAACTAAATTTGGACTTTATTTCTCTCATCTCCCCTTGCCTGGAACAATAGTGTGATTAATCTATCCTTGGTTTGGAGTATGTTATTTCTTTCTTTCTTTTTTTTTTTTAAATGTTTTATTTCTGAGAGAGAGAGAGAGAGAGAGAGAGACAGCGCGAGCAGGGGAGGATCAGAGAGAGAGGGAGACACAGAATCTGAAACAGGCTCCAGGCTCAGAGCTGTCAGCACAGAGCCCGACGCGGGGTTCGAACCCACAAACCGTGAGATCATGACCTGAGCCGAAGTCAGACAGTTAACCGACTGAGCCACCCAGGCGCCCCTGGAGTATGTTATTTAATTGGCTTACTGAGAGACATCATCCTGTATGCTATAGGCTGGTGAAAGTTCCACAGTGAACCTGTGTTAAATAAATTGTTGGCAAAGACAAACTCAGTTCCTGAGCATAATTTTGCCCCACCCCCAAACCCCCAAAACAAAACAGTATGTGAAAGTAAATTGCCAAAGTTTATTTATATACCTTGGAGAAATATATCTTCATATGTTTGAGCTGCCATAACAGAATTCCATAGACTGTGTGGCTTATAAACAACAGAAATTCATCTTTCACAGTTCTAGAAACTGAGAAGCCCAAGGTCAATTTGGTGGCAGATTCATTGTCTGGTGAGAACTGGCTGCTTCATTCACAGAAAGCCATCCTCCTGCTGTGTGCTCTTATGATGAAGTGGCAAGGACACTCTCAGGGCTCTGTGTTGTAGGGACACTAACCCCATTCATGAGATCTCCACCCTCATGACCTAACACCTCTCAAAGCCATACTTCTCATGCCATTGTATTGGGGATTAGGCTTCATCATATAAATTTGGAGGAGACACAAACATTCATAACAATATATAAATATGCTGTAAGTCTTAAGGGCTCTATTATGTCTCTTTAATGGCACATATTTTTAAAGTTTCAAATAAGTTAGATTAATATAACTTATCTTGAAACAGTTCATTGCTTTATTGGGATTTTAAAAATGAGATTTAAATTTGTGGAAAACAAATCATATATCTGAAATTTCTAAAGACTTACCAACATGTTAGCAAACCTGATGGTAAAACGATGCTTATATGTCAAGTTTTTACATTTGGATGTAGTCAAGCATTCAGAAAACCACTGCAAATTTAGTTATTTCATTTAGAGAGGGAGAGAATTACTTCTTTTAGAATGTCTACATAGAATGTGGCTGGACATTCATGATTTACATACACTATTTCATTTAATGTTCATTGCAACATAGCTTTTACTCATTATAGCTAATAAAAATATGATACAAAGTTTCAAGTTACAGTCTTCATGTTGGAGGCACAGTTTGAAATTATTTTAATCAGACACCAAATTTAGGACATTTTCATGTAAAAAATCCTTGGTAGCTCATGAATCCAATTCTCCTCTTTTTGTTTCTTCCTTCAACGAATGTCTGTTGAGTATCTAAGATGTGCCAGTAATAGTTAAAAAAAAAAACAATAATAACAATAAACCAGAAAACAGATGCACCTGCTTTCACACACAAACATGTTTAGCTTAATGGAGGAAACAGATGGTAATTTAAAAATCAAACATCTATCATTACAAAGTGCAGTAGGTACTGGCTATATCAAATAAACATGTAACAGAAAGATGTTCCCTATCCTTTGATGACATAAAAAAATCCCTAAAGAAACATGGTGAACTTGGGAAAAGTGTGGTGAGCATGGTGACAATCTAGGCAGATGAATTAGAAAATGCAGAGCCCTTGATGCAGTTTGAAAACTGAGTGTCCTGTGGAGGTCACAGAGGAATGCGTTATGGTTGATGAGATGGGGTCCAGTAGCAAGGACTGACAGATGGATGCATTATATGACATTCTAAGGATCGTTGCCTTTACCTTAAGAAAAATCAAATACTTTAAGTGGATCAAGCTGGAAGAGTTTGATTTTGAAATTACCATATTTTAGACGCATTTGAGATATCCAAATAGAGTTCAGTTAGATTTGTCAGTTAGATATGTAGTTCTGGATATTGGAAAAGAAGTATAGAATAAAACAGTCACACAGAGTTAACATAAATATAGGTGACCAGGTATGTATTTAATATGCATGTAATTAATATACATATTTAATATACAGATATCAAATTGTTTTAGTGAGTATACCTATGGTGTGCTAAGAGACATAATTAGGATAATTTCAGAGCATAAAACACTTTTTCAGTATAATCCTATCATATGACAGATATATCAACAATTTTACATAAATCTTAAGGTTTGGTATTTTGAGCAAAAATCACAGAATATAATGGGTCTTATACATAATAATATATCTCTAACATGTCATCATTTTATACCTTATACAAAGTGTTGTTTGGTATTAGAAAGTAACATTTGGGACCCAGTTCACAGCACATGAGTATAAATGAGAATAGTTTAGAATACATATGCTTATTTTACTATCATAAAAGTGCTAGTTCATACATAAATATATAATAGGGATCTATCTTTGTATCTATGTACTTTTCTATCAGTCTATCTATTGTGTATCTATATCTAGAATTTCATATAAGGACGTATCCATTCTACTAAGTATCAACCTTGCAAAATATGCCTTTAATAAAAAGAAACTTAGTTCCATATATAGAGAGGTAGGTGTGAGTGTTCAAATTACCAAAAAAAAAAGTGTGCTTTCACTTGATAAGTACTACCAGTAATGTTAAAATAATTGTAACTAATTTGTCATAAGTATATGAAATAACATTGTATATTTAGTAAAAGATATTGTAAGAAGGTTCCACTTCTAGAATGTAATAGATCATAGAAGGCTAATGCTTCTATTGTACCTACTGAAAAAAAAGTTGGATATTTATTTGTTTGTTTGTTTTGTTTAGATATCAGAGATTCTTGGATGTGCTACCTTCTAGAAATGACAGAGACATTACAAGGTGAGCTGCAGATCACTGACAATTTTCCCACTCATGAGGCCCTTGGGATTTTAGGTACAGGTAGGGAACTGATTCATGAAATTGCTACTTCCGTGATACTTTTATGCTTTCACTTTACCCTTTGAGGTATAGTTAACAGCTTTATATCCAGCTAGAAAATTCTTTATATTAATTTCTCTTTGTTCAAATAACTGCTGTGATTTGTACCTCCTAACTAGATTGTTACCAACACAAGTGGTAATTCCATATGTTGTTTTAAAAATTATGGGGCGCCTGGGTGGCTCAGTTGGTTAAGCATCCGACTTCAGCTCAGGTCATGGTCTCACAGTTTGTGGGTTCGAGCCTCTCATCGGGCTCTGTGCTGACAGCTAGCTCAGAGCTTGGAGCCTGTTTCAGATTCTGTGTCTCCCTCTCTCTCTGACACTCCCCTGCTCATGCTGTCTCTCTCTCAGAAATAAATAAAACATTTAAAAAAATTTTTTTAAAATTAGGAATAGTATATCATCGGGGAGTTTGAAGATAGAATCTTGGTAGATTTCTATAGTTGTGCATGCCCCCTACTGAGAACATTAGATTTTTATAAAATTAGCCATACCAAGTGATTAGTGCATGTTTTTCCACCAATTTTCTTCTATCAACATTTAGCTGAATGTTAGGATTATCATTCATATCAAAGAGCATTTTAGAAGTGATGGATATTCAGGTGTGTTTAAAAGAAACTGTACAGTGCTGATGTAAGATTCTGGTCCATATTGTGTTATTGTGGGTGTGAGAGAGACAAGGAAGAAAACTTGTAAGATAGGGACAAACCATTCTAACATTTAAGTCAGTATATTAATATAAATACCTTTTGAATTATATTCAAAGGATTATTATAACTATTTTAATTATTATAAATTGTTGCACTATTTATTGGTCAATAATGTGATCCACAACTGTCGGAGGCCGCGCCGGCTCCGACAGGTCCAGGGGTCCCTGAAGGATGGACGGTGTTGGCGAGAGAGAGTGAGAGAGCCCCGAGATCCTTTCTGATCACCAGGCAGGCATCTCTGTCCTGTCGGCTTTGGTGTCTTTATTTACAGGTCAAATGTTAACATGGCATCAGGAAATGGAATTTTTACAATGGATAGCTCTTTGTGATAAGATGTTTTTGGAAAATGTACAGAAACAGGTTTTACAGAAGTCTTCTTGCAGAACAGCCCCAATTATAGTGAGGTTGAGTAACTAAGAAAATAACAAGGTGTTCACATTATAATAACACTAAGATTAAGTCATAGGTTTGTAGATACTCTTATCCATCCTCATCACAGCTGCCAGGGTAAGGGAAAGGGTTTGTGGAAAGTAGGCCTTAGGGAAGGGGTTGCCATACACCATCAGTTAGTAAAAGTGTATGTACTAACTTATCTTCTGCTCTTATCTGTTCCTTCTCTCTAAGTTAGGCTCTTTGTCTCCGGGCAAGACTTGATTTTCCAGTTATATGCTTTATTACACCAGAGAGCCAACCATACCTTTAAAGAGTCTAGTTTATTTCCCAATACGTAGAATAGCCTCTACGAGTGCATTTATCTTTGTGTCTACTTTTATGATTTCTTGAACAGCTAGGGCATGAAAGACATTTTTGGTTAGTTGATTTACATGTTGAGCTGTATGAACATCCTGGACTAATGCAACGGTAGAAACAGAATTGTACGTGTAAAGGTCAATCTTTTATGACTAGGGGTCATTAGCCTGTTCATAGCTCAAGGGAAAGAGGGAAACAGGACCTTCTGGAAACACGATGTCTGTTCCCATAATCAAAAGAAGGAGTTCCCACAATAAGTTCCTTCACAAGGTGCAATCATCATACCAGGGCCAGAATAAGGGAATAAGTCACTCCCGATATTGATCAACAAGGTACCCTAGGGGTCAGTGCTCAAGCAGAAGTAATTGAGTGGGGGGTGGATATCAGTCGTCATCTGATTGGCAAGAGACCATGCAAACTTGCTTTAACCTCACCAGGAGTTTTCTCGACTAGTGGGCTCAGAATAGCTCCCAACACACAACAAATATGTTGAAGACAATATCCTGATATAGCAGGTGTCTGGAGTGTGAGCTTAAGGATATGTATATGTATTTTAAGACTCTAGAACAGAGATGCAGAAAATCAGAAAATATAGACTTTTCACTCTATCGTAGTTACCTTTCCTTAGAAATAGGTTATATAGATTTTCCTGAAAGCATATTTTCAAAATCATATATTACTAACTTAATTTTCCCTTCATACCCAATCTTGTCAACTGAAACAATTCCTAACTTTCTTTGCAATGTACAATGTTTAAAACGGTAAAAAGTTATTTGTCACCTCTCCATTTTCTCCATAAAATAATAAAAATATATATAAAATAAAAGAAATCTATGAACTAGAAATAAAATATGGTTAGCTGTGAAGACTAAGTAGAGTAGCCAATTTTGGCCTCCAAGTGACTGAACTTTCCAGCATATGTTCCAACATCTCATGACTTGTTACTTACAGAACAATTCACTTCACTTGCCCCCATCATAATAATGAAAATACATAAATCATTCATCTTTCCAATTTTCAGACATAAACCTGGAAACATCTGTGGCTTTTTGGTTCACTATGCAATGTTCAGACTAGTCATTCAGTGTTTGACTTTTTTTCTTTTTTTTCATCCTGGAATCTGTTTTCATAATAACTACTACCTGCTACAAACCAGAATATTTTGACAGAGTTTTTGGCAACTTTCTTAGTTTTCCTTTGATAAGTTTTACTTTTTTCTCAGGATTTCTTAGCTAATGACAACTATGACCTAAGTGCAGTGAAAAGCACCAGCAAGGTATTTGAAGCTGATACAACTGGTAGAGAAAATACGAGATGTTTCACTCCTGAAGAAAACGTAAGCTCTAGAATTATAAACTCTACTGATGGTATGAGATGACTTTAGTTTTAATTTTAGTTTAGTTTAATTTTACATTTATTCCTGATGACACTATTCACTGTCCCGAAGTCAATGAATAAACTTATTAACAGAAACTTTTTGTAATATGGGTATGAAGTAAAGACTTTTATTTTGAGTGTATTAAAGATGAAGGCAGAGAATTTATTAAAATGGTAAAAATCCTATTAATAGCAGTTTTCTTTTAAAGAAGATTGCCTTAATGTTGGGATCTTAATGGGATGAAGATAATATGTTACCATATGGTCTGAATTGCTTTTAAGAGTCCTTTTTAAAATCAGCTATTTATTTTGAAAGAGCAAGTCTGAATAAAATAAGGGAATGCTTTCAGATTTATTCCATTATTTCTCCTTTCAAAATCTCAGCTGTAAATCTGGTTATCGCTCTTAATGAGGCACCCTACAGCTTCAAATTTTAGTAAAGATTTCTAGTAAAATATTTTAAAAAAGGTCACTGCAGGCAAATATTGTTATTCTTATTTGTCTTTTGTTGTCTGAGTCTTAAGTGGAAGCAACTTTTTCTCAAAATTGCAAACCAGGAAGACCAAGTTTCTAGAAAGTTATGGCGAATGTTTCATTTATACATCATACATTTTTTTCTCAACCAGCAAAACAAACCAAAGTTTCAAATAACACATGTTAGAGCTGAATTTAAAAGATGAACTCTCCACTCCCTAAAGGAATTCTTACAGAGAAAAGCAATAATCAGATGGCCAGTAAATTATACACATAAAACGAAAGCTGATTATAAGGTAAAGCAGAAGAATACGGACATATTGATGAAAATCTCCCTTGAAGGATATTTGATAACAGTGCCTCACTTCAGAGGTAAGATTTTAAATGGGTCTGATGTTGGTTTGAAGGATGCCTAGGTCACCAGCCAAAACGCAGAAGGTATTTTATTAGAGGAAAGGTATAAGAATAAAACCAGAAGCATGAAGTGGGATAGCATATTAAAGGAACTGAATATTTTTTTAAACTTCTGTCAGATTAGGGGTCAACACTACTCTGCACTGGCCAAATCCAGCCTGCCACCAGTTTTGATATTTTCTGGAATGCAGCCATGCCCATTCACTTACTACTGTTTATTGTTACATTTTTGTTAGAAAGGCAGCGTTAGGTAGTTAAGACAAAGAACATATGATCCAAAGCATCAAACATTTACTATCTGGCCTTTCACAGAAAAAGCAATGGCTGAGCTTAAGTTAGAGTAAATGTATACGTAAAAAAGAAAGCAAAGAGAAATTGTCATGGCCTTGATGACTGAGGGCATTTAAGCCATTGAGTAATTTGGGTGGAAATGTGTTTCCAAGAGATTCATAGCAACCATCTTGCTTTTTCCCTCCCTCCCCCTCTTTCTTGGTCCTAACTTATTTTAACACATCTTTACATGCAAAAGACCTATATTAAACAACTGAAAGAGAGAAACCCATTCATGAATTAATAATGACTTATACAAAAGGAATTCAAGGAACTTTTCTGTACTTTACAGCATTTGATCCTCATAATAATCTGTGAGTTCAGGTATCCTTGCCTCTATTTCACTGAACGAGCACTTGAAATACTGAGAGTTTAAGTTATTTTTTTTCTAAACTCAGATAACTGATAAGTCATTTCAATACAGATCTTCAGATGCCCAGAACACTGATGTTTCTATTTTGACAAGTCTTTCTCAATACCAACCAGGGTTTTAGAGCAAGCCTATTGTCTTGAAGACTAATCTAGCCTTACCAGTCCTGTTATACCAATGACCCTTAATTTAAGTTAAATGTAAGGGTTGCTTTTGCTATTTTATCTTAGCCTGGTTTTCCCAAAAGCAGAGCCTAAAAACGGCTTGTGTGTAGGCAGTTTACTTTGAAGTGATTCCACAGAACAGAAGCGAGGGACAAGGTCATGAAAAAGAGAAAGATGAGAAGGCAAACAGAAGATGTGTTTCTGGGGCACCTGGGTGGCTCAGTCGGTTACGCGTCCGATTTCAGGTCAGGCCATGATCTCACGGTTCGTGGGTTCGAGCCCCGCGTCGGGCTCTGTGCTGACAGCCAGCTCAGAGCCTGGAGCCTGTTTCAGATTCTGTATCTCTCTCTCGCTCTGTCTCTCTGTCTCTGTCTCTCTCTCTCTCAGAAATAAATAAAACGCTTCAAAAAGTGTGTTTCTGAGTTGACCCCTGGCAGTGTTGAATTTTCCCTGAGTTCTATGCTCCTGGCAAATAGCAATGGTCAAGATGTCTCCAACTTGTTTTTGGGAAAGGACTTACTACATAGAACAATCCTTCCTCCTACAACTTACATAAGACTTCTGGATGGCTGCTGTGTTTACCTATGACAAGGCCAGACACAGACCCTTCAAATTCCCATTCTTTGTCTCATAGATAATTAGATGAATTGTTTGTCTCCACTCACTAATCTGAACAAAAGGAGTACTAACTTGATTCAACTGTAGTTAAGTTTCTCTTTTCCCCTCAGGCCCCTGAACTTTAGATCACCATTGGAAACAAGGCCTTATTCATAGCCCCTTCTGAAAATTGACTGACCTCACCGGAAAACACTCTCTGATAAACTCTTCGATTATATCACTGGTTCAGTCTGATCCCCGACATCCAGTTTTTTCTAGCTGTTTCTCAGGAGGGTTTTTATTTATCACCGTATGCATGGGATATTAATGTTGTATCTTATGAGACGTTCCGAAAAGTCATATGATATTCTTCTCAAAACTCTCTTTCAGTGAGATAAAATCAAGGGGAGCATTTATTCATCAGCTTCATCTTCCATTGATTAACGGTATCCCTGTCAATGTTAACTCCTTCACATTTCCAAGTTACACATTGGAAAGCATTGTGAATCCACCTCACTACCACCCTCTCTTACCCTCCCCCCTTTTGGGGATTTGAATGGGAATATGATGGGAGCCTATGCTTCTACATTTTATAAAATTTAGATGGTGGTGTTAATCTCATCATTCCCTCTGGGAGACAATATTGTTTCTGATACGCTACCTTGCCAGGGGACTAGAGGAATCAATTTTAGGGTCCTCTACTTAACCCTTTCTTCCAAAAATGTCTCACTTCACAGTTCAGAAAACAATTTTATTTTTTTAATTACTAAATATATCTATCCCAATTATATACTTGGGTTCTAGAAAATAACCACAGAATTAGTTGATGAATGGATTAGACACACTGTATAGTGGACTTGAATCAGGCTCCACTTATCACCTGTTCTCCTTAAATCATCATTCTACCTGGAAAACCAAGACGACACTTTCAGTCCCTTGTTATCAGTGCCAATTCAGACACCGTGTCCAACAGGGTTCATAAAGTTTGGATATTTACTTTCACCCCACACATTGCAAGGATTTTCCTCTAGAAACTCAGTTTCCCCATAGGTGGACAATGGCTCTGAGGCAGGGACTATTACACTTAAAACCTGGTTGAAACGTTGTCGTTTTCACCAGGATCACTGATGTCAACTTTCTACTCACTAGCGCTCATTTCTTTTTTCTTAGTTATTCAAGTCAAGTAACACCTCTTTAAATGTCTATCTTTTGAGGACAAAAGACCAGGATCCATTAATCATCTTCACAGATCCCACAGGTTATAGCAACCTAATTATCATTTGGCCCTTGTCATCCATGATGGTCATTAGTCCACCTTTCCTTGCACATGGAGTGTTGCCATCTGGCCTCTGCCATTCCAGAGTCTACCATCTCCCATTCAAAATAGGGATCCCAGTCAACAGGTTTATCCCTCCCTACATTTAACCTTGCCCTGGAGAAGAGCTTTCACCAAGATTTTTAAAGATGTTGCTACTCCCTTACCTATACATTTCTTACTGCACTAGCAAAGGGGTCATTCTCCGTTTCTTTCCAAGAAAGTCATTTTTATTTTATTGAGACTTTTGACTCCTTCCTCAATATTCTCTTAAGCCATCTCTACTTTGTTTACTACAGCCTGGTGTTTCTTAAATTTTACATGATACAAATTATCTGGAATCTTCATAAAATACAGATTTGGACTCAATACATCTGAATTGACTTAAAATTTGTATTTGTAATATGTTCCTGTGTGTTATCCATGCTATTGGTCTACAGATGACAGTTCAATAACCGTGCTATAGATAGACAATTGTTATCTTGAAAGTTGAAAGTTAAGTTGAAAAAAGTCATCTCATCTAAGACAGATTCCAAGTGCTTTGAAGTCAATAAATCTTTTATACTTTGACCCATTGGACCAATACCCACAAGACCCATTCCACATTTTTTTCTTGTTTCTTTCTGGTACCTATTGTTGGTTTTCTAATTTCTTCATTATGTGAACAGTTTCCTGGCAGAGCAGAGACCATATTTTTCTGCTCGACTATGCTGAGCCTGGGTCCCCTGAAACAGGACTGAAGAACAAAAAAGGGGTGCTAGGGTGGATCAGTTGATTAAGCATTCAACTTTGGCTCGGGTCATTACCTCACTGTCCATGAGTCCAAGACCTGCGTCAGGCTCTGTGCTGATGGCTCACAGGCTGGAGCTTGCTTCAGATTCTGTGTCTCCCTCTCTCTCTGCCCCTACCCCCCTCAAAAATAAGTGAACATTAACAAGAAAAAACTTTAAAAAAAAGGAATGAAGGGCAAAGAGAGTCAAGCAGAGAAAGAGAAAAGCCAACCAGTGCTCAATACATTGTGATCTTTGGAGGAGCTTTATGAAATGCTTCTCAGACCTTTGCACTATAAGAAAGAAACAATTTCTTTTTAAACATGTACTTGATGGCTCCATTCATTTGAACTTCCCTGATCTTCTGAGATGTCCAGGTATAAAGACTGAGGAGATTTTGATGGGCGTCCCATGCTGTCTATGGCTTCAGAGAAGCCCAGTGATAGAGGCAAGGAGCTGTCATAGTGCACAAAGCTTGCACAAAACTAGTCACTGCAGTACTGGATGACACAAGAGCTGAAGCCAAAGTACTTGAAATGACACAAAACAATTGTCCATTATATCTTCCATCTATCTTTTTGATCCCACCTCCCTGTTTATGTCCCTCCCTCCCCCTTCTTTCTTTCTCCTCACTGACCAGTGTAATCTGCCAACAGCAGCCAGTTGATTAGCAGATACAGTCTCTTAAATCTTTCTTTTTCTAATAATGGGCCTGCCTCTTCCAGCCTTTCCACTCAGAAAACAAGTTCTTAGCTACTCCTGCTGAATTCGGTTTTGGTCTATATGCCAAAACCTGCAAACCTGCATTCCTGTCCAATTCTACCTCTCATTCTCTGGGCTTCAATATATTACTCTGTGTCCTCAGCTGGAAAGCAAGGGCAATGACAGTCCTTGCTAATGTGCAGAAATTCCACTGTGATATGTGGAAAACTGTTCTGAAAACAGTAGAGCCCTAAACGAAATATAATCTGTTGCTTTTATGCAATAACTAATTCATAATACATGAGGAGAAAGCCCTATGAAATGCTTAAAATATATATTCCTCCCAGAATTATTTGTATTTAAAAGGAAATAAGGAAATAAAAATATAATCAAAATGAATAAATGCGTAAAGTTAGAATTTCTAACATACTGATGGGATCTTCTGCTGCTTGTTCTTTTGTTTTTTAGTAACTTCTGAGTATCCATGCGTACATTTAACTACCCTTTTTCTGAGCTTTCACACCCTGCTAGCTGCTTTAAAGATCTTATTGTATTTACTCCTTACAATAAACCCGAGAGATTGGTACTATTATGGTTCCATTTTACCTATAGTAACCACTAGTCTTTAATGTCTTAAATTATGTTATAGTTAAAGCAAAATTAGTAAGTGCCACAGCCTGAGTTCAGATCCAGGCTTGAATGAGAAGTCTTCCAACCTCTTTATTCCACTTGTTCGTTTATACCTCTTGAACTGTCTTGGATTTCATGTCTGTTATCCTGGTCTAATCATTAATATCTTCATTCACTCCCTAAATTATGTTAATTTTCACGATATGTTATTAGGTTACCCTATTCAAAGGTTTTTGTCTTATTTTTAAATAATGATTACCAATATATCAAATTCATATTTTTCATTATGTGTCTATCTATTTTAAAATAATTAACAGTCTCGTTCTGTAAATCTTAAACACTATGCTGCCAGTGAGCAGGTACCTGGCTTTTTAAGTTCACTTGTACATGCATCATGCCACAAAAATGCTTGGCACAAAGTAACTGGCATAATTGATATCCTAAAATAGCCAGACCAGATTTGCTGATGAAACACCACCACCATGACCAATAACAAAAACAAAAGCAGACAACACCAAAATCAACACATTGATGTATCTCATATTTCTAGTACTTACTTCTTGTATAACTCCAACATTTCTTTCTAAGTTAGTGCAAACGTTCAGCAATGATAACTCAAATTTTTTTTTTTTCAAAGCTAAACATTTCTGATATTGGCTTGTTAAGAAAAATATTTTAACTATAAACCAAAGAGATTGGTAAGCACTTTTGAAATATCCTTTGTTTGAGCTCATGGTATGCTATTATGTTGGGAAGAATTCAAAGATTTGCACAATCTGTTCAAAAACCAACTTTTCAGTAATGACTAATTTGTATAGCCAAACTCCAAGCATCATTTAGGGGCTTCTGAATCATTTTGATGACTGTCTTGATAGGGAGGAAATATTAACACAGTATTCTTTCTTTTCTTTGTGATTTGTAAATGGATTATGTCTAGTAAATTGTAGTTTACAACTATTGATTCCAAAGACATGTGATATCACATGATACAGATGGATAACTCAAGACTTTAGTAAAGAACTCTGAGCTATTGTGTTAGTTGATCATTTGGACCTGAATTGAATTGAAAAAAGAGACCTTATTTAAAAATGAACATATTTTATGGAGATTTAAATTCCTATGAAACAAAACTGCCAACATTTTTACTTGGATGATGACATTAAGAGTACATATTTCTTACATATTTAGCAAAAAATGTATTTAAAACATTTAGTCACAAAGAACCTCTATAAAATAAGTTGATTATATATTTGAATACACTATTAACCTAATATATATATTGTGCCATTTTAATTTGGTATGATATATGTTGGGATTTTTTAATTGAAACAAATGTTTTCTATATAGACTCACTCAAAATGTGGTCATTCATATTCAGAGAGTGAAAATGGAGGATGATAGTGAGTAATCTCATCTTATAAAAATACCTAGAATTATTCTCCATCAAAACACTGCTATTAACTTTAGTTGTTCCTTTGTTTTAATACACAGTTTCATATTTTAACAAATTTCCCTGGTGATGTGACAATACATTGTACATAAATTTTCATTGTGAATAAATTTTAATTAAAAGAAATCACCATGAACAGGTTTCTACCCCCACCCCCACCAATGGATATTTTAACAAAATGGGCATAGACTGGCATTTAGAAAAACTGATTACTGTGTCTTACTGTCTCATTGCTACTTTTTGGATATGTGACTACAGACAAGTTCTTTAAGACTCGGGTTCATTTTCATCTTTGTAAAAGTAGATGATGTTGTCCTAGCTTCCTGGTACTTCACTTTCCAGTCTAAACATTTAAACTCTTTCCTCCATTTCTTTGTTTTAGAAAATGGGGCAACTCTGATTACTTCATTCCTGACAAACTTTTATTTTAGGAATAAAGTAAGGGATCAAAGACTTCAGAAATAAATGAATATTCTTAGGGAACCTGGCTGGCTCAGTTGGCTGAGCCTCTAACTTTTGGTTTCAGCTTAAGTCGTGAGTTCAGGGTCATGGGATATAGCCCCACATTGGGCTCCTTGCTGAGCATGCTTAAGACTCTTTTTCTGTCTCCCTCTGCTCCTCTCTCCTGCTCTCTCTCTCTGTCTCTCTCTCTCTCTCTGTCTCTGTCTCTCTCTCTCTCTCTTTCTGTAGACAATTTAAGAAAAAGAAATAAAATGTTCTTCCTTTCTCCAAGCTTCAGGAATGATTTAACATCTAATCTATACTCTAAAAGCCACATTTATTTAGAATCCATCTTAATTTTACAACCTCTGTTCATGATTAGTGTTGAAAGGATAAATTATATGTAGTATACCTATAAACCTCAAGTTACTTCTTGTGAATAGTGAATATCATGACTCAGTTAAGAAATGAAAACCCAAATCAGAATGTCATGGGTATACACAGAATAATGACCTCTCAGTGATGTCCACAACTAATTTCCAGAACCTGTAAATGTTATATTTCATGGAAAAGGGGAACTGAGGTGGCAGATGGAATTAAGGTTGCTAAGCAGATGATATTAAAATAGGGAGATTATCCTGAGTTATTTGGGTATGCACCATGTGGTCGCAGGGGTTCTTACACATGGAAGAAGTAGAGGCAGAAGAGTTCGTCTAAAAGTGCTACAGTGTGAGAGAATTTTGAAAGCAATTATTTCAAACTGTTTGAAGATGGAAAGAGACCATGAGTGAAGGAAGGGGGGCAGCCTCTAGGAACTGGAGAAAGCAAGAAATGGGATAATCCCCCAGAGCCTCCAGATCAAAACATAGCCCTGACAACTTGATGTTAGCCTCGCAAGATCCATAGACTTCTGACCTCCCAAACTATAATATGCCAATAATTTTGTGCTGTTGTAAGCCAATAAATTTGTGCTAATTTGTTACAGGAAGTCATTGGAAACTAATAGTCATTAACAGAAAATGAATACAGTCATGGATGAACAGCTACTTTGGTAGACAATAGGCTGTACACTTAATTATTAAAGTGAGTTTTGAATGTTTTTCCAGTGTCATAACAATCTTTTAAAAAATAATGACACACATCTCATTATAAAATATTGTGCGTGCAGTAGAATGAAAATCATGAAGACTTTGGAAACATGGAAACTATAAA
The DNA here is from genome assembly GCF_003009895.1 of Hyaena hyaena. NCBI lineage: Eukaryota > Metazoa > Chordata > Mammalia > Carnivora > Hyaenidae > Hyaena > Hyaena hyaena. The sequence continues at coordinate 85,569 of NW_024081613.1, forward strand.
TACAAGCATAAAAAGAATATAAAGCAGCATGTATTATTATTACAAATCCATAAAATATGAATGTATGTAAAGGAGATTTGGAAAAGAATGTAAAACAGATGCAATAGAAAGGTTGAAACATCGGTTTTTAAATCTTATGTATTTTTATTGTTAAGTCATGTTTGGTTGTTATTTGCAAAACTGGTATAAAAATAAATAGATTGGTCCAATAGGGAGCTAAGCCTTTACAGTCACTAGACATCAATGAGGCAGTACTAGGTGGTTCAAGATGGATTAATCAACACCCTGCTGACCCCTTTCCTGATGTTAGCATAGCCCAGTGGGGAGGTGCTCTATCACCCAACCCAGTATCAACAAGGTGGAATGAGGTGGTTCAAGGTGAATATAGTTGGCATTCCACATTACCCTTTTGTTCTAGTCTGCTTTACTCTACATCTAGTGTCAATAGGACCCAGTAAAGTGTTGAGCTTCCATGTCAGTCCAGCAGCAAGAAAGTAGTGAAAATTTGCTTTCCACTTACTCTTCCCCTGGATTTGGAGGGCCTGCTGTAATGAGTAGTTGCAAATTGGCTTTGCACTCCCTCTTGGAAGGTATCAGCAGGGCTGAGGGGGAGATGAAATATCACCACATCTGTCTGTGGTGAGGCTGTGTGAGTCAGTGGCTCTACATTTGTTGAAGTGTGTGTGGGTACAGTGGGAAGTTAAACATATGAACCCACCTGGTCCTTGCACCTCACTTCCACAAAGAAATATCCTGCTTAATAATAGAATCATTAAATCTTATCCAGGGTCTCATAATATAATATCTAAAATGTTTAGAATATAATTGAAAAATTTTTCATTATACTGAGAACCAGGAAACTCACAACATGAATGAGAAAAGATCAATAGATACCAATAGTGATAAGAATCAGATATCAGGATTATCTGACAAATTTTTTAAAACAGCCACCATAAAAATGCTTCAGTGAGCGATTTCAACTCTCTTGGGACAAATGAAAAATAGGAAATCTCAGGAAGTAGAAGGTTAAAAAAGAACCAAATGAAACACATATAACTGAAAAATGAATCACAAATAAATAAACAAATCTCACTGGTGAGCTTCAGATGATGTCATTAATGAACATGATAACAACGATAAAATGTGTTCAATATGATTATTCGAGAGAAGAAATAGCTTGAATCAAGTTAATGGGGTCTCAGGAACCAGGGAAACAAGAACAAAAGTCCCATTTTGATCACTGGAGTCCCAGACAAGACAGAAAGAGTAAAATTGAAAAGGTATTCAAAGAAATAATGGTTTAAAACTTCCCCAAATTGGCAAAACACAGGACTTACGGATTCACAAAGCTGAATGAATGTCAAAGAGAATAAAGCTATGGAAACTCAAGCAACAAATATAATTGAACATCTGAAACTAAAGGCAAGAGAAAAATCTTAAAAGTATCTATAGATAACCAACACATTACTAAGAGATAAGAATGAAAAAAACACTGGTTCAAAGGATGGCAGATTTTTGCACCCAAAATCCTTGAGGCCAGAGAAAAATGGTACAACAAATTAAAAGCACTGAAAGAAAAGAATAGTGAGCTCTAATTTCTATATCTGAAGACAATGTCCTTCAAGAATGAAGGGAAAATAAAGACATTTTCTGATGAAGAAAACCAGAAAATTTGTAGGTAGCCTTGCCTTCAGATAATGGATAAAAGTAGTTCTCCAAATAGAAAAAAGATAAATGAAAACTTGAAACTTCAGAAAAGATCTAAGAACCTGAAATTGGTAAAACTAGGAGTAAACAGACTATTCTACTTTTAACAAATTTCTTAAACCATATTTGATAGTTGAAACCAAGATTATGCGAGGTATAATATCAGTTTGTTCAATTATATGTAAAGAATATACTTAAGACAATGATATTTAATTTTTTTAATGTTTTACTTATTTCTGAGGGAGAGAGAGAGACAGAGTGAGCAGGGGAGGGTCAGAGAGAGAGGGAGACACAGAATCTGAAACAGGCTCCAGGCTCTGAGCTGGCAGTCAGCACAGAGCCCAACGCAGGGCTCCAACCCACGAACCGTGATATCATGACCTGAGCTGATGTCAGAGTATTAACCCACTGAGCCACCCAGGCAACCCAAGAAAATTATATTTAAAAAGTGGGAATGAAAAAAGGACCTAAATGGAAATATTTACTACGTTTCATACAAAGTGGTGAAATGTCAATACAGGTACACTATAGTAGGTTAATTGAGCAAACCTCAAATATAGTAAAGCCAAAAGAATCTATGCCAAGAAATATCAAATTAAACTTCTTTTTTTAATGTTTAATTCTGAAAGAGAGAGAACATGAGCAGGGGAGGGGCAGAGAGAGGGAGATAGAGAATCCGAAGCAGACTTTGTGCTGTCAGCATAGAGCCTGACATGGGGCTGGAACCCACGAACCATGAGATTATGACCTGAGCCTTAAATTGGATGCTCAACCGACTGAACCACCCAGCTGTCCCAGATTAAACTTTTGAAACTGAACACAGCAAAAAAAAAAAAAATCTCAAAAGTAGTATAGCAAACAATACATGTGGTAATGCCTACAGCAACTACTAGAAAAACTACAAAGCAATATACTCCAAAACATAATAATTAAATCAAGGTGAAATTTTAAAAAGTGCTGAAGTAACTCACTGGAAGATTAAAAAAAGAAAAAGAGAAACAAAGCAAAGCAAAAAAAAAAGCAGGAAAAAATATTTATTCCAATGAAATAAGAACTTATGTTCGCACACATACACACACACACACAAACACATACACACACAGACTATAGGGAGGCTCATAGCAGCTTTATTTGTAGTAGCCAAAACTGCAAATAAGTTTTAGCGAATGCTTAAACAAATTGTAATATATTCATATGTTGGAACACTACTCAGAAATAGAGAGTGAAAGAGCTAATGTCAAACAGTTCCCTAATATGTAATTCCATCTATCTCATATCTTGAAATGACAACATTATAGACATGAAGAAGAGACAGGTTGCCAGGGGTTGTATGTGCAGGTGTGGAGAGGGGAGGAAGACAACATCTATCAGCAGGTAGCACCAAGAATCCTTATAGTGGAGCTATTCTGTATGTGGCTGTGGCAATGGCCCCATAAATCTATAGCTGTGATAAAATAGGCCTCCATGCCACCCCCTGCCACATGCATGTAAATGAAGGCATGAAACCTGGTAAAATTTGAACAAGCTCAACAGATTGTATCAATGTTAATTTCCTGCTTGTGATATTGTAGTATAGAAATGCAAGACATTAATATTTGGTAAAACCGGGTGAAGGCTCTGTCTATATTATTACTTAAAATTGTATGTGAAGCTGTAATTATCTCAAAATGAAAAATTGAAAAAAATAATCCAAGTAATTTAAATTAAGAGAAAAAAAACCCTATCTCTTAAAATAGAATGCTAAAATCTTAATATTAACTAAAATTTCTTCAACAGTTACTTGAATAAGTGTAGTGATTGTCTATCATGGACTAGACGTTGCACTTATGATCAATAGAAATAGAATTTGCCATGACAATATTATTATTATTTTCTCAAGAAAACTTGTCAGTGCTCCTTCCAAACATAAAGCATGTCATGTAAGTCCCATAATCTCCTAAAGACAGTAATTTATATGTATTTTCTTTTTTAAATAGCCATTTAATAGATACTGTGTCAAGATTATTTTTCCATTACACACACACACACACACACACACACACACACACGCGCGCGCACGCGCGCATACACGATTATAGTACATTTCACTATTTGGTTTTAACTTTTCAAGGAACAGTCCTGGCAAAATGAAGACAGTGGTTTTGAGTCCTTGCCATTCAGTCCTTGGCATTCAGTGGTTGTTAACACATTTTGGGTAAGCATATTTACTATGCTTAAGACACATTTCCTTTCTGTCCATTGAAGCAGCTCCTCCCACATTCCTTTCACCTCAGTAAATGGCAGTTCCAGTTGTAAATTGTTCCATTTCTTCATGCCAAAATTTCGGCATTACCTTGATTTCTCTCTTTCTCTTTTATTTTTTAAATTATTATTAATTTTTTTAATGTTTATTTATTCTTAAAGGAGAGAGACAGAGCACAAACAGGGGAAGGACAGAGAGAGAGGGAGACACAGAATCCAAAGCAAGATTCTGGCTCTGAGCTGTCAGCACAGAGACTGATATGGGGCTCGAACTCACCAGCCAAATAGTGAGATCATGACCCGAGCTGAAGTCAGATGCCCAACCAACTAAGCTACCCAGGTGCCCCTTAAATTATTTATAATGTTTATTCATTGTTGAGAGAGCGGGAGACAGAGAGCAGTGAAGGGGCAGGGAGGGGGAGACAGAATCTGAATCATGCTCCACTGTGTCAGTGCAAAACCCAAAGTGAGGCTTGAACTCGAAAACTGTGAGATCATGACCTGAGCCGAAGTTGGAAGCTCAGCTGATTGAACTACCCAGGTGCCCCTCTCCCTTTCTCTTATTTTCAGCAACAACAGCAACAAAAAGCAAACCCAGTAGCTCTGCCTTTAAAACAACTTTTCCTCATCATTTCTCCTGCCACTTGTGTCCAAGCCATCACCATCTCACACCAACTTTTCTAAAATCATTACCTAATACATTTCAAGTGTACTGAGGTAACAGCACCTCTCATGTTCAATGACGCCTGAAGAAATTAGAGGAACAATAGTTTCTGGCCTTGAACAGCCTCTTGTTTTTCTCGTGTGATCCACAGACATTCTTAATTTCTATCTGGGCTTCCTGGAGTGGAGAAGATTGGGGATAATTGGGTTTAGTCTACAATAACTTTAACAGTTTTCCTATTATATATACTCCCTTCTTTCATTGTATTTTGCACAGAGAAAATAAGTGATATTTTTTAAAAAGCCAAAGTCAAATAATAACCACACCTGCACAAATACTCCAAAGGCTTACTATCTGTTACGGCTTTGCAAAATTTGGCAAGGCCTGGGTGGCTCAGTCGGCTAAGCGTCAGACTTCAGCTCAGATCATGATCTCACAGCTCCTGAGTTTGAGCCCCACGTTGGGGTCTATGCTAACAGCTCAGAGCCCAGACCCTGCTTCAGATTCTGTCTCTGTCTCTGTCTCTGTCTCTCTCTCTCAAAAATAAACATTAAAAAAAGTTTTAAAAATTTTGGTTCAGATTTAAACACTGATAGTGCCACATGCACCAATCACACAAGGAGGCTTTCTGGAAGAGCAGGACCTCTCCCAAGGGTGTTTGAAAATATCTTGAAAGAGCAGCAAAAGGAGACTGGCTTGGAGTTTTGCGGCGATAGCACTAGGGTGAGGGTTTCTGCTTGTAGATAAGGGGGTGTGTAGTGTGGCCCCTACTGGCACCAAAAGAGGGAGGCTGTCTTATCAGCCTGCCCAGATGTGAGGCAGAAAAGGAAGAGAAGGAAAGAAGCTAACAAACTCTCAGCAATCAAATAAAAAACCTGGAGTTGGATCTTCCCTATCCCATCTTACTAAAACTCTTTACTACAGCCTCGCATACCCTGCAGGGTGTAGTTCCATTACATCACTGAGTTATATTCACCACCCTTCTCCGACACTCACTCTCCTAGCCAAGCAACAAGCCAAGCAATCTCCTAGCACCTAGGATAGTGCTTGGTAAATATTTGTTGAATCAAGGAACACAATTTTTTTTCTAACAAAGTTAAACTTATTCAGTCTACCTGTCCATCTCTCAAACAGAATAAGATTCTTACCAAATTTAACTATTTGCGAAATTTGGCTCTATCCCCATTATTATTCATGGCATTTGGCAACTGAATTATGAAGTTATGATTCTAGTTTCTAGTTTATATTTGATATTTAACTAAAAGAGATCATATATTTTACCAGTTGCTGAACACTCATTTAATCTTAACATTTGGTTAGTTCTGGGGCACCTGGGTGGCTCAGTCAGTTGAGCGTCCGACTTCTGCTCAGGTCATGATCTCAGGGTTCATGAATTCGAGCCCTGCATGGGGCTCTGTGCTGACAGCACGGAACCTGGAGCCTGCTTGAGTTCTGTGTCTCCCTCTTTCTCTTCCCCTCCTCTGCCCTTCATCACACTTTATCTCTCACTCTCTCTCAAAAATAAATAAACATTTAAAATATTAAGAAAAATACATTAGTTAATTCTTACTTAAATAGTCCTGTATTAGCTCTTCAGCACAATTTGTCCAGATACAAAACAATAATCTCTTAATATGCATATATAATTTTGAAAAAGTTTACCTATACTTTTGCAGTATACTCTTGTGGCAGTCATTTTCTACAAATACTTTGAAAGGGTATTATTTTCTGCTATGTGTTGTTTCCGATGAGAAGAGAGTTTGCTAATTATAGTTCAATTTTAGGCAATCCATCTTTTCCCTCTAATGTTTCATTAAGAACAGGATAGGTATAGACTTATTTGATTATTTGCTTTTAATCCATAGGTACCTTTTTAAAAAATTTAATGTTTATTCATTTTTTTTGAGAGAGAGAGAGAGAAACAGAGCATGAGCAGGGGAGGGGCAGACAGAGAGGGAGACACAGAATCTGAAGGAGGCTGGGCTCTGAGCTGTCAGCACAGAGCCCAGTGCAGGGCTCAAACCAACCACTTAACAAAATGAGCCACCCAGGCGCCCCAATCCATTATCTGTTTTGAGTAGGTTGTTGGTTGGTTGCTTGTTGTGAAGGTTAATTTTTTCCCCCTTGTTCTGTCACCAAACTTCCCTAAAACTTCTAGTTGCTTCCAGCTGGAGTTCTAAATGCATACCTAGATCTTGTACGGGTGGTTTGGGGCTCCTGTGTATTGGTGTTGTTTGGAATATGCAGATTCGATTTAGTGCAGGAGCTGGTTATCAGTCTCTACCTTCCTTTTCTTGCCTCTCCGGGTATGGAATTTTAAGTAGGCTGTGGGTCCAGAAAGAAGTAACAGCATTTTCAGCTTTTTCCCTTTCCCAAGTTTTATTCCCAAGTTCTGTTTATAGGGTTCTTCTAATTTCTAACTCCGTCCACTCCAATTCATGTCTCACTCTCTGGGCTTCAACACTTAGGTTCCAGAATGTCCGCAAACTCAACCCGGCTCCTGGTTTAGATTTACTTTTCCAGGTAGCAATACCTTGGAACATGGCACATAATATTTTTGTTCAGTGAACATTTTTTAAAGACTGACAAATATATAAGAGCACATATAACCAATTTACATATCGATAAATCATTCCAAGGAGAATACACCCACGTGACTGCAAATCAGATCAAGACATAAGATGTTACCTAAAGGCTCCCCCCATTTCAATGCCTAGTTACTAACCACACCTATCTCCCCAAAGCTCTCCTGACGTCTTCCAATTTAGGTGATGAAGGGCTATGACTTTTCAATTCTTTTTATATTTCATCTATCAGTGCTAGGAGTTTGTTGCAGAGTGGGAGGGAATGTAAAGTGAGAACAGTGATGATATCTCTGAAGGAAGTAGATTTAAATGAATGTTTCTTAGACAATGCTTGCCTTTGATCCTCTTCTGGAAGGTTCATGACCAAGTCTCAGCCTTCATACCTGTGTTCTTTCCCTTATTTAAAAGACCTAGTACCGTGGAACTAGTCTTTAAAAACAAGAGCCAGTAAGCAAAATGTTAACTGTGTTTTGTGCTTATATAGATTGAAAATATCAGGTTTAAGAGCATTTACATCAACGTGAATTACAATGATATAACAGTATTAAATGCTCAAACGTGCTTTTAACTTCCACCATTAAACTTCCTTTGGCCTCATTTTCAGAGATAACTCAGGGCCAGGGATACCGATTTGAGTCTTGTGTTTCTCAGGTTAGTCATGTTGGTCTACACTGATGCCATTTCTGTCTTCCAGATTACTATTAAAATAAGTGGCTGGGGACATTGCACGTGTGTCTGTGTGTTTTTTAAATGAAATCTAAAACTGGTAAAAATTATTTTGATTTGGCTTTTTTTTTTTCTATGTAAACCCTAAATGGGGCTCATGAGTAGTGTCAGGTGAACTTGGCCCAAGTTTTCAGAACTCATTCCTTCCCAAAGGATATAAAGAGAAGATTTATGGCTCCAGGTGAAAAGCATAAGAAAGCTGGTGACTGGAGATGACTTTAGCGTTGGGTTTCTGGTTCACTGGGAGTCTAAAATGAAACTTGGCAATTGCAAGGGGCATGCCTCCGTAAACGAGAAGAAGTCCTTAAAGAATCTGTGAAGTCCTTGTAGAATCTGTGCAAGATGAAGGTCAGTCCATGGTTGTCTATTCACATGCACTATGTGTCCAAAGACCATCCAGCTAACTTGTAGAAGGTAGGCTGCATTTTTATCTCAAGTTTAGATGCTGTCAACAATATTTTATGAATAGTGTGGAATTCCCAGTTTCCTCAATTAAAGCAAATCTTGATAACGTTTTGCATTACTCACAAGTATGACTGAAACACTACCCTGAAATGGATTCAGTTCATGTTGCAATATGCTCTCCAGTATTTGGAACAGGAAATCAAGTTATGTCTGTCGGTATATCTCGCACCACGTACATAATTCATTAAGGAATTAGAGCTCTGAGTTTTTGGAGTATTTTTTCCTTGCTATGGAATTTTTAATATGTAAGCCTGAATCAGAGTGTGTGTTTGTGATTTAAAAGTCCCCAAATTGAAGACTTTTGCAGGTGCATGTTGGCATGTGGGTGGGATCTAGGCCATGGACGAGCTCACATTTCAGCACCAAAGTAGAAAATGGGCACGGAATGAATCCTCCTTTGCCCCATTAACAACTGGCCTCGCAACATCTGGAGTTCACATAGGTATTTTATGACTAAAATAGCAGAAGTCACACCACCATCAGCTATAGTAGTCCTAGGCTAAGAACGACAAAATAGTCATTGAAAGAACAGTCCCCTCATTGATTAAAAAGGCTCAAGTATATTTTTCTTCTAATTTATGAGGAATTATGCAAAACCACCCTTTGTGGACCCTGGCTCCACTCTGTTTCTAATTTAGTGCAGCCTAGTGCTTGATTGTCCCCATCATGCAGGCAAAGATAAATGAACAAGGGAAGCCTCCTCATTTCGTTGGTCCCTGATTCTTCTTCCCCTACTGTCTCTCCATCCATGATGTAGTCTCACCCCGCATGGGCAGATCAGCAAAATTAATAGATGGCCAGGCTAAGGATTTGTTGCTTCAGCATGATGAAGGCAGGAAGTGTAATATGAAATTGGTTTTAAGGCAGTGTTAGCCCTGTGTAGCTCCTACATCAGCTTTCTTAAACAAATAAAAGACCCCTTTTCTCTATTGCTCAGATCAATTGAACTGTGTGTGATAAAGCTCCTGAGAAATACAGAGAAATGGCTGCCATCTTCAGGACAAAATTAAAATAGAAAGAGGCCCCTGTATGCTTGGATCACTCCTTCTTGCTGAAGGAAAAGTTTCCTGTATTTGAAAAGAGAAATTAGAAAGTGTTTTCTCAGCCGGCTGATAGCATGTCAAGGATAAATACTACTCAGGAAATAAATAATGTTAGAGTTAATATACATGGGATGCTTCAAGAAGCAATGTCCTTCTTTCACAGAGATCCAGAGACTGAATCAAGAGGAGATGACACATGAACGAGGAACCCAGGAACTCTGAATCCAGAGCAATCCACTTCTAATGAATAAATAAGGGTCATTGTTTCTTTTTGTTGTTGTTGTTTATAAAGGCAAAATCAACATCTCTTTGAGGATTCATAATATTTCAGTCATAATGTTAGGCTCCACATATGCATAAAAATAAGCACGATGTGTGCTGTTGTTAGCCTAAGTGAGTTTATAGTCTAACAAAGGGACCAATGAGCAAACATCAGTTTGTGTTTAATGAGTTAAATTACCATTGTAATCTGAGAAAATAAAAACAGAGGTGAGAATAGTCAGGAAAGACTTCTCTAAAGAGGTCATAATGGAAGAAAGAGATGTTAGTTTTTCCAAAGGCATTGACAGGAAATCTTAAGGCAGATCAGCATGTGCGAAGGCTCTGAGGCAGAAAAGGCTGGTGTCTGTTTAGTGATTGAAAAAATATTGGAGCTAGAGTCTAGTGAGGAAAAGGGAAAGTGTTAAGTGAGCCTGGAAAGGTAAGCAGGGGATAGATGTTGTTTTCATTATCTCTAGAAGTTGGAATTTGTAACATAGAGGGTGCAAAAAACCAAAGGTCCATTTCATTTTGCATATTACTAAAGGATTCTGAAGACTTAGTAGTCTGAATAATTTTCTCCTGAGTAGTGACAGGATAACTGTTTCTTTAGGAATGTATATTGGACAGAAGATCATTCTAATAGTACTTTACATTTGCATAGATGTTTCAATTGGCAAGTGTTTTTCACAAGGGTTCTTTTCCTCTTCTTAAAAATGTTTCTAAGTGAGGAGAATTCAGGGTAACGGTCAATTTCTCAAAAGAGATATGAATCTACAAACACACAGGAAATGATGCCAATTAGTAGAAATTATTTTAGACAACTTTTATTTTAGACGTTGCCGTGTTAAGTGTTGACCTAATTCTGAAGCCCTACAAAATCTAGATGGGGGTAAAGAATTACGTTCCTCTAGGAACATTCCATGCATTGTAGTGTACCAATCCGTGGGATGGAATTGCATTTACATAACGTTTGGGAATAGCTACAACTAACAGTGGATGCCACTAGTAGAGAAGGATTGATAGGAAAGGATAAAAGAATGTTCTGGGGTGATAAAAATTTTCTGTATACAAAAAATTAATAAATAAAGTTGTGACTGGGTTCCCAGGAGATGTTAATACATGATCAGATTTGAAAAATCACAGTTTTGGAGGGAATACCTTGATTAAGCATATGACCTGGCAATGCAGAAACAGGAAAGCACAACAAATAACACAAGCATTAATTGTGGGGCTATTTGGTCAAATTCATTTATTTAGGCAGAGAGTGCTAAAACCAGTACTATTCCCATTATCTGGAAAAATGTTGAAAAGGCATATTTCTAGTTTCGACCTCTGTGATCCTGACTTAATAAGCATAAGGATGGCTAAAGAAGCCACCTTCTCACAGGCATCCCAGTGGTTGTGTTACTGAAAAGATATTGATTTAAACAGTCACTATAGTTGAGATCATGCCCCAAATGACTCTGTATGCCTTATGAAATGTTTGATGCTTTGCTAATTCATATCAAATACATGGAAAATAATTACCCGGAGTTTAGAAACTGAGATTTGTACTTTAATGATTAAAATATATTTGATTTGTCTGTGTAATGATTTATTTACATTTTATTGCCTTTCATGTTGGGGTTGAGGAGTTGGGAGTATAAAATGTCCAGAACAAAGAGAGCTCATAGAGTAGTTGGAGAATTTAGCCATGTCTGAACATGACACTTGTAATAATTGCCAGAAATATGTCTCCAGACACCGCCACCAGAAACCTGTTAATATTAAGAATATGATTTAGTTATTTAAGACTTCTCACAATGTAGTGAGAAATTGTTATTCATTTTTATACGTATGACCAGTACTTTTTCAATTTTTCCTAAGTCGTCTTTAAATCTAATTTAAAAAAATCTCTCCTACTATTTAACAGTGATAGTCTCACCATCTAATACTGACATCGTGTTTACATTTTAGACTTAAATTATAAATCAGGAGAAAACAGTTCAATAATCTCAAATCCATTTTTGGATCAGAAGTTTTTCAGGCTGCTTTTCTTTGTGCATGTGTGCCTCTAGGTTCATTTGTCTGTGTTCTATCTCACTGATTTTCATTCAGAAAGTTTCTAAACACTGATACTTCATTAATTACTCATTTCAGAGCCTCAAGAAGTTCTGATGTTCAATTCTAAACAACTAACCAAGACAGGAAAGAAAGGAGTCATAGAAGACATCTTAAAAGTGCTTTCAAATGTAGGTCACAAAACAAATTTGTTCCTTCAGTGTAAACCTGGTAGTGCTTCATCTGTAGGCTTTTGTGGTCTCTGCTCTTCTGAAATAGCAGGAAATGTTTTAACAATTAGAGTGAGCAAATTGTAAAGGGAAATATGGTAGTGAGTTACCAGCCGAGTCCTTAAATAAAACATTCCTTTCCTAATGTAGTCCTGATGCTGCTCCGTCTTCTATTAGTTGGGGCCACTGCATTGCCATAGGCAAGAACCAAACATACAGTAGTTTGATAAAGGTAATACACCCAGCAATAGAACAAAAACACAGTTATGATAGGAGCAAAGAAGATATAAACCTGCATTTATCTTTAGGCATCTTTTTGGTTTCCCTTGAACAAATTAAAACACAGACTAATTTCTGTGATGTGTGTCTCATTTGCTTTCTTTAAAAAGTTCTAACTTTTCTAAAATCAGAGCTTACTTTTTTTTATTGGATCAAGCTTGAAGAAAGAAATATTTGTGTATGAGTTATATCCACTTATTTTTTAAATTATGGTGAAGACAAGGGTATGTATTTGAAACTAAAAATGCTCAGTGAGTAGAAAGAGAAAATATTCAGGGGAATATGTCTTTTCACATTTCTAGTAAAATAATTAGAAATATTTTTAAAATTAGGTTTCATATATTATTTTTCAGATGAATTAACTGTTCAAAGCTCTCATCCAAAACATGAAAAAATTTCAGTGGTTATCCCCTTAAATCCCTTTAAATCTAGGAGCACCTGGGTGGCTTAGTTGGTTAAGCGTCCAACTTTCACTTAGGTCATGATCTCGCGGTTCGTGGGTTCGAGCCCCGCGTCGGGCTCTGTGATGACTGCCAGCTCAGAGCCTGGAGCCTGTTTCAGTCTGTGACTCCCTCTCTCTCTGACCCTCCCCTGCTCACGCTGTCTCTCTCTATCTCTCCTAGAAATAAATAAAACATTTAAAAAAATAATAAATAAATCTATTATATATATGTATATACATACATATTTTTATCTCAGGTTATATATAGTGTTAGACAAGCAAGTCAACAATCTTAGTTCAAAAGTTCAGTGGAAGTAACTTCATCAAAATATTAGAAGTATTTAGTGTGTGAAAAAAATATGATCCCCTTTTGAAAGTTGTTCTATATGATGCTCTTGATATTATCTTTTATTACTAATAGTACTCTAAATCCTACACTAACTATAATATGTGATTTTTAACTAAGAATTAGCATCATAAACAACATAGGATTAGGTTTCTGTTTGAGTGCGGTAACCAAAGAGAGCTCAAAAAAAAAAAAAAAAAAAAACTCCTTAAATATACACTAGGACCTTTTTTTGAGTAAGTGTAAGTATCCAGAAAGATTCAAAGTTGGTCAACTTGAATTCAATATGCCCCATACTTATATCCCATTATAGCATATTTGTTAAAAACTTGGGCCCTGGGGTCAGACTTCATTGATTCAAGATTGTTCTCCATCACTTTAGTAACTCTTTGACCTCAAGCAAGTGTTTGTATTACAAAGGTCACTTTTTTAATTAAAAAAAACTGGAGTAATAATTTGATCTGTATTATTGGGTTGTATGAGGTTGATAGGAGAGACTTCATCTAAGGCATTCCACAGAGTATTTGCTTTCATGTCTCAGTCAGTTAATGCTCAGCTACTTAAAAGCAAATAGTTATGCATTTTGTGCTAGCTGGTTTACCTCACTCTACGTCAGCCTTCATTTTTAATTATTTTTCTAATTTGGACATGTTCAGAAGCATTTTGAAAAGAAAGAGAGAAAGGAAATACAATTATAACCAATTAAGAGTCCCTACTTAGTATCAGATTTAGTAAGGTGTTAAGTAATGTTAAATAGGATGAACCTCCATATACTGGAAAGTTTGGGAATTTCTTGTTCCTTTGAGTTTGTCATATTACCTCTAGACTATCCATTGTTTTGTACATTCTGGTAGAGGGTATAAATCTATGAATTGTTCTTCTACTTCCCATGCAGCCTAATTTGTTAAACCTGCAGACACCTTAACGTATTCTTTTTTGAGCCCATTTTCAATTATTCAAATACAATTTTTATAAAATATGAAGTTCAATCCCATTCTTCCTCAAGGATATTTTTCTTGCTAGCCTGGTTTTCTCCATAACACCATTACTTATATTAAGTAACATAAATTAAGAGAAAAATAAATTAAGAGAAAAAAAAAGAACTTATATTTATCTTTTATTGCCAGTTATAAATGTGTTTTCTGCTATATTTTAATTTCCACTTTTTAATTCTTTGAATCCATATTATTTAGCACCATTCCCAGCATACATGTGATATTAAATAAATGTTTGTTACTAATGATAGATATGTGATTATAGAATATCTGGTCTGATGATAACTCTAAATTATGTTTAGATGAAGCATTAACTTTACACAGCATCTCAACTACAGCACAAAAAATCCTAATAAATTCTAGAGATTTTAGTTATGAGGAATATCTAGGTATGTATAATGTAAATGATTTTATTTGGAGGAAGATAGAGGTGCCTGTTTGTTGTATCTGGAAAGATAGCTACTTTTTAACCATTTATGTGAAACAAATAGCAGTATTCATTAATAAATAGCCAATTTATCCAGAATCAAGGTACATTTAAAATAGTGTCAGAGAGGAGAAACAAATAAAAAGTGCATTAGAAGTTTAACAAAGCTGACTCAGAGATCTGAATTTATTCTACATGTGGAATCCATCAAACTGACTTTAGTGGCACTTGCAAACTTCCCTTTTCTGTAACTGTTCCTCATTAAACTCAGAGGGATCGAGGATAACTTTTTTCAGTAATTTATGACATTTGTGTCTATTTGCAACAGTTGTAAAAATACAGTATAACCAGGAAACATCATAAAACACTCATAAACTTTCCTAAAGGCAGCCAAAGAGCGAGACTTTCCACAGCAGTTAATGATACAAATGTGAGTGAACTATCCCTCGGCAGAGGCTGTATGAAATCTGTGAACTATGTAATGCATTTTAGCAAATATTTAAAGCATAAAAATAAAAACAAAATCAGTTTTGTATAAAAGAAAACTTATATAAAGGAAGATTTCTCAATAATTCTGTCAACCTCAAGTATAAATTATTATGGGAGAAAAATCCATGATACTGTAAAATATCTGGTCTTATCACAATATTTTAAAATATAGTGTTCTCTGTGAGGTTATAATTTACTTACTTCTTAAAACCAATGAGTTCAGTTTATTATAGATGGAAAGTGAATTGTTTTCCATATGGAAAATTCAGACTAATATTCCATAAATGGACAATTTCATAAGAAATTGCAAACACAGGAAATATACATTTATAAAATTACAGATACATATATATATATATGAATATGTCACCTTAGTTTAATTTTATTGTGAATGACATATATTGTACAACTTTTAAAATAATATCTGAAGGATTTGGGTGCTTTCAAAGTTTACAGTTTATAGTTTCTTGCACTACTCCATGGGAAAATAATTCCAAAGTAATGTGGGTAAAGAATTTTTGCTACCCAATTGATAGTATTTGCTGAATTCAATTTATTTTCTATTTTCTGTGTTCCTGATATATTTTTGTATTTATTGGAATGTGTGAGACCTTTCCTCCCCAAGCCATACAAGAAATGCCTTAGACCCGGATTGCCATTGTCAGGCAAATTTCTTCTCCAGAAACTAAGCTGTTGAGAAGATTAAAAAGAGATGAAGTTTGCATAGGTGTGCTACTAGTTTGAATTATTCCTACTGAACAGAATAAAAATCAGGTCACATTCTAGGTACATCTGGCATCAGCAACGCAATTCCCATTGCTATTATTGGCTGGATCTTTTGGGATGCCTCTTTCTGGAATTCAAAGATTATTCAAGCACAAAGATAAAACGCTTGGCACAGAGAGCTTTTCTAGTCACAATCTGAAAAACAAAACAAAGCAAAATGGTGATAATATCTTGGAAGAGTCTCTAGCCAGACTATGCTTACTCTGGAAGATCTCCTTTCCAAGAGATTCAGAAAAAAGAAACATAAGAAAGAAATATAAACATATTGTCATCACCATATGCAGTCTGCTAACCATAGTAAATGTAGTATGATCAGTCTCTTAGTGAAG
This sequence comes from Hyaena hyaena, assembly GCF_003009895.1. Classification (NCBI taxonomy): domain Eukaryota; kingdom Metazoa; phylum Chordata; class Mammalia; order Carnivora; family Hyaenidae; genus Hyaena; species Hyaena hyaena. The sequence goes on from NW_024081613.1 coordinate 101,624, forward strand.
ACATGGAACAAGATAAAACAGGCACCCTAATGACATTGGCCCTTATGGAGAGTTCTGGTCAATGAAATAAGTTTAGTTGACTTTCTTTCCAGAACTATCTTTCCAGAACTCTGAACATCCAACAAACCCTTAGTTTCTGAGCACGTACTTTTATCATCTATCACTAAAGATTTTAAGACCCAAATTGTAGAGTCAAAGAGAACAAAGAAGAATATGTTTTATCTTAAATAATAAGAGGAAAAAAGTAGAAAGCAGAGTAGTGAGATTGAAATTTCTCAGAAGTGATCAAGGAAAAAGAAAGAATAGAATAGAAAAGAAAAGAACAGAAAAGAAAAGAAGAAAAGACACAAAAATAATGACAGTTCCCCTTATTTTCCTAAATTGGAAATACTACTGTGGAGATCACATCTCTTTCCATGAATACTTCATCACAAATATCTATATCAACAGCTATATTAAATATAGCAGTACATACCTATATGTATGTATGTGTGTTTAAAATGAAACTGCTTAAGTGGATTGAATCTAAAACTAGGATTTTAGTGAAAAAGATGACAAATAGCAAAACTAATTGCATACTACGATGGACACAGTCCAAATGTCCTCTGTAAACTTGGTTTCTTTGTTCAGGCACCAGCAATGTAGAATATTGACATTACAGAATGTAAACACATTCATGACACTTACATCATTATGTCACATGCTGTTAATCACCTAGCATGTTGTGAAATCTGCTAACCTGCTATAAAATACACACTTTTTTTTTTATTTGGAAATGTTTCAACTTATTGCCTTTCTTTCTAAAAATGACCTGAAATTGATGTTTTCAAGACATGGCTAAACATTTATGACACTAGTCACAGAGGAACACCATGATTGTGTGTATGCTCACTAGCATCCATTTAATAGCTTTCTGTTTGTGTATGTGGTGTACCTCTCAGTCAGAATCTGAGAGCTCTATTATAATGGACTGAGAGAGTTCTCTACTCTGATAAATCAAAACTGTGCTGAACATTTCAAAGACAAAAAGGCAATGAAGAGGTCATCACTGGTGAGACTCGTGTCTTAAAATGTGCTAGTAATAACTTACATATCACTCCCCATTCCTTTATTAAGATTATAAATACCTGATGAAAATGAGAGAGCAATGGCTAATAAATATACTTTTAGCTGTGAAGTGTTTTTTTGTTTTTGTTTTTGTTTTTTATTCTTCAAGTCTTGTCTGTAGATCTCTAGATGTGGTCTTGATTCTCTATCATTTCAAACATGAAAATGTACAGAAAAAATAGTTTTGATGCATTTTGTTTTTCCAATAGCTTAATATTCAGAAGCAGGCTTTATGTAACACTCATTTCTGTTGTCTTTCTAGCTTTTTTGAGCTACCATAGAAATTGTATTACAAGGATGATTTCTGATGAGATCCTGTTAAATAAAACAAGTTCTTACCCACATCCTCAATCTACCGGTGCCCAGTGGAACAGGGTCTCTTAGTCATCCCTCTTTTTCTGTTAAATCAGTGGAATCATGGGACACCTGGGTGGCTCAGTCGGTTGAGTTCCGACTTCAGCTCATGATATCGCAGTCCATGAGTTCGAGCCTCACATCGGGCTCTGTGCTGACAGCTCAGAGCCTGGAGTCTGCTATGGATTCTGTGTCTCCCCCTCTCTCTCTCCACCTCTCTCCTGCTCAAACTCTGTCTATCACTCTCAAAAACAAATAAAAATTAAAAATTTTTTAAAAAATTAATCAATCAGTGGACTCTTGCAGCAAGAAAACTCTTAGTCACTACTTGCTAGTCTTCTTTTTCAAGTGTCACAGTTATTTCTTTTCCCAAACACTATTTATTTAACTCTTGGTAGTAAAAATGCAGCAATGTAAGATTATTGCTCTTAAATACCATTTTGTGTGTAGTGATGCAGTGGAAATGGAGCACTGAAAGTTTGGGGCACAGCCTTCACATATTGCTCAAGGCCTTTACTCATGATTTCAGGTAACAGTGTCAACAATATGCAAGTCAGTCTCCTACCCATCCGTTTTCTGAATTTTTCTTCTATGACTACGTCTAGGTGGGAGGGAAGATTGATAATGAAAGGATTAGGAGATCGCATAACTATTTTGGCAGGAAAAATAACAATTCCCCTCTGGGAAAAGAATGTTTAAAGGGACAGAGTTATGTTGCTTTGTTCCCCATAGCCTAGCTCTGTCATACACTGACTGGGTTCAATGAGCTACTCCATACATGGACATAAGGCATTCATTCTGTAAAAATGATAGGTAAAGAAAACAAAAAATTTCCACCTATATTTGGAATTTTATATTTCAACTCAATTAAAAGAGAAAAGTTGTGATATGTAGTTGAAAAATCATTTATGAAGCACTTATTGGCCTTCAAATTATTTTAAGTAAATTAAAGATATATTTATTTGTCAACAATTACTATTCTCAATAAACTGGTCCTTAACCTAAGAGAATGGGGGAATGTATCGAGTGGAATGAGTTTTTAAAAATTTACTATAGAGGTGCCTGGTTGGCTCAGTTGGTTAAGCATCCAACTTCAGATCAGGTAATGATCTAGTGGTTTGTGAGTTTGAACCCCACATCAGACTCTTTGTTGTCAGTGCAGATCCCCCCTTAGATTTTCAATCCCCTTCTCTCTCTGCCCCAACCCCTCCCTCTCCCTCTTTCTCTAAAAAATAGATATTTTTAAAACTTAAAAAAAATAAGAGTTTACTTTCAGAAAGTCAAGAAATTAAGGACTATTACAATTTTTAGCTTTCCCATTTTGATAAATTTTAATGGTATTTTTAAGCAAAATAGGGTCTTTAATGAATAGATTACAAAAATTTTCTTCATTTTTAAAGTCCGATTTTAGTGTACAAACTGGAATGCTTTATTTAGGAGCTGACATTAATCTTTCCAATATATTAAGTGAAGTTCATGTCCTTTCTAGAGTTTAATTAAAAATAAATTGATGGAAAGGCAAAACAGCAATAATGGTAATGGATAAAACATTAACTCAGTGAGGGGGTACCTGGGTGGCTCAGTCGGTTAAGTGTCCGACTTCAGCTCAGGTCATGATCTCATGGTTCGTGGGTTTGAGCCCCGCATCGGGTTCTGTGCTGGCAGCTCAGAGCCTGGAGCCTGTTTCAGATTCTGTCTCCCTCTCTCTTTGCCCTTCCCCCACTCATGCTCTGTCTCCCTTTGTCTCAAAAATAAATTAAAAAAAAAAAAGAAAATTAACTCAGTGAGAAAAGCAGTATTTAGAGAATTTCATTTTAGAGAATAGAAAGATGATTGAAAGAGGAATAGGAAACATTAAAAGGGTTATATATTATACTGTGTTTTCGTTGACAAATAGGGGAGAGAGAACAACAAATTTTAAACTAAAATAAATCATTTTTTAAAAAATGTTTATTTATTTCTAGGAGACAGAGAGAGAGAGACAACGTGAGCAGGGGAGGGTCAGATAGGGAGTCACAGACTGAAACAGGCTCCAGGCTCTGAGCTGGCAGTCAGCACAGAGCCTGACGCGGGGCTCGAACCCACGAACCGTGAGATCATGACCTAAGCAAAAGTCGGACGCTTAACCAACTAAGCCACCCAGGCACCCCTAAAATAAATCATTTTAAAACAAGATTGATATAAAAAAATTTCCCTAGGTCACAAATACATATTGACTGACCTTCCACCCTCCATGAGAATAAAAGTTATTCTAAGGTCATTCTCTACTACATAGAGAGATGAAGCATCTTCATGGACTCAGTATTTAAATTCAAATTTTAAATTTAACATAAATTTAAATTTAATTTAAATTGTGTTGTAGTAGATGGCATGTAGTCAGATTTGATTGCAATATAACTCCTACTACTTACGACCTGAATAAATCTAGAAAGGCAAGTATTGAATATATGCCACCAGTTTTAACTGTAAAATAGGAACAGTCATTCCTAGAAAGAGCTTGACTAAATGTATTTAATTAAGTCAGATTAAATGAGATATGCAACAAGACTCATCTTAGATTCTCCTAAACCATAAATTTTCTTCTTATCCTTCTCAGATATCTCCTGAGATGTAAACATATAACAATAAAAATGATTTAGAAACTTTTGTTTTTATCTATGATAGAATAGTAAGACCAAAACTCCCTTTAGGAACTAGGGAAGCTTGATATGTCAGAAACATCTGTTTGAAAGCATGTGAGCACGGGTGAGACAGCCAGGGTTTTTGAGGCCAAGATGGAAAAAAGGGTCATAAAGACATGAGTACATGTTCCCTCCCCTACCCGTTGGGGCATTTGTTGATTGTTGGTGTGGGACCAACATTGGACATTCCAGGAGCAGTGTAAGAATACAACAGAATTTTCTTCTATATTATGGGGCTGGCTTATACAAAATGGAAATGCTGCACTGCAAAGATATACATTATATGAGCATCCAGATTTTGGGCTATAAGGAAGCATGGAAGTATTCAAGTCTTTTCCCCCTGAGGTGCTTGGTGAATTCTTAAACTTCAAAAGACAAGAGTCTAAAAAGTCAAGCAGGGGCACCTGGGTGGCTCAGTCAGTTAATCCTCTGACGGTTGGTTCTGGCTCAAGTCATGATCTCACCGTTCCTGAGATGGAGCCCTATGTGGCACTCTGTGCTGACAGAGGGGAGCCTGCTTAGGATTCTCTCTCTCTCTCTCTCTCTCTCTCTCTTTCTCTCTCTCTCTCTCCCTTTCTGCCCTCTCTCACTCATACTCTATCTCTCTCAAATTAAATAAATATTTAAAAACATAAAAAAATTAAAATGTCAACCAAAAAGCCACTAAAAGCACAATCAATGTTCTGGGACCTCATGGTGTAGACTAGTCCAATTTGGAATTCAGGACCTCCCAAGAAGTAAAGGGTCTTAGAATTCTTTCTGTTCTCTCAACTGAGAAGTGTTGTGCGTTACACCTGAACAGTGACACCTATATAGACCGAGCATTACAAATAACGCTCCCAGACTCAAATATATTCAGTACGTGTTTGAATTAACGTAATTTTTCCTGTTCTGACTTTGGAGAAGCAAACTTAGAAAGAAACACAGACTTAGCATCATTCAGAGATTCTTCGCTTTTTCATATTTAGAAGATGGAATTCCATCAAGGACCATCAGGCATAAAATAAGAAAAAGAAAAAAAAGACAAGAGAAGAAAAAAAGAGAGGATAAAATGCACCCTATGTATTACACAGTTTGCGATTATAAAACACATTTTTTTCACTAACGCGATTAATGCAAAATATAGATGGCAAGATGAAGAATTCCAAAGATTTTAGCCTGAAAAGTTTTCATATAATCTTTTTATCTTGGTTCCCAAATTTAACCTTAGAAGGCTAAATTAATTCTGGAGTAATGCATTTATTTCAAATATGCAGAGGTTTGGACATTACAAAGAAAGAAGTAAGTAAAATTTGAGAATTGTAAAATGTAGTAAATGGGGGCGCCTGGGTGGCTCAGTCGGTTAAGTGTCCAACTTCAGCTCAAGTCATGATCTTGCAGTCTGTGAGTTCAAGCCCCGCTCGGGCGCTGTGCTGACAGCTCAGAGCCTGGAATCTGCTTCTGATTCTGTGTCTCCCTCTCTCTCTGCCCCTCCCCCACTTGTGCTCATTCTCTCTCTCTCTCAAAAAATGAATGAACATTAAAAAAAATTTTTAATGTAGTAAACGAAATTATTAACTAAGTAGATGGGTTTAATGATAAACTAATTCAATAAGGAGACAAATTAACACTGCAGAAGAGTGGAGTAGTGCATGGTAGGGTAGGGAGTAGACAATATCTTGCTGGATTGAAAATAATAAAAAATATAAAAAACACAAACACATACACACATATAAGAATAAAAGATGTATGAGATATGGTGGAAATGTATAAGATATTTAAAAATGTGTGAGATGTTTCAATTTAGTGTTCTAGGAGGACTGAAGAAAGAAATTTGAGTGATTCAATATTTGAATAATAGCCTTACATTTTTTAAAACTGATGCAATACCTCAACCCACAGACTCAATATACATTACATATCCCAAGCAAGACAAATTCAAAGTAAATGATACCTAGGCACACTCTACTCAAGGTACTGAAAAACCCAGGATAAATATATCATCTTAAAAATGACCACAGATACATTATTTTTATTTTTATTATATTTTAAAATGTTTGTTTATTTTTGTGAGAGAGAGAGAAAACACACCCACACAAATCAGGGAGGAGCAGAGATAGATGGAAAAAGAGAATCCCAAGCAGGCTCTGAGGTTACAGCACTGGGCCCAACATGGGGCTCGAACTCACAGCTGTGAGATCATGACCTGAGCTGAAATAAAGAGTCAGATGCTAACCAACTGGGTCACCCAGGCACCACATAGATAAGTTATTTTTTAAGGAGCAAAAATGAAATTGATAGTTCAGCCATCAAGAGCAACAATGGAAGATAGAGCAACAATGGAAAATATGCTTTTAAAAAAATCTATTATTTAAACAGTGGATCTTAGTTCTTTGTATACTCCATTATCTTGGGGTCAGGCTTGCAATGAATTAGAATGTTTCTCACAGCCTTAAAAATGCTTTTTATATTTTAACATATGATAGACCTTAGTTTCTCTGACTTTGAAAAACAGCATATTCTTTAGTGTTCTTAGGAAAATTAAATTACAGTCATAGCCTTGTCATTAATAGTGAAATACTTTCCTCTGGGTCAGCTACTGTGGCTTGTTCCTGTAACTGGCTGACTTTTCAAAACTTCTGAGTTCAAACAATATATGGAATGCTTGTCGGTGTTCAATTTCTTCTTTCCTCTTTATGTATTTTACGTTTGTATTTCTCAAAAAAAATTTAAATTTCTTATTAAAATTTTTTTAATGTTTATGTTTGAGAGAGGGAGACAGAGTGTGAGCTGGTGAGGGCAGAGAGAGAGAGGGAGACACAGAATCTCCAGGCTCTGAGCTCTCAGCACAGAACCCAATGCAGGGCACAAACCCAGGAACCATGGTTTTATGACCTGAGCTCAATTCCCACGTTTAACCATCTAATCCACCCAGGAGCTCCTATCTTCGTGTTTTTCAATCACAGAAATGAAAGGCAATCTATCAATTACTTTATAAAAGAATACTGAAAAATGACAGATTAAAAAAGGTAATGGTGGATAGTATTTATTAAGACTTGAAAATAGATTGAATGATTCAAAATAAGAAATAAAATAAATATTTCCCTATACATCTATGATTCTTTTCTTAGAATCAGCTTAATTTGAAACTAGCCTCAATATTTCAGTTCATAAAGTAAAAAGTAAATATAAACATAGAATGAGAATTAGTATGAGAAGATATATTCCAAAAATGTATCATAGTCAAAATGGCAATGCTGGAGGGAGGCATAATGCATGAGCTGCATAGTACATTTCATTTTTGCAGAATTTCTTCTACTTGCATTTCAGTGAGATATTTACTTGATCTTTGCTTTTGAAAATTTCTCTTGCTCCAAGAAATATCTTTAGTCCTTGTAAAGGTCATATTTGCCTCTTATATTTTCTACCTGCCTCCCTCCAGTAGTCATTAATTTAGCTACAGCTTAATAGGTAACTTCTACATGAATGTAGGGACTAACTCAAAATGCAGCCAGGCAAGTGCTTAATGCACATGAAAGTGATCACATTATGTGCTATTTCCCCCTTTGATAGTTGTGCCTATGGTTTGATGCATCAATGAGACCTCAACCACTTCTTTAGATTCAATTGGCTCTGATCTAATGCTTGATGGATTAAATTTGTGACAGTCTTTTCTAGATCTAAGCCAGCATTATTAAAAGGAGCTTTGTCTTAGAAGTTTTAATTGCATGATTACTGAAACACCACTCATTCCACAGAAAACCTTATGTCTGTAAAAGCTTAGACCTTTTTAAGAGACTAAATTTCCATTGTGTTCATTGTAAACATCTTATTAGTAGATACTACCACATTTGAAAGTTGCACTTTTATATGAACCTTGTTAATAAGAAAGAACTAAAGCCATTTAATTTGGTAAGTAAAAACTATCAACATCTTCCATTTGTAAAACAAACCAAGTCAGACATTGATTTAAAGTTAAATGAGGTTCACAAAAGATAGCTTTCAAGGAAAAAAGCCAAAGGGAGGAAGATACAGATGTACAGAAAGAGATTTATTATGAAGGTTTGGCTCATGCAATTATGGAGGCTGAGAAATTCCATGTTCTTCTGTCTGCCTTTGGAGGCCCAGGAGGATGGATATTCCAGCTCAAGCAGAGAGCAAATCCTTCCTTCTTTTGTTTTACTATCTATCCAGTCCCTCACAGATGGGATGATGCCCATTGGCACTGCTGTGGGTGGTCTTCTTTACTCAGTCTACCAATTCAAATGCTAATCTCTTACAGAAACAAACACAGTCACAGATACATCCAGAAATGTTTCACCATCTATATGGACATCCCTTAATGTAGTCAAGTTGACACATAAAATTAACCATCAGGATCAGGGAGTTTGAAATTTGCTTCGCAGTACCTTTTTGTAGATAAAACCAAACCAAACCAAACCAAACCAAACCAAAACTAAACAAAACAAAAAACACAAGAAAGCAACAAGGATATTCAATACTGAAGATAAGGACTTTCCATATGAGAGTGATAGCTTGTGAGACAGGAAAGTGTATCATCTGTGAGACAGTGAACAAAAGTACTACTGACATTTTAGTTGGGAAAGGTAATTAGAGAAAATAGCACATCCAGTCAGAAAAATAATTACATAATGTTGACCTGGTTGGCATAAATGGAGACATTGGAGTGGAGAACAAGACCATCTGACTGCATTTCCCTGAAGCAGGAAAGCCCAGACTTTCCTTATTCAAACTGAATATAAACAAATACCTCTCTTTTTTACTTGTGCACAGTGTGCACTGCAAACTTGTTTTGGTTGGATATAGGGATGATTCTTGGTACATTGTGAGATCAGAATAAGTTTAAAAAGTTATATACAGATAAAGATCATATAAAAGATGCTGAGTTTAACAGAATAATTTCTTGTTTAAAGGAGAGAGCAATGCTTGTTTTGCTAATTTTTCCTTAATTGTTTTATCCTTTAAAAAAGTGTACCTTTAGATGATCATCATGAGATTGAACTTGTCTAATAAACTATGCAGATTGAAATAAGTGTTGCATAAGGTATGTCACTGCTATTGTGACCAACAATTTTGAAAATTTTTTTTCAGTTTAGTAATAATATCATGTGAGGTTTACAAAAGTACAAGTACTTAGATTTGTGTAGAATATAATTGATCAAGTCCCACTAAATTAAATTTAAGAGAGCTATTGCATATTGTGAATAACGGCTTAATAAAACCTGGCATATTTGGGTAATCTTTTCTTGTTTTCTTCTGTTAAATATTGGTAGATATATTGCATCCAAATGATGATAATTTTTTTTTACTCTTTACCTACCTCCCAGGGGAGAGTGCTTGTGAAATATATCGTACACTTGGTTTTATAAACTTGCATGTTAGATATATTACCAATACCTTTGTGGTGAATAAATGTTCTACTGATCAAATGTAAAAATTCACAGCTGCTCTTCCATAGCCCTCAGCTTTCTCATATTTTTCCTGTCATTGCTCAGTCTAATTGTTTGCACATTAGCTTTTAATATAAAACCAGCCAGATACAGCCAAGTAAGATTTAATAATAATGGTTGGATTTATAAGCCCTTCAAGAGCTGGCTCTATGGCATTCACATTCCCAAAACTGTATAAATGTGGATCCTGGGAATGATTGCAGGACATGTAGTAAGTTGATGGCAAATCTGGACAACAATGGCATTTTATATGGCTATAATTTTTACAATTCTCAAAGCACTTTCTCCAAATTATCTCATCATATCCTCATGATAACTAGAAATTAAGTAGTACAGGCATCAGTTTTTTAAATCTTCTTTCTTTTTTACAGAAGAGTGACTCTGGGAATGAGAGTCTATAGGACTTAACCAAAGTCACAGGGTTAGCAAGCGGACTAACTTGTAGAAAATCATAATTTCCTTGGGAATAGCCACTATTCCCTTTAAATATTTTTCTGAATTCCATTGGCCAAACATTATTTTAGGGATACTGCAGTGACTCAAACAGACTAAATGTCTGTTCTTTTATGGCTTTATATTCTAATGAAGAAGGCAGAGAGTAAACACACGAATAATAGAATACATACTAACATTTCTTATAATGATAAATGTTATAAAAATGAAAATGCAGTAATGGGGACAATGGTGACAGTGAAAGAGGTGATAGAATGATTAGGACCAGACTGTCTGATAAGGTGATAATAACATAGAACCCAAAGGATGGCACTGAATAAGTAATTGGAGAATCTTCAGGCAGAACTTCCTAGGCAAAGGGACCTGCATACATGCAGGGGAAGAACATATCTGAGTTATATTGATGATGTAGCTTCAGACCACAGAGACTGCAGGAGAGTGGAAAAGGTGAGGGCAGAAAGTCAGCGGACAGGAGACTCAGGTGAGGTGTTCGGATTTTATTATCAGGTGAGTTTGGAAGACACTTTGGAGATTCATAGGGAAGACTGCATTTTAAAGAGATTGTTTCAACTGTTATTTCATGTTTTCTCCAAGATATAATCTTCCTATCATTTTATAAAATCAAAACGAATTGAAAAATATCTTTTGTCAAGGAAAAGTATGGGCTTTAGATTCAGTGCTGCTTTCACATCTTGACCACACTTTTGTATGCCATGCCATGTTCTGGATCCCACTTTATTCATCAGGAAATGGATGAATAATGATGATCTTAGAGGACTCCTGAAACACATGGACTTGCAACATATTTAGCAGTCATGGGTATATTTTTTAATGAAGTTGCATTATTAGTTTAGAAAAAATGCATTAAAATTAGGTTTTATTGGTTCAATATTGGTCTTACCAAATATATGCAACTATCATGGATGTTTATTTTTTTAAGTAACTATTTTGAAATATAGATGGGCAAAGGACACAAAGGATAAGGTATATAAACTTGTCCTTTAGATTTTGGTTTTTAATTTTAAATGAAATGGAAAATCTTATGCTGTAGAAAACACAATGTTATACCAGATGGCAGTAGCATACAGGTGTACCTCTGAAAAGCAGAAAGATATAACAGATATTAATAATGCAAATTCTCCAAGAGAAAATACTGCATTTGCTCATTTAGAATGTCAATATGTTTGGTTATGAACTTATACACATCTGGATGTTTTCTAAAGACCATTAATAAACAGCTAGTGAGAGATGACATCAGTGGGAGGTGGCATTTATAAAAGGTTTTAGAAGATAATGGTAAAAGTCCCTAACACAAAATTAGATTTTTTCACAATTTTTAAATGTTAATGAGTATTCCAAACCTTACCCACGTTGCTATGTAAAGACAATGGTTCACTTTCTGAAGTTTTCTTCTCCTATGAAAAGGCATAAAAATAATCTTAAAAAAGAAAATGATTGCTCCCCCAAATCAATAGCAATGAAGACAAATACCTTGGAAGAAACCTACAAGTCTCATGGAGTTAAAAGTTTTATACACTAATGCAGGTTTATTTTGGAAGATAAGGAGAAACAATGTTTCTTTAAGAGAAACGATTTTTATGAGTGCAAGTATTTATAAGCCCAAATGAGCTAAAGTTCATTGTGAGAACCAATAGTCAAAGAAGAAAAAAAAATTCCTGGGCTATATATAAAACAAGATAATTTCATTGTATGCAACATATTTCATGCAACTACATTATAAAAATATTTTGTTTGCAGTTAAATTACATAAGACCTCGATAGTACATGTGTGTTGTGTGATATAAATTATAGAAGTTTATAAATGTATTGTGTTGTGACCAAATTAAACAGTCAATCACAAAAGACCTGAGGAAGAAGGGAAGTCAGAATTATAGGCAAAAGTAGGAAATATAAGGGGGCTGTTTTAAATGGTACCTATAGTCAGAGAAAGAATCCCCTGGTGTAAAGATAGAATAAAAGAAATATCTAAATAGCAAATTGTGGATAGAAAACCGAAAACAAAATCATGACCAAAAAAAAGCAAATAACATAACAAGCTTGGATAATCCACTGTTCTGGGCAGTTTTTAGAAGTTGGCTCCAACTTCAATACAGTCATTCAACTTCAAACACATGGCAATGACAAAGATCAAAAGAGAAAATCTCAGCAATTAGACTCACAGCACTATGGATTAGAAACGTAATCAATGGTGCTGGAATAAAGCCAAGGATCTCTAGAGGCCGTGACTGGGAGTGCAGTGTTTGTGGGGTAAAGAGAATGTAGGTAGTAGAGACTTAGTGATTTTGCAAAGATGTGGAGTTATCACAAGACACAAAGCTTGAAACCAAGGGTTTGGGTGGGACTCCCAAGCATGTAGACCAAGGCTGAAAAATAATGGCTGTTAGTTGGGTTTTAGTTTTCAATAAACTGATGACTGAGAGCATAGTGAGAAGAAGGTGCAAATAAATGTCCTGATGACAAAAAAAATGAGCCAAATTTTCCACTAGTTATGTAACTGGCCCTGGGATATCCTCAATATCATCTTTTGAGTTGGACATATTGGTCATATGTGGAATTCGCACTAAATAGCAGGTTAAGGGTAGTAGATTAATTGATCCCAGTGAAAGAATTGAAGGTAGTAAATTCAAGAGAGACTCTTCTGGTCAGCAATGCCTCATCCCAAAAAAAAAAAAAAAAAAGCAAAACAACAATAACACAACCAACAACTACCTTTGAAAGAGACACCAGGCAAAATTATGAAATAGCTTACATGCTTATAATCTAAATATTGAGGAAATCAAATGTGTAATGATGGTCTAAAGACCATCATTTTAAGTTTTAATCAAATATACAAGTGAATATTATATTTTGTCCTGACTTTCTAACCCCTTTTTGTTAACAAAATTATAAGAAGAAAGGGAAAAAACCCTCATTTAAATAAACATCAATTACCCCTTCTCTAGTCAGTTCTACCTTGGGAGAAAATCTAAGGAGAATATCAGAAGAATTTGTGTTTCAGACCAAGAAGGAGAAAAAAGTCACAAAGGGCTAATTTGAACCTATCTGTTAGACATAAGGACTTATTTCACACAGCTGGTCTATTTATTCTCCCACTACATGGTTGGAATCAAAGATAGGCATTAAATCATGTGATCTCTAGTCTGTTCTGGCCTCAGTGTTTGAAAGAAAAGTACCAGAATCCCATCACATGCTTTGCTCTCCTGGATTTACCATTATCCCCAGAAGGTAGGAATTACTTAGAGTGCAGGGAACTTGAAAAAGAATCCAAGATTGCTGTAGAGGATAAACCTCAAATTCTAGCATATGATCGGTTTCTGGACTGGAAGATAAGTTATCCAACCTAGATAACTGCAAAATTTAGACAAAGAAATGAGAGAAAAACAAACGAACAAAAAACACATAAACAAACCAAAAAATCCCGCTCAAACTGAACTTGAAAACCAAATTCTAAATTTTATAAGTGGATCTAATTTTAACAAAAACACTCCATAGAATCAAGGATTAGAACATAAATTACTCTTAAAAAACTACAAAGAGCTTAAAATAAACGTAGTTTAATAAACTCACAGTCCAGAGAGACACATTGCAGGTGAAATAGCCTCTAGCTTGATCACAGTGACAGAAGTGGTGAATTTCAGGAAAGTACTTGATGTACCTCTTGCCCTGCCCCACCCAAATATCAAGTGTTAAAGGTAGTTTTTAAGAACAAGAGGCAGTCAGAGAAAGGCAAATAGCATATGATTTCAGTCATATGGGAGTTTAAGAAACAAAACAGATTAAAATAGGGAAAGGAGGGAAAAATAAAATAAGATAAAAACAGAGAAGGAGGAAAACCATAAGAGATTCTTAACTATAGAGAACACTGAGGGTCCCTAGAGAGTAGGTTGTTGGAGCGATGAGCTAAATGGGTGATGGGCATTAAGGAAGGGACTGGTGATGAGCACTGGGTGTTATTTGTAAGTGATGAATCACTAAATTCTACTCTTGACATCAATACTACATTATATGCTAACTAACTTAATTTAAATAAAAACTAGGAGGAAAAAGAAAAAAATGTAAGCAAGGGACAGATTTTGATATTCCAATTATACTTAAAGACAAAGTCACAAATAATATTTGTATATAAAGCAGCGATATTTGTAAAGACAATATGATTTTCAGAGCAAACAAAACAGAGCAATATTTGTATAGAAAGAATATATGCAAAATTTGAGAAAGACAGCAATTCATAGATTGAATAGTCTGAGAAAGAGTCAAGGTAAAGATAAACTTACAACCACACATTTTATAGCAAATTTGCATGTAATGACTGATAAAGAGAAGCTATTAAAACCGTTTGAAGGAAAGGAGAGATTATGTGCAATGAATTAAGTCAGGCTGACCACAGATTTCCTACTTGACAGATGATAAAGATAAATATCCTCAAAAAGATTAGAGAACATAGCTCCAAAATTATATCCCATCCAAACTGCCACTCAACACTGAGCAAAATATTAAGAGATGCAAAACTAAGAGAGTTAATACCTTCTGACCCAAACTAAAAGAATTGATTGATAGATGAGAAGATTGCAAACAGGAGAGAAAATGACATAGGAAACACAACAGAGCACAGAAAGTATACACAAGCTAACTTTATTAAGATTGGCTGAAAATTAAAAATAATTATCTTGTGTTTAAAATTATGTAAAAGTGAATCTATATAACAAAATGAATGAGATAGAAAATTCAATATGTTATTAATATTCAAGAAATGTGACAAAGTTACCATAATTTTGTTAGGTAAGATTTACAGGTACCTATGTGTGTGAAAATGTAAGTCACACCGCGAAAATTCCTGAAACACACTTTGCATCCTTCAGACCAGAAGAGAGAAGAGGATGGATATCAAGAACTTTATCAACCCAATCAAAATTTTTAAAAAGGCAGAGAGGTGTAGAGGGAAAACATAAACTAAATAAGATGCAATATTACATATTCATGGGATGCCTGAGTGGCTCAGTTTGTTAAGCAATGGACTCTTGATTTCGGCTCAGGTCATGATCTCTCGGTTCATGAATTTGAGCCCTGCAATGGACTCTGCACTGATGGCCCAGACCTCCTTGGAATTCTATCTCTCCCTCTCTCTCTGCCTCTCCCCCACTTGCACTTTCCCTCTCTCTGTGTCAAAATAAATAAATAAACTTGAAAAAAGATTTAAGATGCTATATACCATATTTTATATTTGTAACATCGACTTGTTATATATAATAAATATTACATTAAAAACATTTCCAGAAATACAAAATCTGCTATGTCCTACTTATGAGGCATAAGTATGAGCATACATAAAATAACCACATAAAGATGATAATAGAAGTATGCGAGTAAATATGCCATATAAACATTGGAGAAAACAAACACAAGGCAGAACAATATTAATATCAGATAAAAGGTACTTCATGGTGAAAGTATTAATGAGTGTTAACCTTGGCGATGCATAATTTCAAAAGAAAAAACCCACAGATCCTCAAGAAGACATAAAAACCATGAATATATAATCATTTAATATCAAGGCCATTAAATATATGAATTATGATAAAATTTTTCAAGAAGCAATTAAGAAATAAGGAAACAGAACAGATTTTTTTTCACACATACCCCTTAGAGATTGAAACTGTTAAATCAGGTGTGAAAAGTAATCAGTAGATATGAAGAAAATTAAACAGAAAGCTATAATAATGTTTGATACTAATACCTATTTACATAGGGCCTGCCCTTCCAAAGTAGAGAACATTTTGCAAAAAACCTTGTATTAGTTTATTTTCACTTACAAAGAAGAGTCCATGTAATTATAATTCAATGCAGTGACATTAAAATAAACAATAATAACAATAAATGTTTGAACGCATAAATGCACACTAAATATCTCAAGGGTGCTTAAGGAAACTGAAATGACAATTGCAAAATATATACAAAATAGAACAAAACTAAGGTATTATGCATCAAAATCTGTGAAAAACAGCTATTGTTGTAATAAGTGGCAAATTTATAACTATCAATGCATTTATTTGTAAAACAAAATTAGGAGAGGCAAAAGAACAAAATATGACCTTTATAGTAGAAACCTAGAAATAATGGCAACAAGAGCAAAACTGAATGAATAGAAGAGCATTGGGAAAGAAAAGATCACTATAATTTATTACTTTAACATTTCCATTCAAGGAAGAAAGGCCATGAATTGATATAAAACAAAAGAGGAATATAAATTCATTTACAGTAGTTTCTAAAAATCATAAGAATTAGTTTGAAAATTTTTTGTCAAAAAAAAATTGATTCATAGAATATTGAGAAAACATAGAAACTATAAAAATGTAGTGAAAAATAACAGAAACCCTGAGTATTCCAAAAAGAATATGAGCAAAAATGGAATCTGTAATCATAAACCTTTTTACTTACAAAAGACACACTTGACCCAGATGACTTTACTGTCAAGTAACAGATGTTCCTAATTTTACACAATTTCAGACAATAAATTTTTTTAAAAAAAGGAAAGCTATTCAGTTTATGAGGCTAGTATGAGCTCAATAACAAAACCAGACAAGAACAGCAAAGAAAATTTGATACCAATTTCCCTAGAGAATGCATGCAAAAAATCAAAATAAAATATTAGCAAATCAATTTCAATGTTAAAAGCATATATATCCATATGTGCAGGCATACACATATGCAAACATATAAGATGTATTCTAACAAATTAGTGCTTAGTCCCAGGAATGCCAAGCAATATAAATTTCAGATAAAACTATCACTCTATTTTGCTGCACAGAGTTTTAAAATAGTATGAGCTCAAAAGAAGCAGATAAAGCATTTAGTAAATTTCAGTACTTAACTCATGATAGAAACTGAAGTGACTTTCAACTGGAAGAGATATTTCTAAAACAATTTTTTAATGTTTATTTAATTTTTGAGAGAGAGACAATGCAAGTGGGGGAGGGATAGAGAAAGAGAGAGACACAGAATTCAAAGCAGACCTCAGGCTCTGAGCTATCAGCACAGAGCCTGACACAGAGCTCAAACCCCCAAACCACAAGATCGTGACCTGAGCTGAAAAAAATAGACTGCATTTATAAAATTATCAAATCAATAAGGTGCCCAGGGATAAAACCTCAAAATAAAATAAATTACTTAATGGATAAAAGTACTTATAAGTATTGTAACACCTCAAAGAAATTTTACACAAAGAATTAGCTATACTATATTCATGGATGGAAAGAGCCAACATTAAGATATCAATTATCACCTATTAATTTATAAATCCAGAAATAACTTAAATAGCATTCTAATGAATTTGGTCTATTAATATTGTACATATGGAAGAGTAGGGGCTATAAAAAATAATGGAGGTGTCTAAAGAGGGAAACTTTTTATCTTTTTGTTTCTAAAGACAATATGAAAAGCTGCAGTTTTTCAAAGCATGGCATTGGCAGAATTAGAGCAAGTAGACCAATAATTAGAATTTATTAGAACTCTGTATAATGTTTATTTGCATCAAAGGTAATCACTGCCAGTGGATGAGAAAGGGTTGCTATGTTCACGTAAAAATTCTGGCACATTCACTGTGAGAAAGCTAGATTTCTATTTTATCACATAAAAATAATTACAAATTTCACATTGAGACATAAATTTTAAAAATGAAATTTTAAAATTTCAAATAAAAATATTTTATAATGTTGAGTTTGGAAATTCCTTAGGCAATAATCAAGGATTATAAACCATAAGGTAATAAATTTGGCTACATTAAAGTTGAAACTACCATACCTCCAAAGATAGAACAAATAATATTTAAAAACATAGTAAAACACACTACAAAAATTCTTGCCATCTTTTAACCAATAAAGGATTAGTATTCAGAATTTATAATTAACATTCAAAAATCAAAGAATGTATATATTTGTAAGTAAACAAAGTTATATAAATTTGTTATTAATTAAATAGAAAATATTAAGAAAGAATAAAGCATATTAATAGATGCTTAATAGAGATAATTAGAAAATTAAGTCAGTAATTAGAAAATAATTAGAAAACACATAAAATAATATTTTATATTTATTGGAGTAAAATCTACATATCTCCAAATGTTAATAAAAGTGTGGAAAAGTAAAATTCCTACTCTTTTAATCATCTGGAGCACAATTTGGAAATATCTAATGCATTTTATAATGAAAATATCCTTCACATCAAAATTATACTTTGAAGTAGTGATGTCACATACACGTGCAGGAGGAGAATAAATATGTTTCTACAACTTTTTTAATAGTGAGAAGCTCCAAAATCTTTAGAATATTCATTAACAAATAAGTATTAAATATACATATATATGTATATCTAAACATGGTATAAATTACTTATATGTGACATTATAAATAGCTCAAACTGAGCACATATTTTAATTAAGAAGCAAGCCATATTATTATTTCTACAGCATAGTAACATTCCTACAAAGCTTTACAAATACAAAATAGCATCATGATTTTAATGTATATATATATATATGATGTGATAATATGAACATGAATAAGCTTGATAAACTTCAAACTCCTAATACCTGTAGGTATTAAAGAGCAGTATTTAAAGGACTTACCCAGCACCTGTAATATTCTATGTCATACAAATTTGAATCAATTTTAGCAAAAATATTAAAATCTGGTAGAATCATATAGGAGTATATAATCCATGTGTCTTAAATATTCTTTTTATTTTATTTTTTGTTTTATGTTTTTTATTTATTATTGAGACATAGGAAAACAGAGCATGAGTGGGAGAGGGGTAGAGAGAGAGGGAAACACAGAATCCGAAACAGGCTCCAGGTTCTGAGCTGTCAGCACAGAGCCCGATGAGGGGCTCGAACCCACAAACCACGAGATCATGACCTGAGCTGACGTCTGATGCTTAACCGACTGAGCCACCCAGGCACCCCATAAATGTTCTTTTTATTTTAGAATAGATTTAAGATTTATTTAAAAATTGCAAATATAGTACAGAGAATTCCTGAATATCGTATACTCTGTTCTCCCTAATATTAATAACTTATAATAGTATGGCACATTTTTAATAATTAATCAATATTGTTTTATTATAATTAGTTAAAATCAATTTTATTCACATTTTCTAAGTTTTTATTAATTTTCTGGAATCCCATCTAAGATAAAATTACATTAGTCATGTCTCTTGAGCTTCTTGGTGTGACATTGTCTCAGACTTTTCTTATTTTTGTTGACTTTACAGTTTTGAAGGATACTGACAGGGAATTATGATATAATTAACCTATATTAGTACAGTTTTCTTATGATTTAGAATAAATTATAGGTTTCGGGAAGGAAAATCACAGAGGTAAAGCACCATTCTTATATCATTACAAGAGTATCCGCTATTAAAATGACACCACTGTTAGGGCACCTGGTGCCTCAGTTGGTTAAGTGTCCGACTTCAGCTCAGGTAATGATCTCAAGGTTCCTGGCTTTGAGCCCCGTGCCAAGCTCTGAGCTGACAGCTTAGCCTGGAACCTGCTTCGGACTCTGTATCTCCCTCTCTCTCTGTCCCTCCCCAGCTCATGCTCTTTTTCTCTCTGTTTCAAAAATAAATAAACATTTAAAAAATGTTGCCTCTGTTGATGCAAATTTGATCACTTAGTTGAGCTGGTATTTGTCCAGTTTCAACACTATAAATTTATTCTTTGTTACCAATTCCCATACTGTACTATCTGGAAGTTACCATGTGTAGTCCACACCTAAGAAGTATGGAATTGTGTACCACCTCCCAGAGTGCAGAGTATCTATATAAGTTATTTGGAATTCTTCTGCATACGAGTTGTCTTTACTCCCCATTTATTTATTTATTCAATCCCTTATTTATATCAGTATATACTAATGAATACTTATTTTATTATTTGGGTCATAATATTTTACATAATTTTTTCAAATGGCTCCAGCTTTAATCATCTGGAACTCTTTCATTTGGCTTATGGGTCCTTTTGATATACCCCATCATCATTTTGTGTTTCTGTGTGTTTGACTTTGAACTTCTTACCTTACTATGGTGGTTACAAAATTAGTTCAGGTTCATCACGTCAGCCACAAATAATCTCTCTCACTATTATGTACTCTCACTACCCACTACTACGAATCAACATTTTTGAATCCATGAAAGTCTTGTTAGTGAAATAAAACAAGAAAAATAAATTAAAAATATTCATATTGGAAAGAAAGTAATAAAACTGTATATCTCACTCAAAGATGATTTATCTATGAAAAACAAACAAAAATACAACCACTCCAATTACAAAAAATTTCTGGTACTAATAAGCAATTGTAACATCATGTATGATTAACACAGAATTGCTATATACCAATAGCAAACAAAAATTTTTAGTCAAAGTTTAAAAAATTTAAAATACCACTTGCAATATCAATTAAAAAGTGAACTACTTAGATATAAATCTAACACAGTAATAAGTGAGCAAGTAGATATAAATAGATCTGTTTATAAAAACCTCTAAAATTCTAAAGGAAGAAATCAAAGAATATCCAAATAAAAGGAGAGATATTCTATATTCCTAGTTTGGAAAACCTTTGATAGACTCCCATGTAAAAGCATAACACACTTGTGGAACTAGAAGAAAACCATCATTCCAAATCACCCATTGAGCTCACTCAGTCTTCAGTCCAATTAGCTAGAATGATAATACATAAGACACTTAGAAGTAAATATGATCTGTGTTTTATCTTCTAGCTAGATGGAAAAAATTTATTTCTATTTTGAATCATGTTTTAGCTAATTATTAGGATTCCCCAGGTGAGCAATAGTTGTACAAGGTATTCTATTCTGAGTTTTAGCAAAGAAGATTAATGACAACATGTACACTTCTATAAGAATTCACTTAAGAGTTTATAAACTAGTATTGGAAAAA
Source organism: Hyaena hyaena (assembly GCF_003009895.1). Taxonomy (NCBI): domain Eukaryota; kingdom Metazoa; phylum Chordata; class Mammalia; order Carnivora; family Hyaenidae; genus Hyaena; species Hyaena hyaena. Next base: position 122,635 of record NW_024081613.1, read on the forward strand.
TATTCACGTTTTATTCATTTGACAAGCAGCTAGTGTTTCAGAATACATTTAAAAACTCATGCAGTTTAATAGTGAAATGAAAACTAAGGGCCACCTGGGTGGCTCCGTGGGTTAAGCCATCTGCTCTCGATGTCAGCTCAGGTTTTTATCTCATAGTTGGTAGAATCGAACCCCATGTCAGGGGCTCTGGACTGACAACGCAGAGCCTGCTCAGGATTCTCTCTCTTCCTCTATTTCTGCCCCTCCCCTGCTTGCTCTGTCTCTCAAAATAAATAAATAAACATTAAAAATATAAAATGAAACATAAAATTTAAAATGAGTGGAGACTTTGAATACAGACTTCACAAAAGAAACCATGTGACTGGCCAATAAAATCATTAAAATATCTCAGCATCATTATTTGCCAGGGACAAGCATACTTATGTGTTCCCACAATACTCTGACTAGAAAGAATAAAATTAAAACTTTGGAAATGTTAAATTGCCGGGAGCCGAAATTCATCACCCACCTGATGGCACAGCCCAGGGGGTTGACAAGAGAAGACTGCACAGCGGTTCTCTGAAAGTGAAGCTACCGATATCTCTTCTGCTATTCAATCAGCTTATTTTTCTTACTGGACATTTCCCTATGACTTGGGAGTTAATTGATCATTAAAGGCACTTTAAAGAAAGCGTGTATCTGTAAAAGGTTACAGTAAGGGTAGATACTAAGAAAGATGTCATGCTTCAATTTCTTTAAAGAATAGGCTCTACCTATCTCAGCTATAACAAATGAAACTCGCAATATAGAAAACAGAATTAGCCCTTTAGCTTGGTAGGCATAGAAATAGTATGATTAAAGATTAATTCTAAAAAGTAAAAGAGCAGAAATGCAAGGAAATAACCAGAAAGTTTCCTCATGGATGAATTCCCTGGGAAACATTCTGAGAATAAGAACAAAAGCTTGACTCAAACATGTAGGAAGTAGAAAGCATATATAAGCTTGCCGAAGAATCAGTTAACTGTCCAGATTGGTTCCCTAGAGCTGTCTGTGTCCATTCTTTCACGCCGACGCCATCCATCCTTCAAGGACCTCTGGACCAGCTAGAGTGGGACTCCGGCACTAAATGTCGCTGAGGATGTAGTACAGCTTCAATTCTTACGCTTTCATAGTAGAATTGTAACATTGAATGAGCACTTTAGAAAAATGTTTGGAAGTTTCTTTTATGGTTAAATATGAACTACTCTATGATCCATAACACTTAAAATCTGCTTTGAATTGTATGTAAATTAGACCTCAAGTAAATAAGCTATATAGTGGGAAAAAAGGAAAAAGGCTCTCCAAAATTCACTGCCCAACTTTTCCTAATTTAATTTCCTAAAGCACATTCTTTTAGAATAAAACATAAATAAGATATTATATATAAAAAGTGTGCACATAGGGGTGCCTGGATGGCTCAGTTAGTTAAGCATCTGACTCTTGGTTTTGGCTCAGGTAATGATCTCACAGCTTTGTGGATTTAAGCCCCATATTGGGCTTTGTGCTGTTAGCGCTGAGCCTGCTTGGGATTCTCTCTCTCTCTCTCTCTCTCTCTCTCTCTCTCCCCCCCCCTTCCTCTCTCCTTGCCCCTCCCCCACTGGTGCTGTTTCTCTCTCTTTCAAAATAAACAAATAAACTTAAAAAAATAAGTGTGCACGTAGTAAGAGGTAAGCAGGTAGTAAATGCTAACATGGATTTGAAAACTTGATTCAAAACATAAAAATTTCTCATCAATTGTTTTAATTCACAAAATGTAAAGCCTGGTGTTAAGTACACCATTCTCAGAGAACAGTTAATAGCATAGTTAATAAACATGAAGTGTCTAGGGCACCTGGGTGGCTCAGTTGGTTAAATAAACATGCAGTGTCAATAGCTTTGAGTTTCCATTTACTTAAAATTCATTTTAAAATAATAGTAATGAATACCTTTTAAATATGATTTCTAAGTGAATTGTTTAGACCAGTTCTCCTAAGCTGTGAAAGAAATAGTATTTTAGAAGCTATAATTATTTTAGTCAATAGACTTCAAACACAAAGGTAATATTGTAAGTAGTAGTATCAGATTTGACAAGTGATAGAAGCTTTACTTTTTTATAGTAATAAAAATAATTCTATCCATTCATATATGACTAAGACAGATACTAGTTCTCACTTTTCTGCATTATATTAAATATTTAAACAAAAAAGGAAAACAATTCTGAATTCGTAAATTGTTTCCATATGCAAATGCATTTTTGTCTTTAAATGTTCTATGAACTTATAAATTATGATAAAATAATCTCCTATATATTGTTTTATAGTTTGTCAGTAATCTGCATTAGGAATTGAAGATTAACTTCCTATAGCAAGGAAATGCCCTAAGATGTGGCTTCTGGCTCATATATTTATTCAGTAGACAGTAATTGAGCACCTAGTGTGTACAATAATGTGTACAGCCAATATAGAGCAGACCCCTAAAATGTAGATGCTTTAAACGATAAACTCACATCAATTAAAAAGACAATGGAAAAGCAACATAGTGATATGTAAACAATCACAAATATGGACATGATAGCAAGGTAAGACATAGGAGAATTGGTTAATTTTGAGGGTAGAGAGTTGGTGAAAGCCATCTGTACAGTAAGGAAGAACAGAGAATTATGTCAAACAACGAAAGTTCATTCAAAAACCACTCTATATGCTGAGGATTAGAAAGCCAGAGTCCCTGAAATCAATGTACTTATAAGCTGATAGGACAGATGATTGCTGCAAGGGCCGCATTTTTCACATGCATCTCTCAATAAGGATCACAGAGTTTGGAACAGGATAATTATTTGATGCTATTTGAATTAGTGCATCTAATCTTTCCCTTTGGGTCCTTGGATATTTTCATCGGATTAATGAGATTTAAACTGATACGTTAGTAAAGTTATTGTCTCTAATAAAAGAAACCAAATAGAACATTTCTCTGCATTGTTGTCCTGGAGTTTAGTACCTGAATTTACTTCCAGATCCCCACTCATTTTAAGGTAAGCTCAGACCAGTTTGCAAGTGATAATCTTTTGAGAGAGCTCCAGGAAGGCACAACTCTGATGGGCAATTAGGTGCAATGAACGTGGCCAGGTTGAACTTAAGAGACTTTAGTGGTTTGTAACTAGAGGGTTTGATGATCAAAAAATTTCCACTTCATAAATGTTACAGCAAAATTCAAGTCCTGAAATGACATAGTTTTTCTTTCCTTTTCCCCCAGATTTCCCAAAAGATTTCCCAAAAGATTACCTAGAGGATATTTTGATCTGTCAAAGATTTAGACCTACCCTCTACCCCTTTAAACTTTCTCTCTTTGTCAGCAGTTTGGAAATGCAAGCAGAATACAATGAACTTTTAAACTGAAAACAGAAACAAAAACAACCCACAATAGTAGTTCTATTTATATTAGTGTATTATCATAAAGACATTTTGATTTGAGAAGCTTTCAATTCTTTTCAAATGTAAATACCAACTTGTTCAATCAATGTTACACCATGAAGAGCGGTAGGTTTTGATAGAAACCTCAGGCTGTCTGGCTTTAGGTCTGAAAGTTGTTTGTAGCCACTGAATTGATCATTGGAATTTAGATCTTTGAGCAGTCTATTAAATTTTATTTTTTAAACATTTTTATTTATTATTGAGAGACACAGAGAGAGACAGAGTATGAGCATGGGAGGGGCAGAGAGAGGGGGAGACAAAATCCGAAGGAGGCTCGAGGCTCTGAGCTGTCAGCACAGAGCCTGATGCGGAGCTTGAACCCACAAACCACGAGATCACGACCTGAGCCGAAGTCGGAAGCTTAACCGACGGAGCCATCCAGGCGCCCCGCAATCTATTAAATTTTAAATGTTTGTTTATATCATCCATGAAGCATGGCATATTATCCAGTGTTTAAAGGCAAATGTTATATGTTTATAAAAAGCATATTAAGACTTTTTATTTCAAGGAGTGTTCTTAAGTTTTCTCTTACCTTGGAGATAAATTTCATATTCAGTTTCGAGTCTCACTTTACTCATATAGAATAAGTTTTCTTATTCAGGCAGTCAACACAGTGGTACTATTTAACAAAAGCTTCTGCTCAGGATTGTGAAATTAGGCCCATTTCACATAGGATTTGTCTATCTGCAAATCAGCATTTGCTAAACAAATGCGGATAAGGTAATGGTGGGAGAAAATAATGTGTCCCTCTGTTAATGTTTATTTATTTTTGAGACAGAAGAGGAGCAGAGAGAGAGGGAGACACTGAATCTGAAACAGGCTCAGTTCAGAGCTGAACTGCTCTGAATGATCAGCTGTCAGTTCAGAACCTGATGCGGGGCTGGAACCCACAAACTGCGGGTTTGACCTGAACAAAGTCCGACGCTTAACGGACTGAGCTACCCAGGCGCCCCCATGTGTCCCTCTGTTAACTCAAAGTTGATGTCATCAATTTTCCTCTTTCCTGAGGCTTGCAGTATTAACTTATTTCTGGAATAAAGGAATATTCAGAGGTCCTAGCTAGAAGGTAAATTGAAATTGTAATATTCTCCATAAATGCTTTAATCCAAGGATCTTGAAATACAATTTCTAGGATATTAGGAGCTTTCTCCTTTTTGAGTCTTCATGATGCATATTCATCTGCCTTACCACAATTTGTGCTCTCTCAGGGGATTAGTTTCTACCATTTTCCATTAACTATTTCCTAGTCATCCTAAGAACTTTGAAACATTTTCATTTGTCAATTTTGTCAGAAGCAATAGACCCAGAGGGGAGTATGTGGCTAAAACAACTTTTCAATTGCTAAAGAAAATTCCCTTTTGATCACCTATACTGAATTTGTCCTTCCTAAATTGCCTTTATAATATTTTTTATATATAATTCAAGATGCTTTCTCAGAATTTTGAAATGACTTAAGGAAATTATGTAGCTTTAGTTTCCTCCGGAATGTGTATGTGTGGGTCCAAAGAGGGCATAAAATTTCAATGTTAGAAACAATTTTTTGAAATTGAGGTTGGGTTCCCCCAACATTTTATGCAGGAAAAAGTGTTTAAATCACAGTAAGAACTGAAATGATGTGGCTTTTTCTTTTATTTTTTCCAATGAAAAATGATGTGTTCTAGTCCTAAGTGGAACTGATATTTCATTGAGTTTCTACTACATGCTGTGCTCTGTATTAATCAATTTCCTTTAATCCCACAAATATATTTTGAGGTAGGTATTATTATTTTTATTCTGTACTTGAGAAAATTGAAACCAGAATATCCAGTGATTTGCTCAACAATATGGGTTACATGACAGTACAGAAATGCAAACTTTTTACTTTAGTGCTTGTCCCTCTCTGCTACATTTTCTTTGATAATGGCTCAAAAAATTACTGGCAGATACGGCAAACAAAAATAGCATTCCAAAAATATTCTACTTGGAGTCTCATTTACTGCCATATATATATATATGTATATATATTGTTCTGAAAATTATTCCTCTAAGTATTCAGCTACCAAGGGATCTAGACTTATTTATTTTCTATTCACTCTTCAACCTACTTGAAATTGCCTTTAGTACTTATCAATGTATTGAAACTTCTCTTGAATGTCTTCTTGTGTTCAAATATCATGGACAATTCTCAGTCATCATTTAGAACTTCTTACATCTTGAAATATTTTCTGCCGTCTGATTATGACACCACAGTTTTCTTTACTAACCTTCTTGAGGAGTATCTTTTTATTCTCATGAAACCAGTGACTCTACTATCTCCACCAAACCCGTAAATAATGGATGACACGAATCGTAGACTTGGCAATTAATTTACACTTATCTCTCAGGGGGAACACATCCAGTTCTAGAATTTTAAATACTCTTATAAAGTGATCACTACAACTTTACAATTCTAATCAGACATCAGTTCTTGGATCCAGTCTAGAATAGCAAGGTTGCTTAATATTGTTACTTAAATATAATAGATATCATATAATGCACATGCCTCAAAGCAATACAAAATCCATCATTGCCCCATGGTCCTATAAAAATGAAAAACATAGCATTTATCCAATTATGTAAACTCCAAACTCAAGAGTCTTACTTGATTCCTCTCCTCTCCTCATCCCATACATCCTATTCATCAACAAATACTCTTATTTGTATTTCCAGAACGTATCTCAATCATTTCCAATGTGTCATCTTCAGTGCGACCGCCACATTTCTTGTTCAAACTACCACCATGTGGCCATAATCAGGAATTGACAATAACTGGTCTTCCTGTCTCATTTCCTGCCTCGTTTTCTATTGCTGATATAACAAATAACCACAAACTTATGGATTAAAACACTACCTTAGCTCACAGTTTTGTAGGTCAGATGTATAAGAAGCGTTCAGGTTTTTCTACTTTCAGTCACAAAAGGTGGAAGATAAGGTGTTGGTCAAACTGGGCTCATAACTGAAGGCTCCAGGAAGAAAATACTTCCAAGCTCATTCAAATTACTGGCAGAATTCGGTTCCTTGTGGGAGTGGGAATGAAGTACCTGTTTTGCTGTTGGCTGTCAGCCATGAGCTGCTCTCAGCTTCTAGAGACCGATCTGTATTACTTTACACATGGCCCCCTTCACCTCTAAGTCAACAACAACAACTCCAAAGGTGACTCTCATATTTTGTGAATCTGTGACTTGCCCCTGTGGCAAACCAGAGAAAACTGTTTTTAAAGGGCTCATATGAATAGATTAAATGCCCCTATTTATTGTCCTTATTTTAAAAAGAGTTTATAAAAGCTTCAGTTACAAGTAGAAAGTCTCTTTGGCCACATACCCAGGTAATCACAATAACAATAGCCAGGGGCAAAGGTTATGGGGCCCTCTAGAATTTTGCTTACCATACTTCTCCTACTCTTGCTTCTCAACTACATGTTTATTATTTACAGAGCAGCCAAAATCATAAGTTTACAACATAAAATATAAGTATCATTCTCCTAATGATATCTCCTAAAGTATCATTCTTTAAGCCCGTTGGTTTCTTTTTCAATTTACTGTCTCTGAGCTCTAAAACCAGCCTTATTTTTTTCCCTCTTCCTCTAGTGGATAAAATCCCAAGTAGATAAACACAGGTTTGTAGCTGATATGCTTTGTGTGCTTTGAAGCAGGACAACCTCTCTGAATTTAGCTTTGGCCATCAACACAATTTTATGCCATATGCATGTCCTGTTTGGGACATACAGGAGATCATGTGTAACACATATACAGGAATTAGCAAAAGTCCTAGCTTATTGCACCCGTTCATTAAAAATTATACACAATTGAATCATCCCAACCTCTTCCCAACTTTTCTTACCTACCTGAGACCTGTCTGACAACGAAGACTCTTTATCCTCTCTATATTTGTCCAAATGGCTGTCTAGAATGAGCTGTGTAAATAGTAGATATAATATTGGGAAAAGCAGATATTCTTTCAGTAAATATAGAGTAAGTGATTATTCTCTGAAGCACTGTTCTAAGCCCTGTGAAAATCACAAAGACAACATAAATATTAAACTGTGCCCTTCAAGAGGTTGCACTGTAGCGGTAATGAAAGCAATTATAGGCATTATGAAATAGAACTGACATCTCTGTGTAAGCAGAACTATGGTCTAGTTTCAGGCAATAGGTATGTCTGTCTCCAAAAGGCATCATCCCATATGTGGCCATTTATTTAATTTTGATTTGTGGTGGAAGAGATTATCTGAAATGAGATTTATTAGAGATGTAATAGAATAAGCAAGGTAGCATGAATATGCCCTACTGTTTCCCAAAAAGAAAAATGTTACATGAGCTTAAACCACCATTGTAGATGGTCATTGGAAAACGATGATTCTAATTCATTAAATATGTTTCTCATAATTGCTATTTAGTTAATGACTGTAGTTAAATAAGACACTATCATAAGACACGCTATGTTAGATACTCATTATTTAAAACATATGTTTTAAGACTAAGCAATTATAAAACAAGCTATTCACCTCTTAAATAAATAGATACATAATAACTCACTTGTGCATAATTAACAATATTCAGTTTAGTAAGCTATATTATAAGGTCAAACTAATAAAAATAAGAAACAAAAATTGCTGTGTTCAATTTCCCAGCTGTTATTTATATGTTCCGAATTTTCTCATTGAATTCATCATAAAACAGAACACACATGTAATTGCCACATTTGAACTGAATATAAGCACTAAGCTTATTCACAATAGCTCTTAAAAGAGATGCTAAGTAGAAACATGTGTTCCGGAGATTTAGTCCTTGAGTATTTATTCATTCTTAAAGTTCATCCTTAAACTTAAGTGGCAAAAATGTCAGCAAAGTTGGTCTTTGAATATAATTATCTGGAAGGCAAAATTCGATAAGAATTTCAGTGGGGTTTGTACTCATCCAGTAAGTGATAAGTAGACTTATTACATCTACTCCCCCTTGTGGCCTTTAACTTTATCATGAAATTAGGTACTATGTTTTAAAGGAGATATTACTACAGTGGTTAAGTTCTCGGAAGGCTCCAGAATGATTACAATGCAGCAAACTACGTAACTGAAAGAGAACTATCAGTATAATTGAAAGGGTTCCCTATCAGGTCAGACTACCAGGTACCCCTGTTTGTGCTCTCCTAGTACCTTGGTGTAGCCATGTATTCCAAATGATCGTTATGATTGTATCATTACTTGTTTATAGTTACCTACTAAAGTGTAAATGCAAGAACTGTGTCTTATTTACATATATATGATTTAGAATGTATCATTGGAATTTTAGCAGGTACAAAATGAATGTTCATTAAATGAACCATTGAATGAAGCAAGTGGTCTCATTTGGAAGGAAAGTAACAAATAATTTAAACTAGTTGTATCTCAGTTTTAACATCTATTAAGAAGGTAGTTAAATCAGTAAACTTTAGCTTAAAGCATCTAGAGTAAGATTATTTAATCAAGTCACATATCTTTATGATTTTTCCAACTTTAAATTAGACATTTCTCCATTTTATTTATTCACATTTCTAGTATCCTTGCATTCTGAGATTTCCTATGTTCTTTCACATACAGATGGTATCTGGATACTCACAGTTGGAAGAGCTTGTCCTTGGGTAGGTTCTTTGCATTAGAAAAACTAAAATGATCCAGGGTACTTTTATGAGAAAAGGATTAGGCAGATTGGGAATTCCTATTATTTTAATGTAAAGATTTATGAAAAAAATCTTAGGCTTTTTTTTTTTTCTATTTTGCTTTATAAATAAATCTATTTATTTCTATTTTCTATTTTTTTCTATTTTTCTTATTTTCAACAAGGTTGATGAGTTTTAAAAGGATACAGTAATTTAAGGGAGAAATTTTCTAGAAATAAAGTTTACATTTGGCTGGAGAAACTTTTGTCTTACAGTCTTTGGTAACAGAACATAACATAGGGATTCAACTGATCTCATAATTAAATTACTATTATTACTAAATTGTTGATTGGGAGATACAGAGTGGTAGAATAATACCTTGGTCTATATCATTAAGCTCTCAGATCTAAATAGTACCATTCACTTGTCTGCCTCCAGAATTCTTCCCAACTTATGCTCAATACCAGTATTGGAACAATAGCAGCAGTTACCTTCTAAGAAATCTCAGTTTCTCCTATTTCTTGAAAGATTGATTCAAAATTCCTCTACTGATTTTTAGCACATTTTGTACCTAATGCTTTTCAGTAAATCTGAGGTGGTTTCCCACAATACGCTACTGCACACCACGTGCTTACATTTGTATTAGACTAGTTATAACATCTTGCTTGAATCTGCCTTCAAGCCTTGACTTATCCTATTTATTTCCTTATTTTAAATAGTCTTATTTCTCCTTCTTCCATACCGAACTCTTACTTAGCCAATAATAGCCTATTCACCTTCTACTCTTCATTTAAATAATTTCTCTATCTAAATCAGTTCAATTCTTTCTTCTGTGCTATCACATTCAGAACCAAATGGTTGACACTTAATATTTCTCAATTTGTTAGGAAAAATTCCTGAAGACACGAAGTGAACCTTGCCTTACAATTTTTTGTGTCTCTCCCATTTTTTTCTAGATACTGATGAAATACTTTCTAATGAGTGACAATTAGCAGAAATCATAATAACCCCATCAAAGAATCCATCTCTATTATTATTTTTAATTGACTGGAAATGGGAAAAGTGTGGCACTGTTTATTCAAAGTAAAATTTCTATTTCATAAGGAAGGAAAGAAATATGAGTAGTAGTCTAGTCAAACTAATAGAGAGCACTGCAAGGAACATTTTGTTCAAAAATACATTTTTATCATTTTAAATTCCCCTGAACCTTGTGATTTTTCTCATAGCGTTTTGAAATATTGTTTTGTGTTTCATGCAGTTTTCCTGTTTAGTAGATTCAGCTAATGAAAGCTTTACAAGCATATATAAACTAATTCACAGACATACAATCATAGGCATTCACAAATTAAGAGGAAAGAAACTCAAAAGATATTTTAATTTTTTGCCATTTGAAGTAAATGGAAAATCAACTTTTAAGTAGATACATGATTACATCATTAGCTTCTTCATTATCATTATCAAATAATCATCAAAGACTAGCATTTAATATAGGCTTACTGTATGCCAGATCCCTATCACCTTACTCATATATCATCTTAATTGATTCCTATTTTACTTATGAGGCAGGCAATATTACTATACTTATTTTATAATAAGCAATATAAAAACGGGAGTTTAGCTTTCTGATCAGGGTCATACAGCTATTAAGTGATCTACGTGGATTTAAATTTTTAAAAAACAGTTGGAAAGGATAGGTATTTTGATTATTATTGTTGTTGTTATTACTAAAATACTAATTTTTTGAGAATTCCCAGAGGCATCACTTTAAGTGGCCAAACTTACTCTGTTTACATATCTCATGGACACATCTGCTACATGTGTGGATATGATGTAAAGAATGAGACCCAATACCTTGAAGTTTCATAACACTGAAAATTATCATCACGTCTGTGAAGCATATTGTGACAGTAAAATTTGGCCCTTTAAGAGAAAACCATCCCCGATTCTTGATTTGATTGATTTTGCCTTTTTTTTTTTCAATTCCATCTAAGTTTAGGTCATATTTTAAATGTATTTTTAAGCTGCTCCTCTTTGGGGTACCTGTTGGTTGAGTGTCCGACTTCAGCTCAGGTTATGATATCAAGGTTCCTGAGTTTGCGCCCGATATCGGGCTCTGTGCAGACAGCTCAGAGGCTGGCCCCTGTTTCGGATTCTGTGTCTCCCTCTCTCTCTGCCCCTCCTCTGCTCGTGCTCTGTGTCTCTCTCTCAAAATAAGGAAACATTAAAAAAATTAAAAATAAATACAAATTAAACTACTAATCTTTTATGCTTTGTGCACACCTATCACTTTGTTTGTTCTGCAGCAATCTTAGTAACCACTAATGCCTCTTTCAGAGAGGGACATTTCTTTTCTACTGCCTACAGTACTTTCCCATAAAATCTGTGTTGTTTTCCTTGATTCTCCTTTCCTTGCCTTAAATTTTAGGGGCACCTGATCATAGATAAGCCAAAGCCAATCAATTCCTTCCTGGGACCACTGACACCAGACGGGTGTCAAAGCAGTGTTTTCTCCTATTCTAAAGAGGTTGGTGTACAGAAAATCAAGCCTAGAGAAGATGAGAGGAGAAAGAGAATTCTGAAGGCATTTAAGTTCTTCAGGGCGCTATTCATTTGGGTCAAAGTAGCAACTTGTGCTTTATGGGCTTTCACTATTGAGCTTTACCTCATGTTCCCTGACACTTCTCAATATCTTAATTCTATAGCATTCTTTTCTTCTTATACTTAACTTTATTTCTGTTTTAGTCTAGTTACTTTGATTTTTTATTGCCTGAAATAATCTTGATTTTTAAAATGCTTAAATGAAGGACTATAGTCTATGCTATTCAAACCTAGATATCAAGTGCTTGATCCATGTTGGTTAAGCTGAATTCTTAAAAGTTGATTGTGAGACTTACTGAGATTGAAGGCACTGAGGAAGGAGAAGACCTGATAGTTTTCTTTGATTTATAACTTTCTTTTATTTCCAAAATAACCTTAACAGAAAAGGAAATTACAAGCTTGTACAGAAAGACACTTAACTATTTTTACTGGATTGCATTGCTATAGCTCAGCAATAAAAAGGAGACTTTCAATGTATTAGGAAAAAAATATATATAAAAAAGAACTGTTGGAACCTGAGCGGTTATACAAAGCAGAAATTGGCTTGGCCAGTCCACTCAAGTGCTGTTGCTTTTATTGGAAATGGTTTCTTTTTCAGTAAGTGCATTTTTCAGTTTCTGAGCCTGGATCTGCAGCCATAGGTCTTTGGTTGAGAAAATGGTCATACAGAGACACTGCCAGGGAATTTTTCATAGGAGTGAATCTAGGGAAGAAAGCATGAGTATCAAGCAGTGGGATTGTTTATATGAAAATTCACATGCACTGCTTTATGCTGTCAGTGGCTAAAAGCTTTTCTCTGTAAGAAAATCCATCCATTTTGAGCCCAGTATCTTTCTCTCTTTGTTAGAGGAAGGAAAAAGAAGGAAAAAAAAGCAACAAGCCCCAAATCTTGGCTCATTTTCAGACATATTCTGGTGAGCTACTCAGTGAACTAGTTTAAACGGTAACCCACCCCCAGACCACAAATGGCAATTCAGGAACTGATCATTTTGAATTATTCATAGAGCAGTCAAACTTGACATTCTGCACATTGTGTTTGAGAATAGAAGAACTGAACAGGAGACCTGCAGAGGTCATTACTAAGAAGCAATAGCTGCTATTCACATGATTACCAGCCCCCACCCAGAAGGAGTAATCAAGTCTAAAAAGGGACTGCTTTGCTTTTGAAAGGGTTCCATACAAATGTCTTTGTGAAATATAACTATTTTAGGTACTATTTATTTTGCATTCTTTTCAATTTATTGGGTGTTTTACAGTAGATTTTCTTATCATATCACATTCCAGGCAGACCTTTGGGTGTGGTCACAGATGTCTTTTAGAAGCTATATACTGAATGGGGCATGTGTGAATCAGTTAACTCCTAATTGTCCTACATGGAGATTGGTGGATGTCTTTCTCTCTTCATGTAGGTTTCAAATAAGAAGTAGAAGGGAGGGAGAGGCTGTTATATGAAGAAGAACAGTATTCCTAGCAAGAAACTTCCAAACTGCTGAGTTAGAGTCATTTCAGCAAATATCTAAGGACATCTGGACTCAGCAGCATACACATCTCAATAACATTGGATTGTGAGATATATAACCTTAATGACTACGGCTTGAATTAAGCACACACACAGTTTCTTACTCAGAAATCTCAAGGTCCCCCAGTAATTTACTCAAATAACTCTTTCAGTGTAAGGTGACTTTTGGTTAGATGCCAGGTTGTATCAAATAGGGTACTCGAGGGGCCAAAGTGTTAAGTTTGCTATGTAAAAAGATTCAGAGATTATGGTCAAATTTAGGTACTCAACCAAATCTCCTACGTTTCCACTGTTGTCTGAAAAACTAAAAGCTTAATGCCTTGAGACAGATCTGATGCCTGTTTAATGCAGCTCTAGATTGTGCTTTTTAAAAAAGTATAAAAATCTATGCTTTTTGATTTACTGGGTTTATAGTTGATTGCAGATGAGATGTAAAATGGGATACATGAACATTGAATTTACCTTAACACTCATATCAGCAATGACCTCTATTAACACTTATATCCAGCTCAGTTCTCCAACTCCAGGCGGGGACTTAGAAAAGTTTTGAGAGGGCACCATCACTTAGGAAAAATATATAATTTTCTACCAATTAAGAATAATTTTTCTTTAATTTATATTTTGATATTATGACATATATATTAAGGTCGGAAGTACTTTAAGCAGCTATTGGTCATTTATTTATACTATAGTTAAAATGAATTCCAGATCTTTTTCTAAAAATAAATGCTTAGAGTAGAAAACCATGGAGGATTCCTTTTTTTTTAAGTTTACTTATTTATTTTTGAGAAAGAGAGAAGGTGTGAGTGGGGAAGAGGCAAAGAGAGAGGGAAAGAGAGAGAATACCAAGCAGGCTCCACACTGTCAGTGCAGAGCCGATGTAGGGCTTGAACCACCAAAACATGAGATCATGACCTGAGTGAAAGTTGGATGCTTAACTGACCTAGCCACCCAGGTGCCTCTGGAGAGGTCTTTAATGAAAGACAAAAAGGAAAGTTTAATGGGAAAGAAAAACATCAAGGAAAAGATACAAAGAGGCTTCGGAAAATGTCCTAAATCATAAAATTATTCTTTCTTGGCACTACACACATGTGATTATAAATCTACTGGGTTTGATTTTATTTCTGTTTAATTTTTAAAAATAGGTATATAATAGTGAAAACAAATGAAAGAGAACACTTTTTTAGAAAAGGGAAGCATAATAATGCGTGACTCTCCTAAAGGTTAGGAGCTGGAAACGTAATCTTTTGTTAGTCAGCTTATCCTGTCCTGTAGGATCTTGGCTGTTTCCTCGGGGCGCCTGGGTGGCTCAGTCGGTTAAGCGTCCAACTTCAGCTCAAGTCATGATCTCATGGTTTGTGGGTTCGAGCCCCGCATTGGGCTCTGTGCTGACTGCTAGCTCAGAGCCTGGAGCCTGCTGCAGATTCTGTATCTCTCTCTCTCTCTGACCCTCCCCTGCTCATGCTGTCTCTCTCTCTCAGAAATAAATAAAAACATTAAAAAAATTTGAAAAATACCTTGGCTGTTTCCTTTCTTCACAAAGTTCATCTCCTAACCCTTTTTCTCCATCTGTTCTCTACTTCCACTTTCCCTCTTTCTGTCCTTCAAATACTCAAGAATCATTCTCATTTGTGGTCTTTTGTGTTGCTTGGCTGTCTGCTTAAAAAACTGCACTCCATCATTAAGGCATCAAGCCCATCAATTTTTAGCATTTATATATCAAATTCATGTCATCTCCTAGGAGACATATCTTTTTGATGACTCTAGTTAAAAAATAATCTTGATTTCCTATGTCCAATTGACTTTTTTATTTTTTAGAAATGATATCACTGCTTGGAAATTAATCACTTATTTATACAAAGAATGTAAACATAGAACATTCTTAAAAGATAAACTGAGGCATATTAAATTGATAAGAGTTTATGTGAGCAAAAATCAACACAAATGAGGGAGTGCCAAATGGTAAGTGGTTGGGAGTGCTCCATCAGGGGAAGACTTTCACTGAGAAGAGATGGAAGAAGGCAACAGAATGGCATCATATGAGTGGCTATAGCTTATGTGGTTGCTTTCTTTGGGAAAGTCTAGTCAGTTGTTTGTAATTGGTTGTCCTTAGGTCTTGATTTCTTAAGCTGGAGGAATTTTAAGTTTAGGTTTTTGTTTTACTTACAAAGGCTACCAGGGCAGTAACACCAACACAGCCCAGTGGCCCCTTTGTTTAATTTACTTAGCAAGATAAAGTTTGCCTTGTCTGCTAGTGTGTTTGTAGTATTGGAATGCATGACAGACTGATATTAGGGACTCAATAATAATGCATGACAGACTGTTGTGATTAGGGACTGATATTAGGACTCAATAATGGTTGTATTTATATCCATTACTCTATGATTAGATATTGGTCAGATTTTGGAAGTGTTCATGGTTAGCATTAATTGTTTATCTTGTTCTTTTTTAAAAACCTTTTAATGTTTATTTTTGAGAGAGAGAGACAGACAGACAGAGTATGCGCAAGAGAGGGGCAGAGAGAGAGGGACACAGAATCAGAAGCAGGTTCCAGGCTCTGAGCCAGCACAGAGCCCGACACAGGGCTGGAAATCACAAACTGCAAGATCATGACCTGAGCCAAGGTCAGAAGCCCAACCAACTGATCCCCCCAGGTGTCCTGTTCCTGTTTGTTTATTTAAATCATCATTAATTGTAAAACTGTTTACCTAGAACTAAATTAGTGCCACTAATAGGACTCTATTATCTATGCCATGGAGAGCCACAGAAAGATTTAAATAAAGAAATGAAACAGTTATGAATGTGTGTATACATACACATATATGTATGTGGATGTGTATGTATATGCATGTGTGTTTTCTGAAAGAAGATGAATTTGAAAGAGTAAATTCCAGTCTTTGTGGTAGTTTCAGTGATTGATGATGAACAATTAAATGTAGAGAAGTGTATAGATACAAGATATAATTTAGGATTAAGTTAACAGGATTGTTAATTGATTGGGCCAGTAAAGGAGGCTGTATAGATGACTCTAAGGTTTTGAATGACTGGGTGGATGATAGTGCTTAAATTGGTTAAATAGACTCAGGTGGTTGCTATGGGGAAGGTATATATGAATTTAGTATCTGATAAGTTCAGTTGAAGTCCTATTGAATGTCTATTAGTGATGGCCATCAGACAGATACAATGGTACAAAGTTCAAGAAAATTGCCTTATGAGAAGATATATATTTGGGAGTAACTGGTTAACTGGTTGAAATCATGAAAGTGTAAGGAACAAAGAGGAAGTCTCAAAGGAAACAAAAAAATTCAAGAGAGATATTAAGGGAAACTATGTGAGTATAGTTTCAAGAAAGAGAACTCGATCAAGTGTAGGGCACTTGGGTGGCTCTGCTGGTTAAGCATCTGACTTGGCTCAGGTCATGACCTCATGGTTCGTGGATTTGAACCCCACACTGGGTTCTCTGCTGTCAGCATAGAACCCTCTCAGATCCTTTGTTCTCCTCTCTTTTCCCCTCCCTTGCTCACATGCTCTCTTTCTCTCAAAAATAAATAAGCATTAAAAAAATTATAAAAGTCAAGTGTGATGAAGAGTAAAAGATCATTAGAAGGTGCAATTATGTTTTCCTGTGGGCTATAGAATCACTAATTCATTATGAAAAATTAATATGAGTTATTTTATAGAATATTGTTTTCCTGGACACTTGGAAATGAAAAGAAAGAAACTGAAATAAAAAGAAAGAAACCCAACACAAAGAAGAAGAACACAAAGAAGAAGAAAATAATAAAGATTAAGAGTCGAAATTAATGTATAAGAAAATAGAAGTTGAGAAAATTAACAAGCTGAATATCTACTCCCCTCAAAATGAATGTCTATTTTTCCTTTAAACCTTCTGTTTCACCTTTTTTGTTTTTTGTTTTGTTTTTTGGTTTTTTTTTATTTCCATAATTGTTGTTGCTATTCCCACATTCTCTATTTCACCAAAGCCAAAAAAAAAAAAAAAAAAAATCCATCCTTTAGCTCAACATCAACATGAAACCACTCACAAAATCTTATTGCTACTACCTCCCTAATAATTTTGACACCCATGGGTTCTCCCAGTTTCCATAAATAGCACTTTAATGGAATATGGTCCATTTCAGATATAGATTATTAAATGACTTCCTATCTATTTGCTCCAAGTGGATCTGAAATAAATCCATAAA
Organism: Hyaena hyaena; assembly: GCF_003009895.1. Lineage (NCBI taxonomy): Eukaryota > Metazoa > Chordata > Mammalia > Carnivora > Hyaenidae > Hyaena > Hyaena hyaena. The sequence continues at coordinate 140,070 of NW_024081613.1, forward strand.
TCACATCACTCTCAGAATAATCTTTTTGAAATGAAAAATCTGATCCTACTTCTTCCCTACTTAGAACACCACAATGATTCCCCAGGACATTCAGTGTAAAGTTCAAACTCTTTACCTGCGTACATGCTACCCTTTCCAATGGAACCTGTGTATTTTCTGACCTCATAGCTTTCCAGTCTTTACATAAAGCCTTCTCACTGGAAACTTAGGTTATTGATTTTAGATCTTTCTTCTTTTTTTTAATATAAGCATTTAAATTTACGTATTTCCTTTTAAGCAACAGTTTTACTACATCGCACAAAACTGGATATGCTGAATTGTATCATTTCTTCAAACTTATTTTTACTTTTTTTGTGATTTCTATAGATTAACTAGAACTATTTTGCATAATTTCCAACTATTTGTGTTTTCTAGAGATTGTATCATTTTTGCTCTAATTTAATTCTATTAATAATAAACAACATACTATATAGTGATATAGTATCACTATACTATATGTGATTCCAATTATTTGAAATCTATTGAAAATATTTTTAGTACATTTGTCTTGATATAGAATTGTTGAATCATTATCTTGGATGCATGAAACTAATATAACTATATTGGAATTAAATTTTTTTAGTGCTTATTTATTTTTGAGAGAGAGAGATCAGGGGAGGGGCAGAGAGACAGAGGGAGACAGCAGATCTTAAACAGGCTCTGCACTATCAGCAGTGAGCCAATGTGGCTCCATCTCAGGAACCTAGAGATCATGACCTGAGCTGAAGTCAGACTCTCAACCTACAGAGCCACCCAAGTGATGCTGGAGTTAAATTAAAAAAAAAAAGAAAATATTTTTATGGTACAGCATATGGTTTATCTTGGTAAATGAGCTCTGTACACTTGCAAAAATAATATGTAATCTTCAATTGTTCCATGTATTGATATATATATTGATATATATATATATATCTCCATTAGGTCATCACAGTGGAATCTGTGTGCATGTGTGTATGTGTATTTAATTCTACCAACTGCTGAAAGAGATGTGTTAACATTTTTAACAAGGCTTGTGGAATTGTCTCTTCTGTCAATATACGATGCATGATTTTAAAGCCCTGTTATCTGGTAATGGAGTACCTGGTGGCTCAATCAGCTATGCCTCTGACTCTGATTTCAGCTCAGGTCATGATCTCATGGTCATGAGGTAGAGCCCCACATCAAGGCTCTGTTCTGAGCATGGAGCCTGCTTAATATTTTCTCTCTCTCTGTTTCTGTCTCTCTCTCCCTGTCTCTCTCCCCCTCTGCCCCTCTTCTCTCTTTCTGTCAAAAATTAATAAAAAAAAAATAATATATAAATAAATGAGTAAATAATGAATTTTAAAAATAGAGCTCTGTTACCAGGTGAATATTCCTGAGTGTTTCGTGTTCCTGACTCTTTTATCGGTATTCAGCATCAATGTTATACCTGATCATTCTTTTGTCCTAAGTCAATTTCATCTGATTTTGACATAACTGATATCAACATATTGATTTGCTCTCTAATACATACAGTTTGCATCTTACATATTATTTTATCTACTTAGTATCAATATGTATTTTATATATATGAAATGGATCATATATAGCACAGAGTTGATTTGTAATCAATTCTGACATGTTTGATCTTTTAATTGGAATGTTTAGCTTGTTAAAACTTCATTTAATTATTAATATAGTTAGATTTAGGTTTAACATTTGTTTTCTGCTTTTTCCCTTTTGATTTTGTTCTTTTGTTTCTCATTTCCAGCTTTATTTTGTATCATTTAGATATTTTTTAGGATTCCATTTTTGTTATATATTGGATTGCTAATTTTGCCTTTTTGTTTTTAGTGGTTCGTTTTTAGTCTACATAGAGTTAAATCCTGTAACTGTTTATATCCCTTAATTGTTATGCTATTGTGTCCTATTTTTACATATACAAACATTATAAAAATAATTCAATGTTATAATTTTTTGTTAGTTATATGTGTTTTATTTTTTTTTAGTTTATTTATTTATTTTTGACAGAGAGAGAGAGAGAGAAAGAGAGAGAGAGAATGAGTATGAGTGGTGAGGGACACAGAGAGAGAGAGAGAGAGAGAGGTCCAAGCAGGCTCTGCATTGTTAGCATGGAGCCCGATGTGGGGCTCAAACTCATGACCTGAGCAAAATCAAAGGTTGGATACTTAACCAATTGAGCCACCCAGGTGCCCCAATAATATGGATTTTAAAAATAAGGGAGAAAAATAGCATCTTATATTTATTCCAATATTTACCATTTCTGATGTTCTCCGTTTATTCCTGAGGATACTATTCTATACTATGCAATATCCCTTCAGTTTGAAAAATAGCTTTTTTTTTTTTTTTTTTTGAAAAATAGCTTTAAATATTCCTTATAGTGGGGGGGAGCATAGATAACTCACCTATTTTGCTTTCTCTGAAAATATCACACTATCATTCTAAAAGATATTTATATAGATATAAAATTCTGGATAAGGAGTGTTTTCATTTCAGCACTTAAAGATATTTTGCTGTCTTCTGGTTTTTATAATTTCTGATTAGAAGTCTTTGATCATTCTAATTGTTTTTCCTCTGGATGTAGGTTGCCATTTTCCTCAGGCTTCTTTCAGAATTGTCTCTTTTTCTCTGATTTTCAGCAATTAACTATGAAATAGCTAGTTGTGGTTTTCCTCATATTTATCTTGCTTAAATTTGACTAAGCCTAGTGAATCTGTAAATGTATAGCTTTCACTAAATTTGGGAGGTTTTCAGGCCAATTTTTCTTCAAGTGTTTTTCCTGCTCAGTTATCTATGATCTCTCTGGGATTCTAATCACACATATGTGAGTGGTTTTCATTTTTGTTATCTCACTCATCCCTGAAGCTCTCTTCATTTTCTTTTTCCCCACTATTTTTCTCTCTTTTCTTTGGATTAGATATCTTCTATTAAACTTTCTTTTTAGTGATTCTTTTTAAAAGTCCACACCATTCTTCTACTAATACCATCCTGGACATTTTGGATTATTGTTATTGTATTTTATTTTATTGTATTGTATTGTATTTTTTTCAGTTATAAAATTTCCATTTAGATATTTTTATTCTTTTGATTTCTCTTTCAACATCTTCTGTCTTTGCATTCATTAGAAGCATATTTTCCTCTTTCCTAATCAAGCATAGTTATAAAATTTACTTTAACATCCTAGACTAAACATCCTAACATCTGGGTCATCTCAATATTGGTTTCTGTTGATTTTTTTTCTTTTTTTCTTGAGAATAGGTCACATTTTCAAAGTTCTTCCAGTGCTTAATAATTCTGAATTGTATTCTGGAATTGTAAATGTGATATCGTGGAAACTCCCAATTTGGTATTATTCCTTAAGAGGCTTGGCATTTTTGTTTAGCAGGCAATGAACAAAGTTTGACCCAATTCACAACCCTATGTCTCAGGCACTAGCTTCTCCATTTAATTCTTTTGTCTTTCATAGGGTTGCTGGCAGACTGCCCCATGTTTGTGTGTCTCTGGCTTCAGTCAGAGATCTGAGAAGAGTGTATACATAAAATTTGGAGTTCTCCCTCTCTGGCCCTGGAGCCTCCAGGATTAGCCTCTCACTCTCCAATGATTGTGGTTTCTTGAACTCTGACTTCTGTTACTTTAAGCCAGAAAACTTTGCATTTTCTTTCTGAATTTTATCCACCCTCTGGGGAGCTGACTGTATTCTATCTTCCAGCCTAAAGCTGTAAGAATGAGTAAATCATTCTGAGATAGTTTTTTTTTTTTTTTCTTTCTATGGTTCAACTCTCCACCTCAGAGCCTGGAGGTGGTTTTGTGGTTTGTTCTCCTTTTGATTTTTGTTTGGTTGTTTCTTGATTTAGAATCTATAGGCATGCATTTAAATACAGCCGAAGTAGAACCCAGATATTTAGCTTGTGTATTGTCATATAGCTTGGCAACAAGGAAAACAAAACTCTACTGGAAATCCAGACATAAAACTTATTAGACATAATTAGTTGCTATTAAAATAGGTGTGAAGATTCTCAGATAAATCAAATAAGACTCTTTTCAGTTGTGAAACTGTCTTCTTATTTCTGAATTTGTAATTAAAATACAACTATTAAATTATGTAAAAAGTAGTGAGGTCTTTTCTCTGAGGTCATTATACAATCACTTATCTTTCACACACTCAGAAATATTCACAGAAAAAACAGCTCTTGTTAGTCTTGCACAAATTCAAAAGGTATCCTGCAATGCATTTGTTTCTGTTTACCTTACATCAAGATTAGCCCTTTATTATATTTACCATTTATATTCATGACATAAGATCCATCTCGTGGAAAAATCATGCCGTGATATATGACCTCAATATGATCATCTGATAGCTGTTGGTGATAGGGAAGGAATAGATTGATAATGTGGATCCTGTGAACCTCTGATAACATCTTCTTTAGACTCTAAGTTTACTGAGTGGAAAATCTGCACTATTTTTGTATCTTTGGCATCTGGTCCCATGACTTGTATACATTGTGCATTTGGCAAATTTTCAGAAAATAACATCAAATGAAAAACAATTTTTGTTCTTTCAATAATCATTTCTTGATGGATATTGTGTGAGAAAGAGCATGACATTCAGAATCTGAAACACTTTATTTGCTACAAGGCTTTGGAATTTCATAACTACAGCCAGGTAAGTCAATCTTTTTGACTCTAAGTGACTTATTCTACAAAATGGCAATAATGTTGGCTAACTCATGAAATAGTGAGAGTTATATAATATAATGTAGATAAAATTGTTTTTGAAATTGTAAATTGCTAACAAATGCTAGTCATGGTATCCCTATATGACACAGTATGCGATGTAGTGTAATAAACATAAAATAGTCAAGGTAAAGTCCATTGCTACAAAGAAGATGTAATGAAGACTCAGATGAATCTGTGAGTCTATTCATTTTTAAATAAACTTCTATATATTGCTTCCTGAGGATCTTAGCAATTCTCCTGTCAGGTGTCTATAAACTTTAGAATATTATATTTGTGATGTCCTTTTTTTTTTTTTTTTTTTTTTGCTCCTCAGAGCCCTATGCTTTCCTTTTCTGCAACTTTCAGGGAAATAGAATAAACAAAATATCACTACATATATTCATATGTTTATTAATCATTGATATGTTAACTCACTTATTATTCATTATGTATATATTAATAAATATTATGTTTTAAGATCGTAGAAGAACAATCCATTTAATGAGTGAATGTACCAGTAACGACTCAGGGTCTCATTAGTCTCGCACTCAGAGAGACAAGCAGAATATGGAGACTGCCATGGGGTTCTTATAAGGGAGGTGCGGATGTGGAAACAAACCGCCTCTGTTGGTTTTGAGGCATTTCTCTCTGTTCTTGAGTTCCACTTGGAATTTCCTTCTCCCTTAGTAGTCCATATATAATTGCAGCTAAGCTTCTTTTAAGAATCCTTAAGCAAAGAAAACTGGATTCCTATTTTATTTTTTTTTTAAAATTAATATTTATTTATTTATTTTTTATTTTTGTGAGTGAAGCATGAGCAGGGGAGGGGCAGAAAGAGGAGGAGCCAGAGGATCTGAAGCGGGTTCTGCACTGACAGCACAAAGCCCCGTGCGTAACTTGAACTCACAGTGAGATTGTGACCTGAGCCGAAGTTGGACACTTAGCTGATTGAGCCACCCAGATGCCCCTAGATTCTTATTTTAAAGTAATGAGTCCTATTGTCCTGATCCTAAGTTAGAAATAAACAATTTAGAGACTGGGATTTAGAACCTGATTCTAACAATATCTTCTCTGTGACTAATATATCTTTCTTTTCCCACTTAAAGACTTAGCTAAATACCTTTATTTAAACAAACCAAGAACTATATAATAGTAATACATTATTAAATAGAACAGTGGACTCAGTGAATATGTTGAATTAAAGTCAATTCTGTTTCTGAGGATGTTAGCATCGCCCATGCAGTACTACCAGAACATCAGCTTGCCTCCTTTTCCTAGCTAGAACTTGAGAGAAAAAATTTATATATTTTTTCTGACTCTACATAGTAACAAGACATGAAATCCAGTCACGATCTGCTTTCTAAGGTACTCTGGTGTCTTAGACCTTTCTATCTGTCCTTTGGAAATGGTTTGGATCTCTCTCTGCTAAAGATTATTTCCGTTTTTCATACTGAAGAAAAGGTCCTTCAGTTTCATCGTGACATTTACATCATCTAATAGACATCTCATTGCTAAAGTAAATTTATACATAATATATTTCAGCTTTAGAGTTCTTGGATTTTAATTAGAGGATGAAACATAAATCAGGATTTCAAGCCACAATGGTTAATAGAGCTGTCCCCTTGCTGTCTATTAGACTAACTGTGCCAATCACAATATTCAAATATAAATATGTCAAATCCCTGCTCATTCTTGGAAAATATTTCACAAAATATGTTCTCCTTTATTTTGTATTAAGCAAAGGTGGGATTTTCAGCATTTAGATATCTTACAGCAAAACGTGCATTAAAGTGACCCACTAAAAATACATTCAAAATCTTTTTTCTATTTTGCTTCCTCCTTTTTCCTTTGATATTATTTCGTGGTGTGGTAAGGAAAGCAAAAACCATGACTTGTGGTACGTGTTTTTATCCATTGTACTTTTATGGACTTTAAATACTTGTTTGGTTTTTGCAACACATTTAACTACTTGCAAATACATGAAAACATGCTTACATTTAGTGGTTTCTAAATTTAATGGTGATTTTTGGAAAACCAGGGAAAATGTGGAATACCTGCTTCTAGAACAGCCTGTTAATGTTTTCAGTTACATTCGTAAGCATCTAGACAGCCACCAAATGCAGTGGTGTGCAAAGAACCACAGTGTATTTAGAATTATCCACAAGACAAATAAAATCTCCAACCAGGTAGCAAAAGCTTAATGAGAATCATTTATCTCATACATATTTTCAGTCTGTTGTGGTAAAGAAAACACCGTTCTGTGGCTATGTTAAACTCCAAAGCACAATTAGTGTTAATATGCCCATGATTTTCTGCCAGACAAATAAAAACTACTGAAAAGTATCTTCTTTTAAATAGTGGATTCTATTTTGTTTGGTAGAAAATTTCCTGGAAAGCATTATTAGATAACATCACTCTATTGTCATTGTAAGTCAATTGTGATAAGAAGATTAGAAGAATATAGAGAGGTAAATGGTGATTTTAATACATTCCTTTTATACTTTTGACTTTTCAAATGGCATAGCTTTGAATTGTTTCAATTTAATTTAATTTTATCTTAAAGAAAGAGAGTGTTCAAGTAGAGGAGAGGGGCAGAAGGAGACAGAGAGAGAATCTTGGGGCTCAATCATGGAGCTCAATCCCACAAGTCTGGGATCATAACCTGACTTCAAGGTTATGAAATCAAGAGTCATACACTAAATCGTTTGAGCCATCAGGTGCCCCTGAATTATTTTAATATTAAAATTTTAAACTTACCCACATATAAGCATTGCATAATGAAACAGTACATATATTAATTTTAACATATGAGAAGAAGGAATTTTAATTAATTATTTAAATCAACAGTTTTGTTTCTCTCTCCCCCACCCCCCCAGATTTCCTCCTACGTGCTAGAGAACGTGACTGGTACTAAAGATATGTTATTTAAAAAAATAGCACAGGACCATCTTAACCAATGATCTTTCAGTCTGGTAGGAAAAACTGCCGAGTACAATTTGATACATAGTAGTGTCAGCACTGCATTATTAGAGATATTCATAAGTGTTTATGAAGCACAGAGGAGAAAGATACACAGCAGGTTGGGGTAACAAAGAAAAGGCAGTGGCATCAGCTAAGTTGCTGTGCATCATGCAAGACACTATAGTCGGTTGAATACAAAACAGGACAATCAGAGAGACAAAAGCACGTGTGAAGCATGGAAGGGAAAAAAACTTGCTGACAACTTTTTCAAGAGCAAGTTTGCCATCCCCAAGTGAACTAAAAAAGTATGTTTTCAGGGCAGTGATATGTAAGGAGACCACACACAAAGATCAGAATCTTTGTGCATTATGTGAGGATTTTTTATTTAATCCTGGGCTAGAGTGGGAGGGACTATAAAAAACAGGAAGTTTAAGCAGAGTAGTAAGTAATCAGATTGATATTCCCCAGTGCCTGGGGATCACAGCCAACTATACTCCTAGCATCTGTCTACATTTCATCTAATGCATTTAATATAAGGAGAAATAGGTTATAAATAATGTATTATAAATTAGTGATAATTTCAAATGTTTGTGATGCCACTACCTGGCTGATTACTGGTGACCTATTTCTTGTCTGCAAAGGATTATCTGTGAACTCTTTAAACGTGTGAACAACTTAATCCTAGAATCTTATTTTGAGTGTCCATTTCCTGGGACTACTCATGGATCCAGCAGGAAACAGATGGCTCAATCAAAAGAAATCATTTGCAAAGGCATGGACAGGTTTAATAGAAATAACAATCAAGCATCATAGTTCTTAAAAGAGTGGACAGAAGTTAACACTCACAGTTCTAAAGGGGGAAGGGAGTTGTGATTAGAGCACAAGAAAAGTACATGTAGGGAAATGCCACCTGCTAAGAGTTTTAGTCTTTGGCATAGGGTCATAGCCAACGTGTAGTGATTCTGCAGGTAGACAGCCAGGGTAATATGTACTAGACCTCTGTCCATTCTCTGAATTTCTGTTGGTGCCAACCTTTGAGTAACATGAAGTCAGAGGGCAAAGCGCTGTTTTGTGAAGAGTGCCAGAGTCCAGCTCCGGCCAGGTCCAGGGGTCCCTGAAGGCTGGACAATGTCGGTGAGGGAGGGATGAGAGAGGCTTGAGATTCTTTCTGGTCACCAGCCAGGCCTCTCTGCACTGTCTGAGACTCAATTTTATTTTATGATTTAGTGTTTGGGGGGACCGCACAGAAGTGGCAGTCTGATGATAAATCCTTTTATCAGTAAAAACTTTCCAGAATATTGATATGCAAAAGGATGGGGAACAACCCAGAAGTGGCATACTGATGATAAATCCCTTGATCAGTAAAGATTCTCCAGAACATTGATGTACAAAAGCTATGGGGAACAGCCCAGAGGCAGCATTAACATCGTACAGGCAAAAGTTAGTTCTTTGTGAGCAGGGGTCAATAGCCCACTCATAGCTTAATGAGAGGTATTAAGGAAAACAGGTCTTTCAGGAACACAATGTTGCTCCCATAACCACAAAAGAAGTTCCTTTAGTAAGTTCCTTCACAACGCACAATCAGCATATCAAAGCCAGAATGAGTCACTCCTAATACCAATTAACAAGGTTACTTGGGGGTCTGCACTCAAGCAGAAACAATTGGGTGGGAGTGATATCAGTCACCAACTGATGTAAGAGTCTGTGCAACTTACCTTAACCTCACAAGGAGTTTTCTCAACCTATGAGTTCTCAGCAGAAGAGTTGGTCAGCCACTTGGCAAAGCAGTGTGAAAAAAGCATAAGGAATCTGAAGGGGAGAATGGAGAAAATCAAGCAGAGCACACCTCTGTTTATCAGTCAGGGTTGTGTTTGGAGCACCATATCTTAGAAATGTTTCATAGAATGCTGATTCTATAGCATGTTAATCATTTCATTTGAATAATATTCAAAGTCGTCAAGTATGATACATCAGATGCAGTTAAAAATATGCCCATACAGCTGAGCCACTCAAATCTTTAATATGCTAATGTGCAATGTACTCCTTCAAATGGGCATAGAACATGCAGTGTTCTCAAATGTATCTGTATATTAAACTTCCTTTTAGAGTTTAAGATGGAAGGCTAGTTATGAGCTTGTGAAGCTGTTGCTATAGTTAAACATTTGGCCAATTCAGGCAAAAATGTCACTTGAATAAATCTTTGTATTATTTTTTTCAGACTGATTCAGTGTGTTGACTATCTTAAAAGATTCATCTGCCACAGATGTCTTATTTAAAGTGCTCAACTTTTTTTAGTCTGCGACTTTCATCACGGAAGACATCTTCTCCCTGACCAAAGTTCATTGGCTCATTAAAAATACTAATTGTTTTATCAAAAACTATGTATGTGTATACCATTCTCCAATTTGATTTGAAATACTATTTATAAATACTTCAAAATTATAAAGTTATCTTTTTCAAAAACTAGATACTTTCAGTTTTGGCTAGCGCTAGGCAGTTTTTGCCCTTTACTTATTTCTGTTAACATTGTGCCTTTTAATAGAAAAATCTCCTTGATATTTTAACTGCAAATAAATTACTTAAGAATAAATATCATGGCTTAATTTCCTAGATTTGTCTGTAGAATCCTTTGGGTATTTCCTAGTGATTTGTTCCTAAAATTCTCAAGTGTAGGTTGTCTTTCTTATTTTCTGTTCCAATGTTTACTTTGTGACTATTCTCACATTCTTACTGTTCTTAAAGGAAGAATGTGTATGCCCAATATATTTGTCATTGTAATTTGAGCCTTAATATCAGAAATGAAACTGGAATGCAAATTACAACATAAAAAAATAAGGGAGTCAAGGAAGCGGCACAATTAAGTGTAATAATTTGAGATAATTTGTCAGTCAATATGTTGTATTATTTCAAAATATTTTGATAAAAATATCTACCTTGACATTGTGATTTATGGAAAATAGTTGATTTGTTTCATCAGTGATGGGAACAGTTACCTTTTGCAGCTATAGATTCATTCAGTATCTTGAGATTATTTACAGGAATACAAAAGAATTCAAGCAGTCTGTCCACAGTCCTCTTACTCTTTTTGTCTCTCTCTCATTCCAGTGAAATATATGATCAGCTTAACTGGAAACAACATGCATTCAGAGGTTTAAATTTTGTTGTAAATTTTTATTCTGAGAATAAGTGTATGTCTTCAATCTATTGATTTTTGATTTCACCACTGATTTAAATAGAAAAGTTAGGGTAGAAGCCATAGATTATTTACTTCAAATTTTTAGCACATACTACAGCTCTTAGAATATGGAAACCTTAATTGAATTAAAAATATATTCCTGATTATAACTCTATCTTTCTGTCACATGTAAAAAAATGCAAAATGCAAAAAAATAGGGAAAGATATTCTAATATGACTCATTACCATGTAGCATGTCAATGTTAAATGTCTACCCAAGAAAGTATAACATTAGCAAAGGATGAGTGGTAGAAAAATCCTTGATTTGTTCAAGAGGTAAGATGGTATTGGAGAGGATGGTGCATCTAAGACTGAAACAGATTGTTGTGGTTACAGAAGTTCATTATCATTTGTGAAGTACAGATTCTCCAAAACTAAACTATTGAGTCATAAATCCTTCTATGAGTATTTTGAATTCAAGTCACTGAGGGGAGAAACCATGGACCCGTGCCACTATAAATAAGACGGTATTGGCATGTCACATGCTGAGTGGTTTTAGCACCAGTCATAGTAGGCTGCAGTGCTCCAGATGATGATGGAAGGACTTCATTGAAACATCATTTTTGACTTAAATTCCCTTGAAGAATATTTTCATAACTCATTAATTAATAGAACAAAATAAAACATTTTATGGTTACAGTCAGTGTTTTTACCTTTTAAGACTATTTTTCATCAAAAATATGTATTAGAAGATAATTATGTTAAAGCTTTTAAAGTTTATGTGTGAGTGTGCATGTGTATATAAAAATGTAAATTGCTTCTACTTGGTGTAAATCAATCATTTCTTTATGATAAATACTGCTAGTATGCTTTTGGTGTGAAAATGAATATGTCATTCTTGATTTGGTGTTATAATGTATTAATCTCCTGTGGGTAATAGTCTACCCACTGTATAAAAGAGTGCTCCACAGTACATCAAAAATTGCAATCAAAGCTCTTTCTCCAGAAATAAAAACATAAAACTAAAGTGGTCTGTGGGCACCTGCTCTCCATGTGAAAACAGGTCAAGGCCATCACCTTGGCTCATATTTAAACCCATATTTTGCAATGGGACACAATAGAGGGGTAAGAGTATTTGTTTAATAGAGTGATCAATGTAGCCTGATGATAAAAATGAACAGACACACAAAAGGCTTTCATATCTAGAGAATCAGCTCTTAGTTAAGAAATGGTTCATTTTGATATGCCATTTGATAAATGTTTAATTTCAATATATGTTTTAAGAGTAGATAAACACGGTTGTAAGTGATGGTGATCTTTGGAGTTGGACGAATGTGTGTTTTAGCAAAGGTTTACATAATATTGGTATGTTAGCTTAATCATAATATGAGAAACCATGTATGAATGTTTGCCATGTATCCAGTAATAAATTAAAGACCTTATGGGCATTATCACACATAATCCTCATAGCAACATGATGAGGCATTTCACAGATCATAAAAAATAAGGAGAAAGGTGTGTATTGGATACTGAGAAAAAAATAAAATAAGAGTTTAAACCCAGTTCTGTCTAACTGTAATGTTTGTACTTCACATCCCCTGTGCTCTCCATCCTTCCAAATCACATTGACTCTGAGTTTGTTCCCTTACCTATAAAGTAGGAACACCCATTCTCTCATGCAAGGCTCATGTGAAGATTAGAAAGAGTACATATACCATCCTTTGCATAGAATCCAGTGCATAATCTGTTAAAAACAATTTGCGTCTGCTATTACTTCAACATTTTTGGAAAAGATATTTCCTTCTAAATAATTAACAAGTATAATTATTAAAAGCTTGCTGTTATAGTCGAATTGCCGATTTGTTCTCTTTCACACTGGATGTGCCATCCTTCAGAGGGGTTGTAGCAGCCGGCCTTGTTCTCTCCCTCTGCAAGCAAAGACAAATGATTGAAATTTTTTCCTTAAGGCTTCACTGCAGAAAAATATTATAACTAAGTTAGAAAATGAATCATGTGAAAAATGATAAAATTCTTAGAAAAACAAATCGACTATTAAAGTTAACATAGGGTGTGTATTGTAAACAAATTATGATGTGCCAAATGTGATTTTTGCTTTCATCAGAGACTTACCTTTTCTTGATTTTGAAATGGGGGTATATAGAACAAAACTGATCTAGACAGTAGCAGAAAATAATGGGCTGGTAACAATAGCTAATGTTTACCAAGTGTTTATTGAGTGCCAAGTGTTATTCTAAGTACTTTCTATGTGTAAGATCTTGCCATACTCAAAGAAATCTTATGAGATGGATAGAATGATGATCGCCTTTTAATAGTTCAGGAAATTGAGGTGTACATAAGATAAATATTAGTCTCAACATTACACAAACAATTGAATACAGGTTGCATGGCCAGAGAATCTATAATTTAACTCAAAAAATAATTGAATATATATTTTTTATTCCTATCTTAAGTACGTGTCTTTTGTTCTTTGATACCTCCATAGACAAAGTGACTTCAAATTAAATGTATATTTTCTTGCCTATTTTCCTAAATTTAGTCCAAAATGAAAAGGATTTGGTTTTTAAAAAGATAATGTTATATAGTTGGCAAAATATAGTATAAAGGAGAAAAACAATGGCTTTGGAATAAAAACAATGAACAAAATGCCCTCTAATGCATTAGCCATGTGACTTTAGGCTATAAAGAATTTCTCTGAACCTCAGTCTCTTTGTCAAATCCTGGCATGACACTACTTGTTTCTATGGTTTATAATAATGACTTAAAGAGATGCTTAAATTAAAGGTTGGCATAGCTTGGCATATATAATGTCCTTAACAACTGTTCACTGAATATGAAATTAGGAAGCATCTTGAATTTTGAATTCTAAAACATTAGTCCTTAAATATTTTTTGTGAATTAATCTATCCTGTTTGTTCACTTTAAAATTAGTGATTAGATAAAATTAGTGATTAATTTTAATATTTTAAAGCTTATTAAATTAGAACTAAAACAATGTTGCAACATTAAGTAATATAACATCACTGAATAAACTTTCATAGAGGACTTGAATTAAATAAAGAGGAGAATATATTTCCTTAGCCAGCTTTTCTCTTTCCTATTAAATATCTCAATAAGTTTATGTTATATTATTTTTTATGATTACATGCGAAATATATATTTAAAATATATTTAAAAAAGAATGGTACCATAATCATAAAAAATACCTCATTTTGGCATATACAAAATGTTTTCGTATACATGATCATAATTTCTTCTCTGACATGTAATAATTCCCCATTTTATAGGAAAAGCACCTGAATTTCAAAGAAGTAAAGTCATCTTCTTCTAGCTAGGAAATGCTAGCAAGCCAAGTTCTAAATCCAGGTTTCTCCACTGGAACAAAATGCCGCTCATTACCAGTAGAGTTTTAACAGCCCCTGATGATTCTTACTAATCATCTGCAATGCGGTATCAGATTCATTAACATAATATAGATCAGGTCTTACATTTCAGGTAGCAAAGTGATTTACAATTTATCATTAGCTAAATGTCGGAGAGAGGTGCTAAAACTTCATGTTGAGTCATTAGCATGACTTCACAACTAGGCACTTGCATTAATGTTCAGGAACCAGAAACCCAAAAGGTGCTTTCTGCTTAGTGTGCCTGTTTTCAATTATGATGTTATCTAGATACCCAGTTCAAGTCAATGAACTGATTTGTTTTTTATTTTGTTTTTTATTAAAACAATGCTGTTGTTACAGCCTTCTTCTGGAGTTCCTTCTTTCCGAAATTGTTTTTGTTTTCTTGTTGCATACATTTGCTATTTATTAAGTAGTCTAAAACCATGTCTATAAAGTCAGACCAGATCGATAAGAGACAAGTGAACTTCCACTATCCCCAGATAGAATAACTAGTAATGGCAGCAATTATTACAAGATCATTCTTGTACTAATATTTGGCCAAAACCAACAGAAATTTTATTAAGTATATATTGGATTCCTGGTTTGGCTACAAGTTCAATTACAATACACTAATATGTTCATTGGAAAGCCAAGTACAATATGGAACATACTGTAAGAACACGTTACTTAACCTGTTTCAGACTTCAGTGAACTACATGGAAGGCTCATGTTGCATTTGGTGATGAAAATTTATTGTGAGAATGTATAAGATAAGGCTGAAGCACAAGAAACATACATCCAAACTTTTTGATCTTGGGAAGTTTTAGCTATACTGTGGTTATTAAAAGGTCCATGGATGCTTATTATAAGCCAGACACACACAAGGTGTTTGTATACATTATGCTTTAATTATCTTGATAACTCAGGGAAGATAATATCATACCCATTTCATATATGACCTCACTCAGGTTTAATAGAATAACTCTGTCTCACAGCTAGTAGGTATCATGGCTGGAATTTCAACTTGCATTTTGATAGAAATAAGTTGGGGCTGAGGATAAAGCCAAACAAAACAAAAGTGTTATGCTGATGTTCTTCTTTTGCACCCTACCATCCACCCAAACCTATGCTATTTTCTTGACGTTTTTACTTTTTCACAAGGGAAGATTAATGATATTTGAATGTGACTTATATGTTCCAAAAATATCAGAAAGATATTAACAGGAGGAATTTCCTGCTGTGTCATCAAAACTGAAAGAGGTATTGGTGTGGGTATGAGGTTTGGATTATGAATTCTGCCCCTGCCTACAGTCTTCAGGCTTCATTTTCCCCTCTGGTTTAATGTCCATTTTTCCCTCACATATAATGTAATGTGGCCTAAATATGGGGCTATTCTACTGAATCTGACACACCCAGTTTCTAGCATTAGAGACACTATATAAATGTTCACTAAATCAATATATGAAGAGGGGATTTATGTGATACTATTGATTATGATAAATAATTGTAAATGATTCTAAAGCTTTAAGTTGCTAACATTGTTTGAGATGGCATTGGTACTGTGATTAAGTTATTAGCCATGTATTGTTATGTATTTGTGTGCTCCCCATTACAGAACCAAAATGACCAAATATTGATGCAAATCTGTACTGTACTTGACATTTATGTATTGAAAATATACTTAATAGCTACTAATTGCATTGTAGGATGATATATGCCAGGTAATTCACAGTCACGAAGTCAATTACCCATCAGCATGCTGTTAGAATCTTCCAAGAATATTATTTCACTATCTTTTAGAGATATTCACTTCATATTTAGCAACTTAAATAAATAATATCCTTTATCAGAGTAATTCAAAGTGGTTAAACCCTACTACTTTTGTTATAAAATACTAGTGACAATAAAAACAAATTTGTAGTTTAAAATGTGGAGTATTTTAATTCATATTTGCAATTTAAACTCCTTAGAGAAGTTGTTTTGATAAAAATATGTCCAACTTGAAGAGTATTTATTTCAAGCACTAGGAAAAATACTTTTTGTTTCTCATTCATTTATTTTAAGTAAAATATTCTTGTAGAACCAAAACAACCATATTTTTAAAGAAAAAGATTCTTTTCTTTTGGGTCATCCATCATCACAGGGATGCATTTCTTACCAGTCAGTGTTGAACGTTTTTTTAGTCTATATGTGATGAAAATTTGATGTCAAGGTCATTGTCCTGATCAAAGGATAGTTTATGAAAAATAAGCTTATAAGGTTAGTCATAGTCTCTAATGTAAATAAATCTTTATTTAATGCTAATGTTGAGCACATCTCTAGTTTTATACTAAAATAATGGGGCCAAATGAGCATTTCAGTGCTCCTGTAGAAACTTAGCCACTCTCAGGAAGAATATACACACCTGGACACTCACCTACCTATACATTTTCAAGTTCATAAGTGTTCGAAACTTATCCATGGACCCCAAGTTAAATAATTTTCCTCAAATAGATCATTACAAGGAGGTTGCTAATATCTGGCATTGTGCTATGCGGTGAAATGAATCCAAGATAAATATGAAATTTGATTCTTGCTTTTGAGGAGCTCATTACTATAATTCCCCATAAAGGGCTCACACAAATGAAAAATATCTAGCTAGAGAACAATATTAGGGTCAATAATACATGCACAGTGAATATTTGTTGAATGAATAATAAAGCAACCACTCAACAAGAAAAATGCAAAATAGAAAAAAATGATTAAAAAATAACCCTTTATAGGAAAAAGCACACATGACCAATATTACAAAGTTGTCAACCTCAGCCATAACCACCAAAATATTTCCAAAATAACTGTTATCTATTTCCTATCATTTAACAAGGGTTAAAAATATTCATGTTACTCACTCATGGGAAAACAGAAGAATAATTTTTTAATGTGTTAAATTTGAAAATATTCATTCACCTTTTTTTCTCCTTCTCCTGCCCCTTCCTTTAACTCCAACCTTTTATGAACTATTTAGTCATAAAGTTTTGAGATAAAAGAGAACAAGATACATGTCTGAATAGGAAATGAGAGGTTGGTGTCAAAGCTCAAGTGGGGATAAGGAAAACATCTACATGGAAGAAAAAGGGTAGTAAGTGTATTAGGAATGATGAAGTCCCCTCCTTCCCCTAAAATTTACAAACATAAAAAGGGAGAAAAAAAAGAAGAAAAATTATTGAGTTGGATTGGAATTGCTTGTATCAGCTTGAATTCATAGTTTTCAGTTCATACAAATAGAGAAATAAATATAGGTGGATAAATATAGATATAAATATACTATAAAAGACAGGTAGAAAAAATATATATGTATATATAATCATATAATCTAATTTAAATTAAAAATATTTTTAATGTTTATTTATTTTTGAGACAGAGAGAGACAGAGTATGAGTAGGGGAGGGGCAGAGAGAGAGGGAGACACAGAATCTGAAGCAGGCTCCAGACTCTGAGCTGTCAGTACAGACAGAGCCTGATATGGGGCTCAGACTCAGGGGTCATGAGGTCATGACCTGAGCAGAAGTCAGATGTTAACCAAGTGAGCCACCCAGGGGCCCTGACAAGCATATAATCTAGATCTGCCTTTGACGGCTGGAAACTAGTGATACCGTAACAGCATTGATGCTGTCTAGCCCCCAATTTTGGCTTTTATGTATTAATCTCCACTAAAAGAAATTAGGATTCTTTGAGTAATGGCTGTTAGTGAGGTTGTAAAGGAAAAATACAAGAGCTTAGAACTCCTTGTACCAGAAAGTAGAAAAATTCCCCCAAATGATGAGGACAGACATAAGGTCAGAGAAAGAAGATTGAAGTGCTCCCACTCACCAAGTATGGGACAATTGAACATTCAAATAATACCTACAGACTGATTTGAGTGTAGTGGTGTTTACAATTAATTGATCATTGCCAGTTACAGATTTCTCTGTTCCTTCTCTACTCTCACTGCTTCACTTGACTGGTCTAATAATAATAATAATAATAGTTACAGACTATAAACTATAATAAATAAGAATTTATTATAAATAAATAAATAAGAATAAAATAAGACACCCTGAACCCAAACTAAAGTAATAAATAAACAAATTTTCATAAGGAAAATAATATTTTAGTAACTTGAAAGAAACTCCTTACAGAATCCAAAGTATAAAAGAAAAATATCACTCTAGTGGAGAAACCTGGAAGAACACTTATCAAATAACTAAAGGGAGAATCATCAATAACTGGGCAAATTACAATGTTTACCAACCAATAGGATGCAGTGAAAAGAAACAGCATGCTCTCTGTAACACTTCTGCCTAAGGCACATGACCTGAATCTAATCATGAGAAAACCTCAGACGATCCAAGTTGAAGGACCTTATACAACATACCAACTGGCTATTTTCAAAAGTGACAAGTTCGTGAAAATCAAGGACAACAAAGAAACTATTTTAGACTTGAGGAGACTAAAGAGAAATAAGAAATACATGCAAACATGATTCTGATCTGGATGCTTTTGTTGTATAAAGGATATTAAATGAATAATTGGCCAAAGTTATGGAGGGTCAGACAATTAGATGGTAGTAATGGATCAATGCTACTGCCCCTGTTTTTATGGTTGTAGTACAGTTATGTTGAAGAATGTCCTTCTTTGTAGGAAATGTGCACTAAAATATTTGGAGTGGTGGCCATCAGGTAAGTAACTTATTCTCAGATAGCTTAAGGAATGATTTGTTGTCATGTTTTTGCAACTTCTCTGTAATTTGAGATTGTTTCAAAAATTTTTAAAAATGAATATTTATATACTTCAACTTAGTAATTTCAGAGCAAATTGTACCCAAAGACATATTACAACCAGTGTTTAAAAATTATACAAACACACACATAGACACAGGCACACACACAACATTGTTGACTGGAACATTATTTATAACAGGGAAACATTTGAAATAATTTAGTTGAGCAATGGTAGAATATTGGGTAGCTAGTATTTGGTTCATATCTGAAATGGGAGAGCATGGAAATATTTAAACTATCAGGATGAAACAGAGGCACACAGAAAGTGGAAGTGATACAGAGAGACAGAGAGAGACAAATATGGTAAGAAACAGAGATTGAGATTTTATATTAAGTCACAGAACTGTAAATCATAGTTTTAAAAATAATGGTGGTAATACATTTCAATGTAAAATATTAAGTTAATTTTTATGATACTGATAGAGATTATGAATGCAAACTTTAAATTTTGCATTATTTCTATAAATGTGAAGTATGTTTAAAATTATAATTAGCATTATATCTATAAATTTAAAACTAATGTTATGAAGTATCTGCTTCTCCCTAAAAAGGCGTAGTGTATATCAAACCAACTGTCCCACCAGGAACAATCAAATAAAATTGGTAGTAGTTTTAAAGCAGCTTTTTAAAAGCACTGAAGAGAAATGGAGTCAGTTTATACTTATCAAGTGGAGTGAAGTTAAAAATTACCAGCTCCCTTGGAAAACTGATACGTCATACAGATGAAGTTATGAGGACTCTATTACCTAACAATTTCACTTCCAAGTTTAGGAGTTTAGTAGAAATACATATCTGTGGACACCAAAGTCCTTGTAAGAATGGTCATAGAGGATTATTCAAAACCCCAGAAACAGTCCAAATGCTTCTCAATAATAAGAACAGTTGATTCAATGGAGGAATATAAAGCAAGAAGAAGAAGAAGAAAAATGAATGAACCAAGGCTTCTTGCTTCTCAAGGGTGTAGAAATCCAGAAACAGTGTTTCTCTGATCTGTGCAAAAAGGAAAACGCTTAATAGTCTTAAAAAATTATAATTTTCATGAACTCATCAGGGGACTGAAGAGGCAGGAGCAATCAGCAAGCCTGAAATCGAAAGAAAGATAGATGCTTCCAAGCAGAGAGAGGATGCAAGTAGTGATTCACCTGGTTCAAAGCACAGGATGAAGACACATACACAGATTAAAAAAAAAAAAAAATCAGGTATTTTAAATGAATGGCTAGGGACCAAGTGTGTGTAGTAGGAAGATAGGTAGAGACTTTCTGAACTGCAGACACAAGGATCCTTCACACCCACTAGCAAGTTTTACCCCATAAATTTTTATGGGGTGCTCATAAGAATGTTGAAGGAGATGGCAGGGGTCTGAAGACCAAAAGAATTTCCTCCAGGTGGTTCAGGTCTGCTGGAGACAAGGGGACAGTTGTGGGAAAGGCAGAGAGTACTTCCTGGAACGGAACAAAAAAGTTAAGCCTCTGGGGGTGTAGGGGAAAGCCTAATGCTACTGGGAAAGGGGAAAAAACAAAAACCCCTTGCCTCTCTGGGATGGGCTGGAAACATTCTTGAGTGCAGACTTCTATTAGAGAATTTGAGGGTGGGTGGACCTGTTTCTGATTGTAAAAATAATTACATGATTCTATGCATTTGTCAAAAGTCATAGAACTATTCACAACAAATATGAATCAAAACACTGCTGGGGCGCCTGGTGGCTCAGTCAGTTAAGTGTCCAACTCTTGATTTCAGCTCAGGTCATCATCTTATGGTTTTTTAGATTGAGCCCTGCGCAGGTCAGCACAGAACCTACTTGGAAGTCTCTTTCTCCTTCTTTCTGCCCATCCCCTGATCATGCTCTCTCTCTCTCTTTTTCTCAAAATAAATAAATAAACATTAAAAAAAAAAAAAGAATAGTGATTACCTTAGGTGAGGGTGATGGTGACAAAGACCTGTGGCAGAACAGTGCCTTTGGCTCTTATTAGTACTCTATTTCTTTTTCTTTCTTTCTTTCTTTCTTTCTTTCTTTCTTTCTTTCTTTCTTTCTTTCTTTCTTTCTTTCTTTCTTATAAAACTACTATAAAAGCCACTATGTGAATACACAGTGGCCTATTTCTTTGGTTGATTTGTGCAGAAGTGGGCATTGTCCTTAGAAGGACCATCTATGAAAGAAAAAGAAATCTATTTCTTTGTCAACAAAATGGTGGTCATGTCAACTTTGAAGGTGCTGGCAACCATTTTCTCCCGTATAGATTAAGGAAAAACAAAACAAAAACAAAACAAAACAAAATTAAAGGTGCGCCTGAGTGGCTCAGTTGGTTAAGCATCCAACTTTGGCTCAGGTTATGATCTCACGCTTTATAAGTTTGAGCCCTGTGTCAAGTTCTGTCCTGACAGCTCGGGGCCTGGAGCCTGTTTCAGATTCTGTCTCCCTCTCTCTCTGCCTCTCCCCTGCTCTTACTCTGTCTCTGTTTCTCAATAATAAATAAATATTTAAAACAAATTTTTTAACTAAAATAAAAAAAATAAAACAAGGCTTCTAGATAATGAATGACAAAAATTCTCTCTTTGACAAAACTAGCCAGGATCCACTGAGCCTTCTTCCAAACTGGGTCTAAAAACTGGCCTATACAAACATGTTTCTAACAGCTTAAGACCACATCCCTAGAATGACCCTAACCCCTCTAAAGTGCCTTACTAAGAAACTCAAGTCTGCTAAAAGAGGGGCGCCTGGGTGGCTCAGTCAGTTAAGCATCTGACTTCGGCTCAGGTCATGATCTCATGGTTCGTGGGTTCGAGCCCCGCATCAGGCTCTCTGCTGACGGCCAGCTCAGAGCCTGGAGCTTGCTTCAGATCCTGTGTCTTCCTCTCTCTCTGCCCCTCCCCAGTTGGCTCTCTGTCTCTGTCTCTCAGAAAAAAAAAAAAATAGAAACTCAAGTCTGCTAAAAGAATTCAGTGTTTGTTCCAGCCAACACCTGATCTCTGGGTGGGGAGAAGAGTAGGAGCCTAACTTTGATAAGCACCAGTTAGTAAACCCAGATGAGTTTTACATGGAACCCCCCTTCCCAATTTTGGTAAATTTTCCCTTTTCTTTCCTTTTTTTTTTTTTTTTCTAAGTAGGCTTCACACCCAGCACAGAGTCCAATGCAAGGCCTGAACTCACAACCCCAAGATCAAAACCTGAGCTGGAATCAAGAATTGGATGCTTAACCAACTGAGCCACCCGGGTGCCCCTCACTTTTCTGTTTCCACTGAGCTCCTTCTCACTCCTTCTCTACTTATTTATTCTCCCTTTAAAGTGCCCAATTACCTCTGCACAAATCTGAGTTCAGTTATCAATGGAGTCTCATTCCTATTGCAATAGTATATTAATGATTAAAATTTGTCCTTACCACTTTAACTAGGGACTAGTTTTGTTTATTTATTTATTTTTTAATATTTTTTATTTATTTCTAGGAGAGAGAGAGACAGTGTGAGCAGGGGAGGGTCAGAGAGAGAGGGAGATACAGACTCTGAAATAAGCTCCAGGCTCTGAGCTGGCAGTCAGCACAGAGCCCGAGGCGGGGCTCGAACCCACGAACCGCGAGATCATGACCTGAGTGAAAGTCGGACACTTAACCAACTAAGCCACCCAGGCGCCCCTAGTTTTGTTTATTTTTGATAGTAGTTAAAATAAAGACTTTTCTTTCAGAGCTTCTGGCAGTCCTATTATGCCATAAGGATATAGGGGAAGAAAACGGCTTCTAGGTAATTTAAACTTAAATTTTCTCTCTTAAAATATAGAAGAATATAGCTGCAAACAGGAGAGAATAAAGACAGGCACTCTTTGGGGCTCCTGTATCATTTTGGTTTCACCTCCAGAGATAATTCATGATGTCGTTTCCCATGAGGTAGTTAAGAATTACACCTTGGGGCGCTGCGTGGCTCAGTCAGTTAAGCGTTGGACTTCGGCTCAGGTCATGATCTCGCAGTTGGTGGGTTTGAGCTCCGCGTCGGGCTCTGTGCTGACAGCTAGCTCAGAGCCTAGAGCCTGCTTCGGATTCCGTGTCCCCCTCTCTCTCTGACCCTCCCCTGCTCATGCTATCTCTCTCTCTCTCAAAAATATAAAAAAAAAACATTAAAAAAAAGAATTATACTAATAATTTTCTTTTTTTCTAAACAAGCCAGAACCCAATTCAATTACTTGAACCAAAGATCTTTAATTATTATATTAAGTATGTTAAAAATCAGAATTTAAGAAAAAATTTCAGAAAAATGTATATATATTTAAACTACAGCATGTTAAAAGCTAGAAATTTTTATAATAGTAATTTTCCAATACATTGAAGATTTATTAAAGTTTAGTGTGCAGTAATATATACATGCAATATTAAAATAATCTGTAGGTAGAGAATGTGGAAAGACTTTTCATGTGATACTTCATAAAATTAGTATATTAAAATTCTTAAACCATTTTTATTATTCCCATCATTTGAGATTCTTTTTTCTTAATATTTTTTTTATTTCTAGGGGAGAGAGAGAGAGAGAGAGAGCGTGAACAGGGGAGGGTCAGAGAGAGAGGGAGACACAGACTCTGAAATAGGCTCCAGGCTCTGAGCTGGCAGTCAGCACAGAGCCCGACGCGGGGCTCGAACCCACGAACCGCGAGACCATGACCTAAGCGAAAGTCGGATGCTCAACCGACTAAGCCACCCAGGCGCCCCCATTTGAGATTCTTTTATGAACACCATGCTCCAGAATAAAATCTTCACTCAGACGTGTTTTACTTCCACTCAATACTTGAAGGAGATAGGTTTCATCTTAGCCCATTACAGTATTATGAAAATAAACTAATCATGGTGTTAAATAAAAAGGGGGGGAGTTAAAACTAGTATTATATGCTACTTAAAAAGTACAAGAAACAATGGTCTCAATAACAATAATACAATAGAAACTCTGACAATAACAATACAGGTGAATATTTCTTAATCAAAGAAATCTATTCCCTGTTGATAAGAAGGGAAATATAATTGGAATGTTTAGTCCAGGTAACATGATGGATTCCCAACATAAGGAGTTTATTTAAGCTAGTGCCTACAAAAGTTGAACACTAAAGTCATCTTTCTGTATTCTTTTACCGTCTGCTATGAAACGGCATCAGTCTTTTTTCAGGAAAAAAAGCCAGCATAGATAAATCTAAATTCACTGGGAAAGAGTTTGTGTTTACGACAGTGCCCAGCGTGCTGCTATTGCTTAATAAATGTCAAATCTGATGGATAATATTCATTTAGATGTTACATGGCTGCTTTTATATTTCCCATTGCAAAGCTTTGAGTTATAGACAGAGCTGTTAAATGTCCTTATTCTAATCTAATTTCACAATACCTAATTATGGTAGCTCACCCTTTTCAGCTAAAGTGTCTTAGGACTAAGGAACCATTACTCATTTTCTCATTCATATGTGCATGCATTCAACAAACATTTATCGGGACCTGTTCGGAGTCAGACGTGACGGTGTATGAGATACAATCCCCAACTTCAACAATATTCATATCTGGCAGAAGACAAAGATACACAAGTAATTAACTTAACCAATGTATTAACTATTACTTTGGGGCACATTTTTTGTAGTTTATCTACTTTGCTTTCATCTGCCTTTAATAATGATTTTCTTTTTTTTTAATTTTAGGATTTTTTTTCTCATGCTATATTTTAATTTTGTACCTTACAGCTCTCTGTGAATCATACCAAAATCCTGTTTTGGAACACTTTTAGGTATGTTAAATAAAAATTGGATTACTAAATTACTTAATTAAATAATTCACCATATGCAATAATAGCTAGTATTGGTCTGTGTGTGAAAAAAGATAAAAATTCATTGTATATTGTACCTAGGAAGGCTGCCAGAAAGGAACAATTTTTGAGTATTTTCAAGAATGAGTACAGCTCCATGTTAAGGAGAATGGATAACCAAAATCAACATTACTAGTTCTTTACCTATGAGTCTTAACTTTTTTACAATGTTAGTATCTTTTCTCATTTTACCATTTAGCATGATTTTTTTTGAAACAATCAGTTAATTATTTAACACATTTTGTTTGAGTCTCTTTTTAAATATCATTTTTGGCATAAATACCATTAAACAGTGGATTCCTTTCAAGGAAAGAAAGGAAGAGGAAAATGTTTATAAAATTGGCTATGTAAGTTTTATGAAATGCCAGTTTTCCTTCCTCATGAGTAATGTCAAGGAATGGACTGTTAGTTAAACCCGAGAAAATAAAAGATAAACTTTTTATGGGAATGGTTTTTATCTTCCATGCTTAAAACATCAAAGTGAAGGGCGCCTGGGTGGCTCAGTCGGTTAAGTGTCCAGCTTTGACTCAGGTCATGATCTCACGGTTCGTGGGTTCGAGCTGGCATTGGGCTCTGTGCTGACAGCTAGCTTAGAGCCTAGAGCCTGTCTTCAGATTCTGTGACCCCCTCTCTCTCTGACCCTTCCCTGCTTACACTGTTTCTGTCTCTCTCTCAGAAATAAATAAAACATTAAAAAATTTTTTTAAAAAAACACCAAAGAGAGTTTTATGATATTTACTTTCATTCATTCCATTTGGTCATCATTTGAAGTACTAATGAAAAATTGTACTTATAAAGCACTAATATTAGCAGGTCGCTCTTGTTCGAAAGCCTCCATAGGCTTTTCATTGTAGGCATAAAGAAAGAGAAAAAATATATTAATATTGGCCATGAGATCCTATAGGCTCTGGTTTCTGCAATATGTGTCTTTTGCTTTCTGAATTCCCAGAGTGTTTTTGGTTCTTTAAAATTAATAAAAGGAAATCTCTTTTAGAAGAAAGGTAGGAGGCTGACAGGGAAACATCTCATGTCCTATCATTCATTTTCAATTTCAGACCCAATGTAAAGAGAGGGAACTTGCACATAGGCATTACTTTACTATCCTTGCAAGGAGGGAAAAATGTTCCCCACCAGCCACCATTCCTAACAGCCTAGCCAATGAGAGACTGTCTCAACTTGGCTAATGAAACCACTATACTTTGACTTCTCTGTTTATTTGAAAGAACTTTTTGTTTATAACAGTCTTCCCAGGGCACTGCCTGTCCTCTCCAAAAGACCATTCCTCTCTCTCTCTCTCTCTCTTTTTTTTTCCTGTGGACTTGTGTATGGTTCAGCCTCAGCTTGCTTGTTTCAGATTGCAATTCTCTGCTATTCCTGAATAAACACACTTTTGCTGGTATAATAACTGGTGGTTATTTTATTTCCTCAGGTTAACAGTTCCTTGAAAATATCATGCTCTTTATCATGTCAGGGACAAGTGATTGCCTTTGAGTGGATGCATTACTCACACATTACTTAATACCTAACTGCGCTCCACTTCCTGCATCCATAGAACAGAAACAATTACAGAATCTATCTCAGAAGGTTACGAAGAAAGCTGTTTATAAAGGAAAAGCTCTTAGAAATGACCTACCTCACAGTAAATACTCAAGAAATCTTGTCTACCAGTGTCATACATTCATTATCCTCAGTTTCAATGTCAGTGTTCCCTAAAATTGTTCTCTGGTATCTTGAAATGATAATATATCACTTTATTACAATTTTCCAAGTTGGTACTCTTAAAAGTGTCTGTTTTATGTAACTCTTAGACTGTTAGATATATGAAGTCTGGAACCGTGTTTTTTTCTTTTGCACTAAATGCATAGCACTATGCGCTTATAAGTAATTCTTGAACATGTCAATGAATACCTGAGGCAGTAAAATAATGTGTTTTTTCTCCTAGACTATTAAGATTAATTTCATTGGTTCAATGATGACATGCAGTTAATTTGGTTGAAGCTCAGTTTTGTTTGTTCGTTCGTTTTTGTTGTTGTTGTTTGTTTTTTGAGAAGAAGAGAAAGAGAGTACTGGGACCAGGGGAAGTGATAGAAAGAGGGAGAGAGAGAATCCCAAGCAGTGTAGACCCTGACACAGGACTCGATTCCCTGAACTATGAGATCATGACCTGAGCCTATATCAAGAGTTGGACATTTAACCAACTGAGCCACCCAGGTACTCAAGCCCTCAGGTTTACAAACTCAGTAATATCATTCCACAAATAATTCAACATCCAAATTTTGGAGAAAAACACCCAAAATGTTTTTATTATTTTAAGTGTAATATAATAATTTGTTTTTATTATATGCTTATGTGATAATATGCTTCTATCACACTGACACTACCTTTAGCTTAGGCTATTATGGGCTTATTATTTATAGTTTAAATCAAACTGAAAATACTTTTGAAAGAAGTTCTTCACAAGATTGACCAGTGTTAATATTTCTAATGTTTCTAGTAGTCTAGAAAACTACTAGAAAAGTGTTAGGGGAAATAGTGTCAAGGTTTTTATATATTTTATAGTATCCACTAATTTTTTACTCTTTAAACAGTATTTAGGTTTCTTAAAATATAGCCAAAAAAATAGATAAAATGTATGCTAAAGAAAGAAGGGCTAAAATATACCTGGAATATAGCAATAAGGGAAGTTGTTATTTAATATAATCTTTCTCATTCAAATAAGACTAGAATATGATGATAAATATGGTGATGGGAATACAATGTGGAAATTTTAGGAGAAAGGTTTTACTTGTGTAATAGTAAATGTAAAGTAGCAAAAAAAAAAAAAGAAAGGTAAAAAGACAACGCAATGCATTCAATTTAAGATGTCCCATAGCGTAAAAGTTAACATTATGGCATACATACAGGACTTGGAAACACTCCAAGACCTTTAAATTTTTATATATTTTTAAAATAATAGAGGGGCATCTGGGTGGCTCAGTCAGTTATGCATCCAACTCGGCTCAGGTCATGATCTCACAGTTTGTACGTTCAACCCCCAAATCTGGCTCTGTGCTTGACAACTCAGAGCCTGAAGCCTGCTTCAGATTCTGTGTCTCCCTTTCTCTCTGCCCCTCCCCCAATTGTGCTCTGTCTCTTTCTGTCTCTCAAAAATAAATAAGTGTAAAAATCTTTTTTAAATAGAATAAGAGAAGATAGATTTAAATTATATTCTGGTTTATCAAATAATTCATTAATAAGAATACACAAACAAGGGGCATTTGTTCAAGTAGCTCAGTTGGTTAAGCGTCTGACTTTGGCTCAGGTCATGATTTCGCAGCTCCTAAGTTCAAACTTCATGTAAGGCTCTGTACTGTCAGCTCAGAGCATGGAGCTTGCTTCCGATTCTGCGCCTCCTTTTCTCTCTAGCCCTCCCCAGCTTGTGTTCTCTCTCTCTCTCTCTCTCTCTCTCTGTGTCTCAAAAATAAATAAACATTGCTTTAAAAAAAAAAAGAATATTGGTGTCTTTTTAAAAAAAAAAACTATTAATAGCTATTGCCAAAGGTTTCTGTGCTCATGTGATATATATTAAATATGCTGATACTGGGTGAACCAGTAAGAAAACTCACATCCCCAGCTATTTTGACCCTCTGGCTATGGCATGTATAACATCAGAATATGCTTATTTCACAATCATTGAGTATAATTCTCTGGATTGATGGTGTTTCTTAATTTCATTTTTTTCTCAAAAAAATATTGACTATATTGACGTTGCCCCCTTTTTTTTTCAAGTTATTTTGAATTCAATACAGAGTCTAAGTTGTTTTTATTTATTTGTCATAATTATATGGTTTAAAATAAGCAGATGCTAATATGCCAACGAGAAATGTTTGAGTGAAATTGCAAAGTTAGAAGTAAAAGAAAAACAGGCAATCAGATTAAATGTAGTTCCTAGTCTTGATGATCAAGGAAAAACAAAGTAAATATATGATAAATGCAGGTGTTTTTATTCCTATGATTAGACATTGAGAAAATATTGAAGCCAGATGGTATTTTTCAAAATGATTAGAGAGCTAATCTTTTTAAATTAAGAAAAAACTGATCTCAAGGCTTTTGAAACTAAAATAAGAAAATGTACACGTGTAAGTGTATAGGAAATCATAATGTGCAAGAACCACATTTATCTTTAACCCAATGTTACAACCAGACATTCAAATGTGTAGGGAGGGGAGATAAAATAAAAGAAGAAATATAAAGTTAATATATATTGAAGGTAACCTCAATATAAGGTAATTGCATATGTATTATCTCATTCAGTGCAGAGCATGATTAGGTTAAATCTGACAGCAGGTAAAATATTTCTTTGTTTTTATCCCACACATTCCTTCATCCTTCACATGCATGTGTTGATAACTTATCTCCTGACACAGCATTGTGCTCTTAAGTTGTCACCAAGCTGTCCTATGTTGTGATGTGTTTGAATTTCTTCTCTAGGTCTATTCCCTTAGCATCCCATGTCTCTATATAACAACTATAAGCTAATTAAATGAAATAATCCCCAGATAAGAATTTGAAGAGTAATATATTACCCATATAACAGAATTAAATACCTTTCTTACATGGAGGGTAACTTTTCAAAAACTTCCATGGCATGGATCATAATGCAGAACTAATATAAATTAAACAACTAATTATTGAACTCTTGAATTCAAAGCGGAAGAGATATGGTTTCAGTGTTCATGGAGAATGTATTTTCTTTTGATGGTTAATAATGGATAGAATATCCACAGGAAGATCATTCAAGGCAGAAAAAATCATGGTAAATGGAAATTGGGGATAAGAAAATACAGGATATCAAGGAGAAACATGATTAATTTGGCACTAACAAACAGAACATGGTTTACCTGGGACAAATTCTGTTAGATGATAAAGAAAATGAGTCTCTTTAGGATGCCTAAAAATAGAACCCATGTCAATTTAGTAATTATTTATTAAACTCTGGGAAATTCAAAGATGAAGACATATCGTTTTAATGTTCATGGGGTAATTTCTAAGATGACAATAACTGCTGGATAATCATCAAACTACTTTCTTTTCTTTCTGGCTTAAGAGGTAGACTACATTAGCCAGATGCAATGCAGGCAATTGGCTAAGTAAAAAAAAAAAAATATTCAATTTTGCCTGGACATGTATAACATCACTCTCCACACTTTCAGAGGATCTTCCACATTTGTGTGGTGACTTAGAGGTCATAGAATGTAGATAACAGGGCCAAAAGATGAAAATAAATTGAGTCCTTGATCACTTCTTGAATAAACTGATTTATAAATGGAAAAAAACATATTGTTTTAAGTCACTGATATTTTGAGTGCTTTTCTGCTCATCAGTTAGCAATGTCTTAAACTACATAAAGCAGCAATGCATGCCATCTGCTGCCATTTGAAAGGCTATGTAAATCATTCAAGGTGTGAATTTAAACATACATTGACGACTTAGACTAATGCTGGATTTAGGACCTGGTGGAGAGAACAAAAGAAGAGTCAAAGAGGAAGAATAAAAATCTGATCAAATAAATTTTCCTGGAAACTTAGGAAATTTAGTATCAAGAAGGACAACTGATGTACTGGCTTTTAGCTATAACTTACTAGACATTATATTAAGCAGATCTATAATCAATAGCCATTTATCATTTGACTTTTACAGTGATTCAAGGATGGGTTTGGAAACATTCTACCCATCAATTTTTCTCAAGCCAGAAACTTTGTCTAAGTTACAGATTTAGTTTTGAAATAAAGTATGTATTTCCTGATCTTCCAAGATACCGTGACCAATAAACATTGGCTGAGGCAGATAAGGCTTTGAAGAATATATTATGATAAAAAGAATAATCAAGTGAAAGCATTTAGGAATGAGAACTCATCCTTTCCATCAGTAAAGGACTTCAGAGCTCTACATATTTTATTTAAATCTTCCTAAAAATATAATGAGTATTTTACTTTTCCCTTATGTAACTGTCCCCTTTCCCCCAAAATTTAGTATCTTAAAGCAAAAACAGTCATTTGCTTAAGCTCAGGAATCTAGAACCTGGGTAGGACTCAAAGGGAACAGTCAACTCAGCTTCATGAACCACCAGCTGGAGTGGCTAGAAAGACTTCAGTGGCTGGAATCATGGGAAAGACCACTCTTCCAATGTATGGCAGTTGATGCCAGATGATGGCTGATACCTTAGTTGAATGGGGACTGAATGGGGCTGTCAGCTAGATTATCTGTATGTTTTTCCATGTGGATGTTTGGCTTCCTCACAGAATGGTGGTGAGGATCCAAGAGTAAGGGTTCCAATTGAGACATCTAGGTGGAAGATCTAATGCTTTTGATGTTCTGGACTCAAAAGTCACATGCCATCTCCTCCACTTCTACACCGTCCAGTTAGTCACAAAGCCTGCCCAGGCTCAAGAGGTGAGGATAAAGAGTCTACCTCTTTTTTTTTTTTTTTAATGTTTTTATTTGTGAGAGAGAGACAGCATGAGCAGGGGAGGGTGAGAGAGAGAGGGAGACACAGAATCCGAAGCAGGATACAGTCTCTGAGTTAGCCGCCAGCACAGAGCCAGACGCGGGGCTTGAACCCACCAACTGTGAGATCATGACCTGAGCCGAAGTCGGAGGCCCAACCGACTGAGCCACCCGGGTACCCCTAAACAGTCTACCTCTTGAGAAAATGACGAGGCTGGAAGAATTTATAGGATGGGAGATGTTAACAGCCATTTTTGGGGAAAAAAAAATCTGCCAAGTAAGACAGACATTATCATCCTCATTTTTAAATGGAGAGATTGAATCTTAGATGATAGAAGTGATTAACTGAAGGTCACACAGAAATGGAAAAGCTGAAACTTAAATAAAGTTTCTTTAAGGAAATTCTGTTTCCTTCATTGTTATCCCTCACTGCAATGTAATTGCATCTTTATAAACGTCTAGAATAAAATATGTTCCTGGGGCATCATTAGATATAATATTAGCTAAAATTTTATGTAAAATAAAATTCAGTGAGGAATTAAACAAGTAATTCTACAGATAGTAATACTCCATAATTATTTTATAGTCAGATTTCATGTAGCATCTTATGGAAATTATATGGTATAGTCACCTGTACAACTGAATTTGCATTAGAGTAAAATAACATATTATTATTGAAATCTCTATGAATATTTAAATTTTAGATTTCTAAATTCAAAAGTTTTTTTCAGATCAATGGAGCATGGATACTCACATCTAAGACATTCCACATGAAACATTATAACTTACCCCCATATTGCCAAAATGCCCCCAGCATTTTCTTTATAGGTGAATGAGTCTACCAACCATCTGATAGACTAAATATCCATCTTAATTAAATATTGCTTAAGTTTTCCCACACTTCTTGGTCTTCCTTCAATTATCAAAAATAAATGTGTTTTCATTGTGTATCTGGAATATTTCATCTGCATTCTTCTTGTCCTCTGTCACAGTCTTTTACTTCTTATTGTACTCAGAACTATGGCCAATGTGACAGTGATCTTCCTTTTTTAAAAATTTTTTAAATATTTATTTTTGAGAAAGAGAGGGGGAAAGGGACAGAAAGAGAGTGAGACACAGAATCTGAAGCAAACTTCAGGCTCTGAGCTATCAGCACATAACCCAACATGGGGCTCCAACCCGTGAGTGGCAAGATCATGACTAGAGGTGAAGTTGGATGCTTAACTAACTGAGCCACCTAGGTACCTCTGAGAGTGATCTTCCTTTAACACAAATATGATCCTTCTATTTTTACAGGTATTGCAAAGAACATGAAAGCCAAATACACAAAAGTTTAAAGTAATAACAGAAAACATCACCAGCACCGTCACAATGACAATTCCATGAGTCATCTTGAACCAAGCATTGAAAGATCACATGATCCTCATTCCAAATTAAGCTAATATCATTCTAGTTTTACAGAAACTGATAAAAATTGAAGATTAACTTGTCCAAAGTAATACAGACTAAAAGCAAATATGGATTTCCAAGTTCGGATTTTGCCATTCCCACCAAATCATTATATGTTTAAGGCACAATAAATCATTTTATATCCTTAAGAATCATGTTTTTCACATGTTGTTTCTCTGGTTCAAATGCCAGATGGAGCATTCAGTGGAAAATTTTCATTAGTTTCAATAACTACATAGATAGAATAGATCTTATTTCCTCAAGATAAAAGATAGTTTTTTAAAAAATTATTCCTAATATAGGTTATACTCTTTAATGATTTATTTGATGTCTAGGACTCTTATTAATATTAAAGGTGTTTATTTATTAAAAAATTTTTAATGTTTTATTTATTTCTGAGAGAGAGACAGACAGACAGACAATGTGAGCAGGGGAGGGTCAGAGAGAGAGAGGGAGACACAGAATTTGAAGCAGGCTCCAGGCTCTGAGTGTCAGCACAGAGCCTGATGTGGGGCTCGAACCCTCGAATTGTCAGATCATGACCTGAACCAAAGTGGGACGCTTAACTGATTAAGCCACTCAGGTGCCCCGAAGGTGTTTATTTAATCCTCTATGACATGAAGGTTATTTTTATCCTTATATAAAACTGAGGGGCAAAGGCTGACTTGCCCAAAGTCACAAAGTTAGAACACTTGGAATTAGGTATGATTCCAACATATTTTTCTAAGTAGCTTGATTTTTGTGAGGGTTTATGAGCTATTCGATGGGAAAGAGTATATCAGAGTGGTTGATGTATAACAGACATTACATAAATGTTTATTAATTTGTTTATATCTACTTTATAGATAGATGATGATAATTGATGATAGATAGATGATAGATAGATGATGATAATTGATGATAGATAGATGGATCTCCACTAAATTATGAGTCTTATGCCATCTACAGGGTTTTTAATCTTTTGTGTCAATATCAACATCTATCTATAACTCCTTAGTTCAGAATCAGACGCATAGGATATTTTCTTCCAGAAATGTTTGTTGAAACAGATCTGTATCTTTTTATCCTAAAACAGTTTAGCCTTCTTCAAAAATTTGAAACAAAATAGTGTTTTCTTGATCTTTATATATTTTATTCAAAATTATGAGTATGTATCAGAGTTTTTTCAAGATACTTTCATTAATCAGGCACTGATTATTAAAATATTTTAATGAGCCGCTGTGAAAGAAATAAATATGTAAATGTATAATAGCTATCAGAGTGTTATGTATAGTATTTCCACAAAAATCTAATTTCATTGAGTAAATATATGTATCACTGAAATAAAAGAAACCTTTCACAATAGATTCTGAGTGCAAGATAGTTCAGTGGTTGTAATGGTTGACATTCTTAGGGTCAGCAAACAAATGTTTTTTAGATTTAGGACAAGGGCGTTGGAAGGGATTGTGTATTCATGTGGCATATGATGGATGGGAGCAGGTATCAAGACATCCTAATGTGAGAGATTTATGTAACAAAATCTTTGGATAATGTTGAGAGGTGCTCTTGAGACTGTTCTTTTCTTCCCACTCACACTACCAAGAGAGAAAAACACATTGTTCAACCTTAGGCTCCCCAAAATAACTAACTTTAGAAGAGTTTTTCTATTTTAAATTATTTAAGACATTTTTTCCATTTTTTTCCATTTCACACACAGAGGAATACAGCAATCATTTTTTGCAATGTTACCTTTTGTACAGTTTCAAAGCTTTAGGCTTTGCAGAAAGGAGAGCTGAAGCTCCCAGTATGAATTCATGCCCCCACCCCCAACACACTCTCTTATCCCAGTGCAATTCCTTTTGCTGGCAATACATACATCCTTTGACACGTGGAGACTTAATTTATGCAGCAGGTGTTCCTGCATTCAAATTATGCCTGGGTAACTGCATTCTCTGACTATCATAATGAGTCTGGTTACCAGTCAAAGCTCTGGGCAGAGAGCCTTCCCAGGGGATCCCATAGAGTTCTGTCCTTGGCTTATAGCTATATGTCTTACATCTTAAAAATAAAATTTAAAGGTGTTTTTACTTTTGTTTTTCTTACCAGACCATAACATTTATGAGAGAGGGACATTTCAAATCAACTTGTTGGTACATTGTCAACACTATACATTCTGCTTTGAAAATATTTGGTGGCTGAAATGGTTTTGATAAAAAGTTTATGTTCAGCAAAAGAAACAATCAACAAAACTAAAAGGCAACCTACTAAATGGGAGAAGATATTTGCAAATGGCATATTTGATAAAAGGCTAGTATCCAAAATATGTAAAGAACTTATTAAACTCAACACCAATAAATAAATAAATAATCCAATTAAGAATGAACAGGATACATGAAGAGACATCTCTACAAAGAAAACATGTAGATGGCCAACAGACACATGATAAGATGTTCATCTCTTGCCTTCAAGAAAAAGCAAATCAAAACAACAATGAGATAACCCCTCACACCAGACAGAATCCCTAAAGTAAAAAAAAAAAAAAAAAAAGTGCATCCCTTGTGCACTGTAGGTGGGTATGGAAATTGGTGCATCCATTGTGGAAAATAGTGTGGAAGTTACTCAAAAAATAGAATTACCCTACAATCCAGTAATTACTTACCCCTGAAACACAAAAATCCTAGTTCAAAAGGCTACAGGCACCCTTATGTTTATTGCACCATTATTTACAGCAGCCAAATACGGAAGCAGCCCCAAGTATTTACTGACAGATGAATGGATAAAGAAGATGCAGCACACAAAACACACACACACACACACACACACACACACAGTGAAATATTATTCAGACATAAAAGAGAATGAAATCTTGCCATTTGCAACTACCTGGATAGATCTAGAGAGTATAATGCTAAGCGAAATAAGTCAGTCAGAGAAAAACAAATACCACATGACTTCATTCATATATGGAATTTAAGAAACAAAATAAACAAAGGAAGGAGAGAGAGAGAAACCAAGAAACAGACTCTTAACTATAGAAAACAAACTGATGGTTACCAGAGGGGAGGTAGGTGGCGGGAATGGGTGAAATAAGTGAAGGGGATTAAAAGTACACTTTTCACGATGAGCACTGAGTAACATATAGAATTGTCGAATTACTGTATTGTACACCTGAAACTAATACAACACTGTATGGTAAGCATACTGGAATTAAAATTAAAAATTTTTAAAAGAGAAAATAAATAAAATGTTGTTGGACGAATGTTTTAATGAGTGGATGGATGAATGGTTGATGTAGTGTTTATTTCTAGTTCCATCCCTGTGGATATCCTATTTCACCCAGTAAGCAATATTTTCAGTAATGGGTTGTTTCTAGAGGCAGCATATGATAGTTTGTGAGATCTTGAATTCTGGATCCACATTGTCTGGATCCATATCCTATCTCTACCTTGGATAAATAATTCATTTGCTCATGGCCTCAGTCTCTCATCTATAAAATAGGGGTTTTGTAAGTATAAAGTGAGTTAAAAAATATCTGCAATACATAAAACTAAGTCTTATAGGTAGGATGTAATGAATAAATACTTCTTGTTACGTGTGTTTCAGGTTATCACTAAAGGAGATAGGTTATCTGTAGTCCCAAATTCTCTCAGAAAAGATCAGAATGTAAACTTTATCCCAGAGGTGTTGATATTATGGAAAATGGCAAAATTAACCATCCTGTACAACAAACAGACACCTATTACCGCAGAGGAAATCAATACATCTTATGCCATAATATAAATTTTACATCAAAAGCAAAAGATTGGCTACCTGTCTAAAAAGAAAATAGAGGACATGCTTGGGTTTAATTGTCTCTCCTAATGCTAAGAAAATTGACTTAGAAGAAACAAATTTGAAATACTTACACAAATGCTCAGAACAAGAAATATGAAAATTTTACATTTTTTAATTTTGGAAATAACTGTCCATTAAGACCCATAGTTTAAGTTAAAACTTAACAGCCACTGTTATATATAAATTTTCAATGACTTTCAGTGAGATGAAAAAACTATACTCCTCCATGAAGTTCAAAAGTGCAAAAAAAAAAAAAAAAAACTATTAGCATTGTTAGTTTGTTCAGGAAAGCAATTCAGGAAGTATGGTGGAAGGTCTGAAATTAAGATGCAGCTCTAAGAGCTTCCCTGACAACTTTGAACCTCACAGGGCCCCAGAGCCAAACCACAACTCACAGGTCTCATCAGTTATGCCCCTCACACCCCACTTGGCTTGTTTCTTGTCAGCTGGGAACTGAACCTAGCTTCCCTGCCAGCCTTGAAGAATTATCCAAACCAGCCAATCATACCCTTTGATGGGAATCAGGAGTCACCCAACCACTTGTTACTGTATAGCTCCTACAGCCCCTGCACATTTATTCTGTTCCCAAGTGCAACATCTCATGGCCCTGCATGGTGTGAGATGCTCTTCTCCTTCAGAGTATGAGCTTTCATGGCTAATGAACTGCTGCCCAACTCCTCTGCTCAGTGTCTGGCATCTTGTGTTCAGCCATCTCCAGAATCCTATGATGGGGCTTAATGCCTCACCAATGCATGAAAAGGAGGTGAATGAAACTGGAAAATAATTTTAATGTGTGGTCATTGTTTTAATAGCTTATTTAATGTTGTTATTATTACATGATGAAAAGTAGAAATCCCCTCTTATTCCATAATCTTTCTTCATTCATTAATTAGTAAGGATTTTTCCCCAGATTTTCACTCTTACCAAATAATAAAGAAACAAACATCCTTATGCACTGTATTCCTTGTCTTCACTGCTGCCTATCAAATTCTTACAAACTTAGATCCTTAAAATGTCCTGCATTTATTAGTGCACAGTTCTGTAGGTCAGAATCCACTGCATGACTAGATTTTCTGCTCAAGGTTTCACCAGGCTGAAATCAACATGTTGGCTAGTTTGCATTCTTATCTGAAGATTAGGATCCTTCTTCAAGGTTGCTGGTTGTTTGAGAGTTTATTCTCTTTAGGTTGGATACCAAGATCTTTGTTTATATCCAGGCTGATGGCTGGGGAACCGTCATCCAGAGACCTTCCACAATTCCTTGCCATGTAAGCCCCCAATCCCTAAGCAAACATAATAAATGTTTGCTTTCTGCTAGGCAAGCCAAAGCGCATCTCTCAAACTCCACTTTCCGCCATTATCCAGAAAAATCTCTCTGCTTTTAAGAACTCACATGATGAAGCAAGGCCCACCTAGAATAATTTTCCACCTAAAGGTCAACTAGACTAGGGTTCTCCAGAGAACCCCATTTGATTTATTATAAGATATTGGCTTACATGAGTATAAGCTTCCTGAGCTTTATTCTGTTCATGAGCATTATGAGGATATTGACATCTGCCTTGACTTCTGCCAGAGTTATTTTGAAGTTCAGATGTGCTGGTTTTAAAAAACATTTTGTACTGTGTTAAGCACTCTGTAAAGATCCTACTTATGACAAATATCACTTAATTAGTGGCTACTGCAAGTTACATTCTCTTGTAAAACCTTTGAAAGAATTATTGTATTTCATCTTCACACTATCTTTATTGTAATCATTTTATACATAAGGAAACTGAGGTAAAAAAAAAAAAACCAAACTAATTTAAAACCAAACACACTTCAGAGGCCACGTTACTAATAAAGTTTTATTTTGCTCTATGTAAAGGTTTTATTTTATTTTTGTCTGATTTTTCTCATGTTTTCTTCACTTCTTATTCACATCCTTTCAGATCAACTGAAATCCTGATTTTTGGCTCTTATCCCTTAATAATTTATCACTAATTTTTTGCTATCTGAAATTTTGCTTCAGTTTGCATCAAACTCTGTTTTCCTCTTGATTATATTTCTATTTCTACATGATGCTTTTTCTTTCTGCTCTCTTATGCCTATCTGCAGAAAAAAATATAATGAAAACTATGCTTTTCTATTTATACATCTGTTCTTTTCATTGATGGATATTACCATCAATGTCATGCTATTATGATGAAAAATAAAACAGAATACATATTTAATGTCTTAAACTCCCAATTTCTAACAAGCAAAGTCTTTAATAGACTATGAGATATAGCTTTAGATCTTGAGCAAGTCAATTATGTAGAGAAACACTAAGTAAATAAACTCTACTTATTTTTGGAATTTAGTTGTATCTGTGCTTTTTTTCAATTTGCTTTCAATAGATTTATTGGGAAAAAGAAAAATCTTTGAATGCTTAGTGGCTCAATTGCAGCATTCTCTTGAAATTCATTCACTTTATCATTAACAGGGATCCTAATATATCTATTGACCCACTGGATTGGACCAGTTATTATTATTTGTGAAATTGAATACAAATAGTTGGTGTTGACAGTCCTTTTTAATTGTCTGCTAGAGACCATTCTCAGGTGCACAACTAAGATAAAGAGGGTCTGCAATATTGGTTTGAATCTATTATGTAAGTCATAGTTGAAATGACTGAAGGAAGTTTCTAGGTGTCTAAGTAGTTTCACTGAAGCTATGCAAGATTAAACAAGTAAATGGAATTCCGATTAGGTCTTGACTATTTTGGCCATGTTATGGGGAAATTTGGGACATAGGAGGACATGAAACATGTGTGCTTTTTAAAACAATTTCTCTTCAAATGATAGGAAAGCTGACCAAGTAGAGTGCAATAATTTTATACAATCTAATTTACACTGTAAGAGACACTCAAGATATAAATTTATAGCTGGCCATGGGTGTCAGAAATTCCATTAGAATTTATTTTATAGTGATGATGAGACTGAAATCGAAGCATATATGTAGAATTCTTTATTATGTTTTGTTATTTTTATTAAGTAATTGTGATCATTGTGAAAACTTCTTGACAAGGAGAATTTGGTTTTCTCTTTCTATTTCCTAATCCTTTCTGCTCAGTCTTATGCAAGAGACAAAAAATGCAATATTTTCTCTGGTACTTTCAAGTCATCACAAAATGTAGCAGCCCAAGTGTCCATTCATAGATGAAAAGATGAATGGATAAAGATATGGCCCATAAATATAGATATCTATAGATAGATAGATAGATAGATAGACAGATAAATAAATAGATATAATGGGATATTACTCAGCCATCAGAAAGGATGAGATCATGCCATCTGTGACAACATGGATGGACCTAGAAAATATTTTGCTAAGTGAAATAAATCATACTGAAAAACACAAATACCATATGATCTCACTTATGTGTGGAGTCTACAAAACAAAACAAATGAATAAACAAACAGTGGAATAAGACCTATCAATATAGATAACAAACTAATGGTTACCAGAGGGGAGTAGGAGATAAAGCTTCTGGTTAGGGAATGAGTAAATCATTGTGACAAAAAGTACAGCATAGGGAATATAGTCAATGGTATTTTGATGGTGTTGCATGGTAACAGATGGTAGCTACACTTGTAGTGAGCATAAGGTCATGTATGAAGTTGTTGAATTGTATACCTGGAACTAATGTAATATCATGCATTAATTATACTTAAATAAAAAAGAAACAATTTTAAAATGAGTAGAGAAAGAATTGGAATAGAAAAAATGTAGCTCCTTATAACCAAGAAGTGTTGATATTTCCAAAACAAGTTCTATAATACAATTATAATAAAAATAGATATTTTTCATGAATTATAAGATTCTGTGACTCCTTTTATCAGAGCATAATTATGGAAGCATATTTAAAAACTTTAGAATACTCTTAGAATAAAAAGTTCCATGTCACAATGTTTAAAAAGGAAGATGTAGATCAAGAATTATAAACTATTATATTTTTCCTTCACCTATAAAATAATACAGGGAAGAAAAAAAATTACAAGTCCCAAGAATTCTAAAAGATTACGTCTCAAGGTAATATCAGCTTTCAATACATACAGATTCTTGCATGTTTAATTTCATGGCAGCAAATTTGAATTCCTGAAGAAATCACCATAAGTTTTTCCTATAGTTTTATCATCATTGTTAAACCAAGTGTCATTCATAGGAAAACAGCATATACTTATCTAATTATATTTAACATGAATAAAAAGCCATTCAAAATATTTAACTTTTCCAACTTGATTGAGGTGTAATTGATAATGAGTTACATATATTTAAAGTGTACAATATAATTTTTTAATATTTATTTACATTGTGTAAATATTACCACAATCAAAATGATTAATATATTACTTCACATAGTTACTTTTTTTTTTTTTATATCTGGTAAGAACATTTAGGATCCACTCTCTTAGAAAATTTAAAATATAAAATACTGAATAGACATTTTTTTTCAAAGAAGACTTACAAATGACAAACAGGTATGCGAAAATATGCTCAACATCATCAACAAGGAAATGCAAACAAAAACCACAATGAAATATCACCCCACTCCTAAGATAACAGCCATTAGCAAGGCCAAGACATAAAAATGCTTGTGAGGAAGTGGATAAAGGGAATTATTGCACATTGTTATTGTTTGTTTCTGGCACTTGGACAATTTCTTTCTTTCAAACTTTAATGCTCTTGTTATTGTTATTATGTTTTATCTAGCATTTCCATGTATTTATAACAGCCTTAATTCACCATCTTACTGAAATTGTTACAAATTCTTTAACATTCACATTTATTTCTCACATCCAACCCATCAATAAACCACTGTTGACTCAATTTCTATATACCTCTTAAATCCATTCCACTTTCTTCCACATTACTATTAAAATATAATTCAAGGGGCGCCTGGGTGGCTTAGTCGGTTAAGCGTCCGACTTTCACTTAGGTCATGATCTCGCGGTTCGTGGGTTCGAGCCCCGCGTCGGGCTCTGTGCTGACTGCCGCTCAGAGCCTGGAGCCTGTTTCAGTCTGTGACTCCCTCTCTCTCTGACCCTCCCCTGCTCACGCTGTCTCTCTCTCTC
Organism: Hyaena hyaena; assembly: GCF_003009895.1. Taxonomy (NCBI): domain Eukaryota; kingdom Metazoa; phylum Chordata; class Mammalia; order Carnivora; family Hyaenidae; genus Hyaena; species Hyaena hyaena. The sequence continues at coordinate 181,798 of NW_024081613.1, forward strand.
TTCTATAAATAAATAAAAACATTTAAAAAAATTAAAAAAATATATATAATTCAAGCATCTCTGGTTTGGTCAGACATAATAATCTATGTGGAATATAGGAGCTAGCCTTTGTTTCTTGCCACCCAGAATTAGGTAAGCAGCAAAATTTTGAGCCAGTTATCAAGTTTAGAGTCCTCCAGAAGACCACGCTTACCTTTGGCATCAACTGTAAGCGTGGAGTACCCAAAAATCATCCTCAGTTTCCATAATCTACTAAAAGGATGCACAAAAATCAGTGAAAGGTATTATACTCATGGTTATACTATATCACAGGGTATCAATACAAATTAAAATCAGCCGAAGGAAGAAATTCATAGGACAAAGTCTCAGGAAATTTCAAATTCAATGCTTCTGTTTCTTCAGAAGATATTACCCTCTTGAAACTGATGCACGACATTCTCATGGAATATTGTTTTCATGTTCAGTTTTTTAATTGGGGTTCTGATATGTAATCATGATTGATTGATTTCACATATGATCGACCTCAGCCTCCAGGTAAACTGATATTTTGTGACCCTAAGTCCCCACCTGAAATCACATACTTGGTCTTTCTGTTTTGATCAGTCCCATACTAAAACTTTTTGGTAAAACTGGCCTCACTTTAAAATCCAATATGGCCAACTCCTGCCCTAAACAAATATAATCCTATCATGTATAACATAGATTACTTTCAAGAAGCCAAGGGCAATGGACAGACATCTCTGGCCAGATTCTTTACTACATACAAGTGAATTTCTTTCTCTAAAATGGATTCAGAGTGAAATATTTTAAACTGAACTATTGATTAATGTCTGTACTTAAAATAATTTCTTTGTTAGCTTTCCCATTAGACTGAGTATGAACTACAAATACATAAGCATGACCCTATAAGGCTCTAAATATTCTTAAATTTGTCTATATTAATCAGTCACTTATTCAATTATATATTGAGCATCTATGTGCCAGAGAATGTTGTCAACAAATGTAAGAAATATTTTTGGATTCTCAAGAACCTTACACAAGATTGAAATGAATCATACAAGTAAATAAATAATAAAGTAACTTTAGATAGTAACTGAAACTTCATTTAGATTTACTGATATAAGAATTTATTTATGAAGAGACACACATGTGTTGAATGATGGGTATGTTGAGTTCTAGAGAAAGCACATTCTCCACTGTGGGGGATATTTAGTGAAAATATATTGACATGGAGATTATCTAGGAAACAGGAAGTGACCTAGTATGGCTGGAGTGAACAAGTGTGAAATGTGCATGAGATTAAAGTAGACATGTATTCAGGGGTGAAGTTATGTACTTACAGAGAAGACTGAGCAGTGTAAATTTTATTGCAATGTGATAAAAAGATATTTGAAGATTTTAAGTATAATATTAACATCTAATTTTAAGAAATGCTCAACCTACTGTGGCCAGAATTGATTATATTAGAGAAAGATACAACATAATTAGAGAGTGAGGCAAAAAAAAATAACATATATATAATTTTTAAGTGTATACATATATTTGCTTGGAATATGGAGAAATTGGAGATAGCATTATGTATATAGATAGCAATAAATTTAGAATGTTTTTGAGAAACATGATTTTATCATTGGAAATTGTATCTCATTCTTGGATTTGGGGTTTGCTGAGATGTTGAAACCTGAATAAGAAAAATATTTTAAGGAATAGGAATCAAGATTTATGTTTTAATAATATTAGATTTGTAATATTTCTGAGATATCAGTAGGAATTTAAAAATAGAAGTTGTATATGTAACCATGATAAAAAGTTTTTAAAATATATTTATAGATAATGTTTAAGTCAAGTAACTTAATAAGTTAAAAAAAAGAAAAGATGTGGAGAAGCCAAGAATTTACTCTTGGGCACTCCAACACTGAGAGTTCATTCAGACTAACAAAGAAAAAGGTTTGGGAAAAGAGACTGAAGAGAACCAACCTGTAAAATAGGATGAAAACAGAGTCCAAATAAATTCAAGTAAGAAATGGTAAGCAATGATCAACTATAAATATGGCACATTGTGGGTAAGAAGAAATAACACAGGAAAGTAGCCACAATAATGGCCACAGAGGTTATGCAGAATTATGTATTTAAACCCCAAAATGTTCTAAGTAAAAGACTAGACTCAAGAAACTATATATTATAAGGTTACATTTATACAAAACATCTACAAAAGTTAACATATGTAGTAAGGTCACATTTGTAGAAAAGACAAAGCTATAGAGACAAAATGAGCCTGAAGTAGGCCAGGGATCTATGGCAGACAAGCAGGAGGAAACCTTGTGGAATTGTTCCAGAATTGTGCTGATGATTGTACAACTAATTTACTAAACAAACCAACAGAAAACCCATTACAGTCTACATTTTTCAATGGGTAATTTTTATGGTATGTAACTCTTGCTTCGGTAGAATTAAGTACATGTAAACAAAAACAATCAAACCACTTAGTGGTATTCCATTGTATGAATATACTACATTTGTTTATTCATTATACTGTTGAGCATTTGTATATTTTGTAGGTTTTGCCTATTGCAAATAAATCTGCCATAAACATTCATGCATAAGCCTTTGTATGAATACGTTTTCTATTCTTTTGGATAAACATGTATGCATGAAATGTTATTGATCATATGGTATGTATATATTTGATGTCTTAAGAAAATGCCACACTGTGTTCCAAACTGTTTGTATCATTTTACATTGCAAACAGGTGAAACTTCATATAGTCAGTTTGTTATTGGTTTTCATTGTATCTTTTTAAATATGTGTTATAGCATCTCATTGGGATTTTAATTTGCATTTCCCAAATGATTAATGATGATAAGCATCTATTCATGTGCTTATTTTCTATTCATATATCTTTCCTGTTGAAGTGTTAGCTCAAATAATTTCTCTTTTTATATATTTGAGATATGTTTTGTTAGTTTTGAGTTGAGAGCTTGTAAATAAGTGTTGGATAGAACTCATTTATAAGATATATGATCTGAAAATATTTTCTTGTCTGCAGCTGGTCTTCTAATTCTTTTCTTTGTGCATTTTGAAGAGTTTATAGTTTTGACAAATTTAATTGAATTGTCGTCATGACTTGAATTCTTTTGAAGTCAATGAGAGATGTTTTATGGCCAGACTATGGTTCCATAGGAGCTTCAATATATAGTCTACTGCTTTTAAGTGGACTGTTTTATAAATGTGAATTAAGTCAGGTTGATTGATGGTGTTGTTTAGGTCTTAAATCCTTGCTATTGTTTTTGCCTACTCATTATATCAGTTATTGAAAGAAGAGCATTAAAACTTCTTAATATAACTGAATTTTTCTAAGTTATTTTGGGTTCTATGAGGTGTTTTATTTTTTATAGCTATGTTCTTAGGTACATAAATGTTTAGAGTAGTTAGTGTTCTTGGTGAATTGACGCTTTATCATTATAATATGTTTCTCTGAAATCTACTTTGTTTTGGATTTAATATAGCCACTCCAGCTTTCTTTTGACTGGCAGTATATTATTTTCCATATTTTATCTTTTAACCTATGTTATCTGTTTATATTTAAATGCATGTCTTGTAGGCTTCTGCTATGGATGAATTCTGTATCCAAAATGTATGTTGAAATCTGAACCACTGGTACCTATGAGTATTACCTTATTTGGAAATAGGGTTTGCAGTGTAACCAAGTTAAGATAAAATCCCACTAGATTAGGATGGACCATAATCCAATGGCTAATGTCATTTAAGAAGAGAAAATTTGGCCACATATAGAGGGGGGAACAGCATGTGAAAACAAAAGCAGAGACAGAAGTAATACATCCACAAGCTAAGTAATGAAGAATACCTGCAACCACCAGAAGCTATGAAGAGGGATCCAAATTTCTATGGCCCTTCTGGCACATTGACTTAGGACTCAGGCTCTAGATCTGTGAGATAATAAATTTTCTGTTTCTTTAAACTCTTTAGTTTGTGGTACTTTGTTACCACAGTCCTAAGAAAATAATACAACAGTATATAGATTGTGGTTTTCACCCAATCAGATGTTGATCCATTTATTGGTTGAGGATTTTATTATTTATTTATTTATTTATTTATTTATTTATTTATTTTCAGGGTTGTTTTTTTTTTTTTTTTTACAAATAGTTTATTGTCAAGTTGGTTTCTATATAACACCCAGTACTCATCCCCACAAGTGCCCTCCTCCATGCCCATTCTCCCCACCCCCCCATCATGTTTGCACCTATAGGAGGATTAGGAGGAACTTAACGGAGGACCCCGGGGGGAGAAGAAGGGGGAAATGGTGGGGGAGGGGGAGAGAGGCAAACCATGAGAGACTCTTGAATGCTGAGAACAAAATAAAGACTGAGGATTTTATTTATTTAAAAAAAGTTTTATGTTTATTATTGAGACAGAGAGAAACAGAGCATGCATGAGTGGGGATAGGGGCAGAGAGAGAGGGAGACACAGGATCAGATCAGAAGCAGTCTCCAGGCTCTGAGCTGTCAGCACAGAGCCCAACGCGGGGCTGGAACCCACAAACCGTGAGATCATGACCTGAGCTGAAGTCGGACACTCAATCGACTGAGCCACTCAGGCGCCCCAAGGATTTTATTTAAATCTTTCTCATTCTGAAGGTTTTCGAGTAATTAATTCTTTCAGAGATATCTATCATCTATTATCTACCTGTCTATCTACCTATCATCTATCTATCTATCTATCTATCTATCATCTATCTATCATCAATCGAATCTATCTCTATCATCTAAGTATCATCTATCCATTGCCATCTTCTATCTATATATCTTTCTATTTACCATGTGTCTATTTTGATGTATTTTATATTATTTTTGTTGATTTTCTTTTTCATTTTTTTAATTTATATTAGAAAGATTTTGTCTGTGTATATAAAATGTTCTACTGACCTCTTGCTTACAGTCTTTCTTGAAAATATGTTACCACATTTATCTTTGTTTCTATGTACACATGTGTCCTTTTTCTCTGGCTGCTTCTTAGATTTTCTTTTTATCATTTGTTTTGAGCAAGAGCTTATAATACATCTTGGTGTGGTTTTCTTTTTATTTATCTCCGTGTTTGCTGAGTTCTTGAGTAAATTAATAGATTTAGTAGTGAGAAGATAAAAAGTTTTCCTGCCATTGTATATCTACTAGTATTTTCACATGAAGTATGAGACCCAGGTTTCTGTTAAGAAACGTTAAGAGAAATATGAAGTAAAAAGAGATGTATGCTCAGTTTGAAATGTAAGAGATGATGTAAATAGTGATCTCTAAAAATGAGAAACAGAGATACTCATTGACTTTGATAGGATTATTCACCTCAAACCTTATATTACACATATTTATTATTTATATTTTATAAATATATAAATGCATATTACATATAAAATATCTTATATTTATATATTTTATTAATTCTATTTATATAATTACATATAATTATATTTCTATATCTATATATTTCATATTTAATTATATTTCATATTCATATGTTATATGAATATATTATTAACATATTTCATTTTATTTTTATTTATTTATGTATTTATTTATATTTTACTTTATTATACCTTCATTACCCTTTCTTACACTGCAGTGATGCCAGACTTCTTCCTCCAACTTATTTCAGATATTTCTTCATTTTAGCTCATTACTCCTTACAAGTTTTCCTCTACTTCCAATCTAAACTTGAACTATAATTATGTCGAATATTCATTTATAGCATTTTATAAAATATTTACATATATATCTATCTAATGTCTTTCTTTTCAACTGAACTATAACTCCACGAAATCAGAATTCTGTCAGTTTTGCTCACAATGCCTAGCATAGTGCCTGGTCCATAGAAGGAATCATACAAAGGTATTTAGGGTTTTGAAAATGGTCATGGGGATGCCTGGGTGGCTCAGTCAGTTGAGTGTCCGACTTAGGCTGAGGTCAGGATCTCGCGGTTTGTGAGTTCAGTTCAAACCCCGCTTTGGACTCTGTGCTGACAGCTCAGAGTCTGGAGCCTGCTTCACAATCTGTGTCTCCCTCTCTCTGCCCCTCCCCAACTCATGATCTGTCTCTTTCTCTCTCTCAAAAATAAATAAACATTAAATAAAATGAAGAATGGTCATGAATTTTCCAATTCACTCTTCCTCCAAAAGAGAATGGTTATAGCTAAGGCTCTCAAAACAGAGAGATATACATATATAAAAATATACAAATTTTTATATTTTTAGGAATCAATGAAATACCACAAATATTTCAAAATTTACAAGTTATTTAGAGACTATCATTTGAGTGAATATGGGAATAACATGTTTTGAAAATGGAAGGTAAGTAACATAGTTATATATAAGAATGCGTTTCATGTTGATTAGTGTTTTTCAAAATCCTGTGTTCTGCAAAATGTCAATAAATGTTCTTGTGCTACAAACCATTTTGTTATCAAAAATTTGGGGGAAACTCCAGTTAAACACATTCCTTTATTGAAGTCTGTATCCAAACAATTAGTGAATATTGTGAATTACCCAATGCGAAGGGATGGCATAAAACAAATTTATTCTTATTTAGCTCTTGAACTCTTTCTCACTGAACACATATTAACTGGTTAATAAACAGTACTGGTTCTAATATTCTGTAATGGTAAAAAAATGATAATTATCAAGGTTACTTACTATTCATTTAAAATAAAGGCTAATTTTTAGCTGCTACTTTGTTAATTTCCTTCTTCCTCTTTTCCACTAACTTTTGATTCACATTTAAATCACTATAATTACAAACCAACCACCATCCCTAAAACCTTTTAAAGGCTAAACTAAAACCTTTAAGTAAATGCTCTTGTTGGAAATGGAATTTCTACTCTCAAACCTATTTAAAAAAGATTAATTTTAAGTAGGTTAGTTAAACTAAAGTATGAATCAAATTAACGTACTACATCAATGGTTTGATCAGAACAGTCTCAAAGTCAAGGATATCTTTAAATCAGTTATCTGTATCCATTCATATCCGACAATCCAAATTTCAGACATTGACTTAATATTAAAAAAAATTAAAACTATAATAATACTCTTTAAGGAAAGCACAAAGAGTCATTCCATTTCAAGTAACCAACTGGTAAATAAACTTAATATGGAACAATTTCACTCAAGTCTGTTAAAAGCACATAATATGTCTGGGCTTCTGCCAGTGATGTTTAGGATAAATTTAACTGTGCTTCTGTTCTTTGGTTTTTTGTTTTCAACCCATATCCTCCTAGGTTATTGAAGCTAAAATTAACATGTCATGGTTTCTTATTGAGTTGGCAGTGTTACATATCATCTTGAATCATATTGCACAGTCCATTTATCTAACAAAACTTTAAACCCTAGGGCTATTTTTAAGATAAATAAAAGCTTTGAACTAGCAAGGAGTAAGACTTTTTCACAGCTTTAAACTAGGAATTCCAAGTGGTGTACTTAGATCCAATTATAGACTCTCTAGCCTTATATATTTGATTACTTAGGTAGTTGTTATTTCTAATACCCTTATCTCTCACTTTTAACCACACTAGAATTCCTTTGTTGTGTGTGTAGATTTCTTAGAATGAATATTGAATTTATTTTGTTGAAATCTGGCATAAGAGTCATTTTGAAATATCCAAGGCTGTTAGATAGGGCTTCACTCAAATATCAGTCTCTTGGCAAATGTGGTCACTAGTAAGCAGAAAAGGATATCTCTTTAGAGATTATTCCACTTGATGGTTTAAAATGATATACTTACCACAAAGAGACATAGTGGGAGCTCAGGAGGAAGGTATTATGAAAGCAAGCACTGGGTTAGATAAATAAGCTGTATTTTTCAAGATATCTATTATTGAGAGTTCTTTTTATTTATTTCACATTTTAGCTATGTCAATGTATTTATGAATATATATTATATAAAATATGTATGTATTAATTTAGAGAACATGTTATTTAGTATATGACAATTTAGAATTGTATACAGAAATATTGATTTTACTCAACTCTATTGAATATAAGTGTAGTTATATGTTTTTGTTTTTTTTAGCCAATAAATATAAGTGGAATTGATATGTACTGATATGTGTCCCTTTGGGTCAGAAGTTTTTTTTTTTTTTTTTAATATTTTATTTATTTCTGAGAGGGGGAGAGAGAGACAGCATGAGCAGGGGAGGATCAGAGAGAGAGGGAGACACAGAGTCTGAAGCAGGCTCCAGGCTCCGAGCTGTCAGCACAGAGCCCAACGCGGGGCTCAAACCCACAAACTGTGAGATCATGACCTGAGCCAAAGTCGGATGCTTAACCTACTGAGCCACCCAGGTGCCCCGGGTCAGAAGGTTTGAGAGACAGTGCATTGTGTTTGATTTGCCATGTTGTTTTCCAACTACTGCAGGAGCTATGGAACAAGGGTTGAGACAAGTCCTCCCTTAACCTGGTTTCCTGTCTTTCTTCTTTTTTATTTTTTTAATGTTTATTTTTGAGAGAGAGACACACACAGAGAGAGAGAGAGAGAGAGACAGAAAATCAGAGAGCCAGAGAGACAGAGGGGGACCGAGTGCAAGCATGGGAGGAGCAGAGAGAGGGAGGCAGAATCCTAAGCAAGCTCCAGGCTCTGAGCTGTTGGCACAGAGCCCTACGAGGGCTTCGAACTCAGGAGCTGTGAGATGGTGACCTGAGCCAAAATTGGACGGTCAAGCAACTGAACCACTCAGGCGCCCCTCAACCTAGTTTTGTTAGTGACTATGAGGAGCTGACTTCTCTGTTGAACTAATTGGACATTAGTCATGAAGGAGAAAATTTTCTTTGTCTTAAATGCCACAGAGCTTTTGGAATAACAAATAATCTAGCCTCTCTTATTTTATACATTCTATTTTTAACTAGGTTCATACAGTTACAATTTTTACAAACTTATTTACTCTAATACTTTTTATGAGTCCCGTGATAAAAATGAGATTAAAAAAATGGTGTGACACTCTGTATTAATTCATCAGTAATATTTATGTCATTATGGGTATATTGAGATGTATACCACTATCTTAAGTTATGCTTTTTTACTTATTCTGTCTATTCTTTGGTTCTTCACTCTCTTGACTTCTTTAATTATGTATATTGATAAATATATTGATAAACATATATATATCAATCTATTTTCTCCTGTATTATTTTGGAAATTATTCATTCTGTTAAAATCTTTTGCCATTAGCCTAAATACTTAAAAGCTGAATCATCAAATTATCAAAGGATAATGTTATGTATAATTCTATCTTACTTTCAAATAACACAAGGACAATCAAACATAAACCTCTACTGTTTATAAGTTTATATGCTATTGCTTATTATGTCACACACACACACACACACACCGAACCTCTAGACGTTCTTATTATTTTACTGAGTCACTCTTCATTTTGATTGCATAATTTTTACTTTGTTTATTTTATTAGTTTTTCTTATTTTTTTGGCATCCTATTTGGAATCATTTTCTTCTGTTTTAAGAACACTTCTGGAAATTTCTTTACCATGTGTCTGCTATGGTGACTTTTCTGGGGTGTGTGTATATGTCATGTGTGTTGTGAAAATGACTTCATTCTGAAGGATATTTTTCTCAACTTGGCAATGGTTTTCCCTCAGCTCATTCAATATGTCCCTTTAGTATATTCTGGCCTCTCTAGCTTTAGAAAGCCATTTGCCAGCCAAAACACTTACTCTGAGATTAATCTGTATTTTCCTTTGAATATTTTTCAAGAATTTTCTTTTGTCTTTGATTTCTAGAGTTTTGTAATTTTTTGATATTTTATTTATTTTTGAGAGAGAGAGAGAGTGTGAGAGGGGGAGGAGCAAAGAGAGAGGGAGACACAGAATCTGAAGCAGGCTTCAGGCTCTGAGCTGTCAGCACAGAGCTCCACATGGGGCTCAAACTCATGAGCTGTGAGATCATGACCTGAGCTGAAGTCGGGCATTTAACTGACTGAGCCACCATGAGCCCCTATAGTTTTCTATAATGTGTCTGTACTAATTTCATTTTACTTTCTGTTCTTGGAATTATTTTGATTTATTCAATCTGTGAGCTAATTTCTTCAGTCTGTGGATTGTTGTCTGTTTTGAATGCTATTTTATCCAATTTTCTCCTCCACTGCCTCTGGAATTCCAATTATTTTTATATTTAACCTTCCTCATATATCCTCTATGTCTTTCATAGTCTTTTTCTTTTCTTCTATGATTTTTAATTTTTGTGCCACATTCTATATAATTATTTTGAACATATTATACACTTCTCTAGATATTTTTTAAAATATGTCAAATGTGTACTTAAACCCTTCTATTGATTTAGGATTATTATACTTTCTTGCTGTAGAACTTATTTTATCATATTTACTATCTTACTTTTTTAGTTCCAACTTCTTGACTCAGCTTTAACTTCTTTGAACCAATCCTAATAGTTGTTCTAAATTTTGGGTCTAATAATCTTAATATTTCCAGATATATGGGCTGTTTCTATTTATGTTTCATCTGCTGACCCTTATTTATCATGTCTTATACTCTAGTCTACCATGTCTTTCTTTCCCATTTTAAAAGAATTAATTATAAATATACTACAAAGCCTGGGATGATCATATTATTCTATGAGAAGATTTTTTACTTGTTTTGAACAATTCAAGTACAGTCAATGAAAGACCATCTTAATCTAAATTCAAAGCTTTCTACCCAGCCACGATTATTGGAAGTCCAATTTCAAGTTCTCTCAAGGGCTGTTTTATCTCCTTTTGACTCTTATTATTTGGAGTTTACTCTCGATACCCCAGCTTTATTAGAAGTTGTTTAATAGGTACTTGACTCTGATCTGTCCCCCTGCATTGTGATGTCTTTGAAGTCAGTTTAGTCATGGTCTTTGTTTTTTTCATCTTATCACCAAGTGACTTCAGGGCAAAAGGAGTTCTGAATATTAGTGTCATTTTTCCAAGTTCTAGTCTGATATGCTAAATTTGTCCTAACTATGCCTCAGTACCTTATTTTTTGCAATATGAAGATAATTCTAAATATGTTTTGTTTAGATGTCTTAGCTATTTCAGCAGAGCAATTCTTCTGAATTACTCCCTGATTTACAATTATTGTTTGCCTGTATATTTCTGACTTTTTATTCATAATTTTATTACATCTTTTACTATAGTCAATCCTATCTCAGATTGACTACGTATTTTGAAGAAGATAATAATTAAAGTGACATTTATTTATCCTAGTGAGATATTTATGGTATAGGCGCAATGGAAAGTATCGAGAGGTTCTCAGGAGGATCCCGAGAAATAAAGTTCATAATTTCAGAATTCTGCTGTTTTCCTCTTGTGGGGATCAGCCTTCCTTTGGATGCCATAGGAAATCATGATTTTAAGTGTAGTAGAAAAGACAATGTTAAGTCATCAAAAACTTCACAACATCCTTTTCCCACTATGATCTAGGAATCACTATTAATTTCCTACTGTCTTCCATGTCTCAATCTCTACTCTTCAGAGTTTAGGGAAAGACCTGAAAAGCTGTTTCTCCTCACATAAATATTTGAGATATGTATAGCAAGCCAAATAAATGTCAGAGTTAGAAACTTGAATCACAAGAATCTGTGGTTTTTAAAACATTTATACTAATTGAAATGTGTTGGCTTTGAGATCTGAGTACAATTTAGGTTTGGGTATACACAAGAGAAATTAATATAAGTATGGAGCGATTAGAAATAAAATAGTCTGTATTTCCACAAATGGCTTAATTTAAAAAAAAACCTGCTTGCATAAAATGATATAGCTATAATTACCATAATAGTTTTGATTCCATTAAAAAGTTATGATAGCAATATAAAAATAAAATTATTTTTCTTGTTATTATCATTGTGACATAATTTCACAATTATGATTATAAAAGTTGAAGAAAGAAGAAGGTTGTTAAAGACAGAATTTGGTATTTTAAAAATTTATAATAAAGTTTCAATCCTTGATTATGCATTTTTCCAAAGTTAAGGCTGATCTAGGGCTTTTGTCTAGATGTAATCTGTCAATCCCTCAATCTTCTTCACACCCTGAAGCTTTTCTTCAGAATTGACAAGACTTTTCTGGTTATCATGCAGGAAAGAGAGCTGAAATTCAAACAATCTTGTATTTTAAGTATTTTAAGGCTGTGTTAGAGCCACGAGGAATAAATACAACAATGGAAAAGAAAATCTGAACTTTTTCAATTTTCTTTTTTAAGAATAAAATGTGAGATAATGATTGCAATTAAAAGAAAATATTAGATATATATGGAACAATACATATTCAAGATAGGCTGCTACTCTATAAATGGTTTTATGAGAATTGTGTGGCACGCAACCGTCATAACCATATATGGCAGTTGTGGTCAAGGGAAATTTACCTTAAAAATCCCCAATCTTTAAGGTCAGTTACAAATCCTCAAGCAAAGAGAGAGGATATACTTTTCTCTGAGTAAAATACACAAGATTTTTGACCCTGTAGGGGTTTCGGTAAATGTTCTAGAATGAGAGTCAAAATGATATTGAGATTTAAATCTTTTGTTTTAATGATGTTGATCATTAATTATTACTCAGTTGCATCCTAATTGCAATCTTTACCTCATAATATTTGGAAAAGGAAATGGAATGAGTGAATTAAAATAAAATAAAACAAAACCATACTTGGGAGGTAGAGTATTGGTGATATAAAATACTTGTGATGAAATGTATTATTAGTTTCAAAATCGTTTTTATGGGGCAAAAGTTCTCGGAGAAATATAGAAAGGTATTTTGAAAAGCACAGGTCAAAAGACAAAGAAAAAGAAGTTAATATTGGGGGAGGGAAATATTTAATGCCAAGTCACATAATAAGGAACACGGACTAGGTAATATACAAATAATTAAGGAGATACAAGAAATCAACCATTTGTTAGCATATACTAGACAATGATCATACAGTTATTGCATCTCAAATTTATCAGTTATATTTGAGAAAAATTGCTAATCTGTAAGACTGCTATTGGAATTTATCAGCTGTCAGTCAGAATATTGACATGACTTTCTTGTTTTTTAGTGTTTATTTATTTTTGACAGATAGAGAGAGAGAATGTGGGTGGGGGAAGGGCAGACACACACACACACACACACACACACACACACACACACACAGAGGCTTCAGGCTCTGAACTGTCAGCACAGAGCCAGATGTGGAACTTGAACTGGTGAACTGAGAGATCATGATCTGAGTTGAAGTCAGACATTCAACCAACTGAGCCACTCAGGTGCCTCAGCATGAATATCTTAAGAAAACTTAATATCAACTTGAGGAAAAGGGGTATTGAATTTTCTAGCCAATAAGTGATTACCTATATTGTTTTAAGACTCTCCATTTCAGTATAAAATGAGTATGCTTAGAGAGTAAAAGAAGGAAGACATGAAGAAATTCAAGTATTAACTGTACTAAAGTAAATAGAATATTCTCAGTTTCTATGTTGTCTTTTTTTAAATGGTAGACAGGTAGAGAATTCAGATAATTTTCCCATTTTATTTTATTTTATTTTATTTTATTTTATTTTATTTTTACTTTTTTAAAATTTTATATTTGAGAGAGACAAAGACAGAGAATGAACAGGAAAGGTACAAAGAGACAGAAACAGAATCTGAGCAGGCTCCAGGCTCAGAGCTGTCAGCAAAGGGCCTGATGCAGGGCTCAAACTCACAAGCAGTGAGATCATGACCCAAGCCAAAGTCAGATGCTTAACTGAGTGAGCCACTCAGGTGCCCCAATTCTCTCATTTTAAAACGAGAGACTTTTTCTTTCCTCCCTGTTTACTTCTTATAAAAGCAAATCAATATCTTTGAACACCCCTATCATGGCTTAGGTCTTTCTATCATCTAACCTTTAAAAGTGTGCGTATTCTCACTTTTAAAATCAGTATTAAAGCCTAACCCAGAGGATTGTAACAGGAATTAAATGCCATAATATTCTTGAATAGCATGTCATTCCAACATTTATTTCCCAATCTTTTTTTAAAGAAATATTATAGAATTATATGTTATATAATTTTATTCTCATATTATTCTATATATGCAAATTGCTTGATAAATCTTATATTGTTGAGAGCTCAAGTTTTATCTTTTATTTATCAGCTATGACACACTCATAAGGCTAATTAGCTGTATTGATTTTGTGAAGGAATTCTGGTATCTTTTACTCATACTGTGTATTCGGCAGATTATTGAAAACTTTATTAAGTGCTGTTAAAAGTATAGAGAACTGGAAAATAACAAAATTTAGTGTAACATTACAAGTCCTATGGGAAGAAAGAATTTCCTCTACTCTTCAAGGTCCTTCAGGCTGACTAAGAATCAAATCAACAGGAGATAAACTAACAGAAGAAAATCAAAAGTAATTTCATATGTAAGGAGAATCCACACAGACATGGAAATTCCCAAGACAGTCAGGCAAAAGGAGGTATGTATGCCATTCTCAACAAAGGAAAAGCAAGTAGGGGTCTGGGACTTCAAAGGGAAGGAATGCAATTCACAAGAAAATGAAAAAGAGTAAATATTTGGTAAACTAACATTTGTAGGGCTGCTCAGAAATAATGGGACATAGAGGGCTTTCATCAAACAGGCCTTGCCGGAGTCCCTAGCATACCCAGTTCATCCAGTTCATATCACAATGTGGTTATCTATAGTGATAGATCTCTTCCTGGAGCAGCTCCTCTTTCTAAATTCTTTTGCGTATTTGTAGAAAAGGTAAAGAGCTTTTCCTGAATCTGGCAGGTTTGATTCCTTTTAACACAAAAAGAATCTTTATGACAATGTGACCCATCATGGAGCACCCTGCCCTTGGCCTTTATAGTCCTACAGGGACAAACTTATGGATGGCTTATCTAAGAAGATATACTTTGCTCAACTAGTCTTTATCATTGATTAAAGATATGAGACTTGGTAAAATTACATTTTAACTTGTAAATTTTTATCTCTAATAATGTTGGTATCTTCTATCCAGTAAAAAAGATAATTACAAAGTTTATACTTTATTGTCCTCTAAGACAACTAGTTTTATGGGACAGTGAGTAACCAATTCGCATCTCACCCAACAATTTTATTCTAATATTAATACATGAATTGCCTATAAATATATAGGTCTTCAAATGTTCTTTAAATCAGCCTTGGGGTGCCTGGGTGGCTCAGTCAGTTAAGCATCCAGCTTTGGATCAGGTCATGATCTCATGATTCATGGGTTTA
Organism: Hyaena hyaena; assembly: GCF_003009895.1. Taxonomy (NCBI): domain Eukaryota; kingdom Metazoa; phylum Chordata; class Mammalia; order Carnivora; family Hyaenidae; genus Hyaena; species Hyaena hyaena. Next base: position 197,067 of record NW_024081613.1, read on the forward strand.
AGCCCCATGTTGGGCTCTGTGCTGACAGCTCACAGCCTGGAGCCTGCTTCAGATTCTGTGTCTGCCCCTCCCTCACACATGTTCTATTTCTCTCTGTCTCAAAAATAAACATGAAAAAGTTTTAAAAACATCAGCCTTAACGTTTTATTTCTCCACTCACTAAGAGTTGAATAAAATATTTAACATATGTTCTGCTTATTTGTAATAAAGTCATTAGTGTGTAACTGTTTGAATAGTAAACTACCAGTGCTATGGGCCCAGTGTTGAATTGCAGTGCAGGTTTTCAGATTTCTTACCTTTTTGCTCAGTGCTACATACAGAGAGCAATAGAAAATGTTCTAGATCCCAATACAGAAAAAAAAAGTGTACTTTTTGTGCTCAGAGACAGTAGAGATAGTGAAACTTGAATATGGAAAATAAAATTTTGGTGAAATAAACAGTAAGGATTATTAGAAGCTATTTGTGAAGCTGTTGAACTAAAAAATGTAGGAACATTAAAACAGGACCTAATGAAACTATGGGATAGGAAATTGACAAAATATTTATACATGCCCCAAAGTATCTCATTGAGTTAGTATCAGAGAATGACATATTATTTTTGACCCAATGAATTCTATATGCTAGTTAGAAGTTAAAAAAAAAAAAAAAAAAAAGAAGATAAAGGTCTTGTTTCAATTTTGCTTCCTTTAAATAAAAACAAAACAAAAACTTGGCGCGCCTGGGTGGCTTAGTGGGTTAAGCGTCCGACTTTCGCTTAGGTCATGATCTCTCGGTTCGTGGGTTCGAGCCCCGCGTCGGGCTCTGTGCTGACTGCCAGCTCGAAGCCTGGAGCCTATTTCAGAGTCTGTGTCTCCTTCTCTCTCTGATCCTCCCCTGCTCACGCTGTCTCTCTCTCTCGCTATCCTAGAAAAAAAAAAAAAACCCAAAAAACTCAAAAGACATTGAAAGATCTTCTCAGATCCAACACCTACTTCCCTACTTGCTTTTATCTGCAATTCTTGATCATGGCAGTCTGGGTCCGAGGCGTTGAAATCCTGTGTTTTCCCAGACATGTTGTTTTCCCAAGGGAATGCTGTGAGCAACTCAGTAGCATCTCCATGGAATGCAGGCCACTGAGGACATGAGTGACTGTACCAATCATTTTGATTTTGACTATCTGCCTAATTTTAGGTTCTGGTTGAGATTAAAAGCAGAGATAAAATGTGCATAATCATCCAGGAAGAATCAGTTCCAACCTTCCCTGTTAATTTATTCTTCTTTGTAATAGATTACATTTATTAATTATAAATGGCCCTATAACCTAAAGCAACCTGAGCATCTGGAGAAACGTTTTTGCAACAGAAACACATGCTTCTCCCAGTCAGGAAACAGTAAGCACAGTAATATGAAAAGAGTTTTACTTCAACACAGAGAATTATTCTTGGGGAGTCAGTAAATTGAGTGTAACATTTTAAGCAATATCATAGGATGTGAAAAACTGTAGAGGATAATTGTACCAGAAGCAAAACTATCAAGTGCTTCAGCATTTCCCTAAACATCCTATTTTAATGTTTTTTCTTCCCCTAAAACCAGCAAGGAAGGGTTAACTAATTAAACTGTGCTTCCATTTATTCTGTCCCAGGTTTTCTATCTGGTCTATCATGTTGTTTAAAAAATATGCCTGTATGTAGATTTAATATCAAGTAATGTTTGTGACTTTCAAGAAGATAAAATAATCTTGTAATAACACTTTACTTTGATCAAACATAACAGAGTTTATTTTCTTTATAAAACACAATGCCGAGTTGAATTACTTTTCACAAAGTACATTTATTTCCGTCTTTATAAAACACTTACAGTTAAGTGTATATTTTAAACTAGAGCATTCTAGTACTCAGGCAGAATCCATTATCTCTGATTAATCTCCATATTTTATCTTCTGTAACTAAATGTGTGACTTAGAGTTACATTCAGATTTTATTGAGAGTTATCTTTATTTGTGAAAATTGTTTTTTTAAAAAACTTAACCACATCTCTGATGTGATTTAGCCATTGTAATCCCTGAAGTCAAATGACTAAATTAGTTGATTTCTCAATGTCACTTTCAAAGATTTGGTAATGCCATCTTTTAAGTCTGCCACTGAAATATAGCACAGATGCTCATCTTTATTTCTATCAGTTTAAAACTTAGTTGGGCAGCTTAGGGAGGCTTCAAAGTCTTCCCAGGAGGGTGTCCAACAACACACTATAGCAATCTGCCACCCTGTTCACACATCACTCAGGTTCCCTTGTGTCCCTTCCCATCTTAGTTTAAATATCACTCAAACCCAACTACAAATATATAATCAGCTCTCTTAAATTATATATATCATAAAGATAGCCAATTATATCTGTGAAATCATAGCTATAGAAAATAAACCCTTTGAGGGGCTTCTGGATGGCTCAGTTGGTTAAGGGTCAACTCTTGATTTCAGCTCAAGTCACAATCTCAATGTTTGTGATACTGAGTCCCATATCAGCTCTGTGCTGACAGCATGGAGCCTGGCTGGGATTCTCTCTCTCTCTCTGTCTGCCTGTCCCTTACTCACTCTTTCTCAATCTCTCTCTCTCACTCTCTTTCAAAATAAAAAATATTAAAAAATATTTAAAAATGAAATATTTAATAAAAAAGGAAAAGAAATCCTTTGAGATCTTTATTGATTAAGAAATGTACATTTTTGGCTAAAATGAACAATTCAGGAGACTATAGATGCTGGTGAGGATGAGGAGAAACAGGCACCCTCTTACACTGTTAGTGGGAATATAAACTGGTGCAGCCCCTGTGGAAAACAGTGTGGAGGTTTCTCAAAAAATTAACAATAGAATTCCCTTATGACTCAGCAATAGCAGTGCTAGGAATTTACCCAAGGGATATAGGAGTGCTGATGCATAGGGGCACATGTACCCCAACTTCAGAGCAGCACTCTCAACAATAGCCAAAACATGGAAAGAGCCTAGATGTCCATCAACGGACGAATGGATCAAGAAGATGTGGTTTATCTATACAATGGTATACTACATGGCAATGAGAAAGAATAAAATCTGGCCATTTGTAGCAACTCAAGGGTGCTATGATGAACGAAATAAGTCAGGCAAAGAAAGACAGATACTATATGTTTTCACTTATAAGTGGATCAGGAGAAATTTAACAGAGGACCATGGGGGAGGTGAAGGGGAAAAAAATAGTTGGGGAGAGGGAAGGAGGCAAACCATGAGAGACTCTTGAATACCAAGAACAAACTGAGGACTGATGGAGGGTGGGGAGGGGGAATGAGGGGTGACAGGCACGGAGGAGGGCACTTGTTGGGATGAGCACTGGTGTTATATGGAAACCAACTTGATAATAAACTATGAAAGAAAAAAAAGAAATGTACAGTTTTATTGGGCTGCTATTTTAGATCTAAATTAAATATGATTTATATACAAAACTGTCATTTAATTTGAAGGGATAAGAAAAAGGTACAATGACAAAAAGCCTCAAAGACTTATTTTACTGATCAACAATTTAAAAAAAAAATGTTTGTTTTGTGTTTGCAGAGAGAGGGAAAGAGAAGTTTGATAATTATTTAGTAATTATAAATCTACTAGGACAAATCTGAAAAGAACATTAGAAAAGTGATTTGATAGAACATTGGATAGTAACAATTAACATTCAGTCACCCCATTCAATGAAAGAACTAAGTATGCACAATATATCAGACATTATTCATTTATAAATTCATTAAATAAATATGTACTGGCTGAGTACAATATAGCTAACCGTGCTTGCTGCCGGGAAAATATTGAATTTCTTACAAACCTGACAGACTAGCAGAAAGCCCGGATGATTACACAGGTAGCTATAGTAAAACGTACAGATTGTCCTGACAAAAGTGTCAAGGGTGCATGGGGCTGTCCTGGGGCTTATAGCACAGACATAATGGCGGGAGAGGCCTCCATGGTGAGAAGACTCCTTTTCTCAAAGTTGAAGACCATGTAAGAGAAATCCAGGAGAAGGGAAGAGGAACATGTATTCTAGAGATAGGAAATGATAAGAGAAATTGTACAGAAACTAAGAGATACATTTCTTTTAATCTCACAGGTACAGCAAATATTTACAATATACTAAGAAGAAGGGGCTAGAAATTAATTCAAGACCAGATTGTTAACAAAACTTGAGGGTTATAGTTATGTATTAGTGCTGTATCTTATATCACAGTAGGGTGTTAACCAGGCAGAAAGATGTGCATATTCATGTCAGAAAGGTCTCTCTCCTAAAATTGTGATGAATGAATTTGATGAGAACCAGAAAAAAGGTGAGAAGACAAATTACAAGGTCCTGGCAGCAGTGTGTGAAGGAAATAAGAGTGAAATCCAAATGGACAGAGTGGGAGGGAGAGATTTGAGGTATAATTAAATGCCAAAATTACAAGACTAGGTTATTCACTGAATGCTGATGATAACGGAGGAACTGAGGATTCTACTAGCATTACTGAGTTTGATAACTGAAAAGATGATTGTATTACTTACTGAAAATGTAATCAGTTTAGATTAATGGAACGTAAGTTCAACACGATAGGTACTGAGTTTGAGATATCTGTATGATAGTCATTCGAAGTGAGCAGGAAACAAATGGATATATTGCTGCGCATTAAAAAAGAAAATTGAGCAAGAGAGTGATTTGGGAGACCACAACCTCTAACATTGGCAATTTAATCTGTGAAAGTGAATTAAATTGACCAGATGGAGTATATAAAACAAGAAGAAAGAGGATTTAGGACAGAAACCTGAGGAATGTTATAATTTAATTACAAGTAAGAGAGAATGAGATATATAAAGTAAGAAAGAAAACATCGCTAGTGTGATGGCATGGAAGTTAAAACCTATGTTGCACTGAATGTTAACTAACTAGAATTTAAATTAAAAATAATTAAAACAATAAATAAATAAATAAATGAAAGTAATATTTCAAGGGAGGTATTCGGGTGTCAAATCTGGCCACAGTAAGACAATGTAAGATAAAAACTGTCCATGGTGAAGGTGAATAGTAGCAGTGCTAGGAGGAGTTTAGGGAATGGATGATTTCCAAATTAAAATTGTAGTGAATTTAGAAACATGTAGGAAATTAAGAAAGCAAAAATAATAAATATAAAAATATACCTGAAAATAATTTGCCTACAAAATGTGGGCAATGGCACTACATTATGTAGAAGCAAGGCACACCATCAAACAGGGCTGTATGTGTATGTATGTACATATGTTCATTGACGTATGTATGTACTTACTTATTTTTATTTTTAAATAAGAAAAATAAGTATGCATGAACATGGTTATAAGGAATGAAATAGAAACTCTTGGACATACAAGTCAGCTGGGATAATTGATATTAGAACATATGGGGCCCCTAGGTTGTAAACAATTGGAACAAATGTGGAAACCTTTACAATTTTCCAAATGTGATGACTAGACAATTAGAAAACATTTATTGAATGCCATATTTATTTGAGTGCTAATGTATATCTATCCTAGAGCTGGTGAGTCAAAGCTAAACAGGGCCACCTGCCAAGAACATTAATTTTTGTGGGAGGCACCAGTATGCTGAAACAAGGGTTTCAAGAAGTGGAGGGAAGGAATCTTTCAATCTTATCTTCTTATTTCCTTTCAATTTATTTAATTATTTGTTTATTTATTAATGAAATAGTGGTTTCTCATAGGCTGAATTCCAGCAGAAGCAAGAACAGCCTTTTGACATTTATTGACACAGCCCATATATAACCATTTTCTTGGGCATGTCCAGAATTGTTCAAGAGTAGAGATTGAGTCTGGCGCATGAGTAGCATAAAATACCTAGCACAAAGTAGTCAATTCTGGAGATACTAATTTTGAGAAACTAAAAGGAACTCTCTAGAATTCTCTCTTCTAGAATCTGAAAGTCAACCAAGGCGTTTGAACTAGAAACTACACCTTGCATACTGCTAGTCTTTTGAGAGATGACTGTACAGATAATAATGGCCACATGTTATTGAATCTTTATTGCCTTGAAGGATTTGATATAACTTCAAATATTTATAACTTTATGTAACTTCTTTCTATCACAAAAACTCTACATTTTACCCATGAAGAAATTGAGTTTAAGAAACGACTGCTTAAAATTCATGCAAAAAAGTGGGACCGCTAGATCTGTTTAACAGCAGTCATTCTATGATCTCACTTAATCCCTCCAACACCTATGTGATAGTTAATATTATAATTTTCCCCGATTAGAAATCCAGTCATTCAGAGAAATTCTGAACAGGATGATATTTTTGTCTCTTTTTTAAACTTAAATACCTTGAAAATTTGGCATATAATAGGAATTTCGTAAGTATTTTTTGAATGAATTCAATAAATTGGCCAAGAGCTTATACCCAGGAAGCATTGAGGCCAGGTTGCTACCTCAAATTCTTTCCCTCTATGTGGCACCTAATTACAAATCCCATGATGAAACTTCGTGAAAAATAATGGTTTTTAAAAGGATATGAATTACAGTGGAGGGATATAATGTGAAAAGAATTATATCATCTGAGCAGTCAGAGAAAATGATACATCACATATATTGAGGACAGGGAAATCTAAGCACTTGTATTGTGGGAGCAGCAATGTCTCTATTAATTTAGCAATTAGTCATTGCACTACAGACAGGGTTCCCACTTAAATCCTCTGAAATCAGGTGGGGCTGGCCTTGTAAAAAATTTTTCTTCTTGAAGTCAAGAAATTGTGATCTGGAAATAAGTCAGCATGAATAAAAACACAAAGTTATACTGGCATTCCTCTCTCTCTCCTATACCTATGACTTAAGTTTATCTTATCTCTTTGACAACTCATAATTGTAATAATGTGAGAAAATATGAGAATCAACTGTCATAGCTAAATTTCCCTTAGTCAAGTTTTAAGTATCAACAATTATTCTCTGAAATTTGTCAAGGTCTGGCAAATACTGTATCTCCTCTATAAATTGGTAGGCTTTTTAAAAAATTGTCAAATGTGGGCAAGAGTTTAACACTATTATCTAAAAGGTGTACTCATGCATAAGACTGTGCCCGACATAGTGTCTGCTATCCTTCTGGCTACATACATGTACTATGATCTAGAATGTAATCTCAAATACTTTCTTAATCAAATTACTTAAAGTAGTACTTCTTAGCAAGGTCATTCTCCCCATCTGCTGTCTTTGCCTTTTTTATTTTTTAGAGACTTTTTCTTGTTTGACATTATATAAAATGGATTTATTATTAGCCTGTCTATTTACCATTAGTCTTCAAACTGGAATCTAAAATCTTTGAGGGGTAGACACTTTGTCTCTTTTTTACCAGCTTTTAGGTGCTCATTAAATACTTGTTGAATGGATAATTAAAAGCCTAATTCCTTCACTAACTTTCTGACTGACTTAAGTCAGTTTTGTGTCATTATTTTTTATTTCATTTTTAAAAAATGTTTTATTTATTTTTTAGAGAGAGAACATGAGCATGGGAGGGACACAGAGAGGGAGTGGGCAGAGGATCCAAAGCAAGTTCTGCACTGATAGCACAGAGCCCTGTGTGGGGCTTAAAATCATGAACCCTAAGATCATGACTTGAGCCAAAGTCAGACGCTCAACTGACTGAGTTACCCAGGTGCCCTGGTTTGCTCATTATGTTTATTGTGATCTAAGGCAACATTTTAGAACATCAGGATTGAAAAGTGAATTTGAATTTTCAGTCAAAATTCACATCTCTAAGTGGGAATTCAGTATCCAGACGTTTAGATGAAAACTTTCCCTTTTCCCCACCCCTACTACTCCCTGTTACAAATGAGGTCATTCAAATATTGTACAGAGAATTTGCTACTTGATGCTTTGAGGCATAATTAGTGTGGATTGTGCATACCTTTCCACCCTTCCAGTCATATTATTGCTCCTTGTGATTGTCAAGAGACAACTGAGACTGAGCCTATATTATTTATCGTTGACTGGGGTACATAGTGTGATGTTGGGCATATTGAATGTGATTATGAAATTTTGCCTGAAAAAATGAGCACTCCTATGCGATCATCAAACTATGAAAATCTAGTAAATAATAGTCAGTCCTCATTTACTGAGGACTCATTATGTACTAGGCACACAGGTATTTTGACATGGACTATATGACTTCAACTTCATGATAATACTACTAGAGTTGAAGTAACCTTCTACTAGTTGAAACTCCAATTCAACTAGAGTTGAATATTATTACCTTCATTTGTAAACTAGAAAGGTTTTTTGAGAGGCTAATTAGTTACTGGGTAAAACCACTCATTCAGAAAACTAATCATAAACATATGTCTTGTGCCAAAAATTCTATTGTTTAGCATATGCCAAACAATAATGTATAGCTCTTTTTCTATATATACAAATGTTCATATCATTACTTTTAGCAACAGTCCCAAAATGGAAACAAACTTATGTTCACTATTGTTAAAATAGAAAAAAATAATTTATGATCTACTCATGCAATGGAATAATGTATAACCATGAGAATGAATGAACTGCAACCACACACAAGAATATGGATGACTCTCGATAAAAGTTGATATTGAGCAGGAGCCAGATACAAATGTGTGTCTTATGAATCCATTCACATAAAACACAAACCAGGCAAACATAATCTCTGTTAGAGGTTAACATAGTGGTTACCCACGGGAAGTGTAATGACAGGCTGGGGTTATGGGCCAAGTGAGTAGGGAGGATCTTCTGAGATATTTATTTGCTGGATTGTACTAGGTTAACTAGATTAAACTATATGATTATATTTCCACCCCCTTTTGGTATGGTTCCAAGTTAAGATTAAACAAAAGAGGAAGTTGAACACCGACAGTTGCCATTATTCTTGGAAAGTTGTCATAGTTAGCCACGGGGATGGACAGACACAGTGGTGCCTAAAGGTCCTAGACCATCTTTTCCTTCATCTACTATATATTCAGCTCATCTTTCTGACTGCTAGTCCTAATGACCAACAGAGACTCTGGACCCACCACCAGACCCCTGGCTATAGACCACATGGTGGGAGTTGCATCAAAGCAACAGCATCTCATAAGCCCCTTTACGTTATCCCCACTCATAGTCTCATTCTGGCAGCTGCAGATGTTGATTTTTTTTTTTTTTATCTCCCTGCTAACTCTAAGTTATCTCTTCTGACTCATGTCTTAGTTGGGTTGACTAATAACATTTTCTGTCACTCTCTGACTTTTCATTTGAAACCTTCAGTTACCATGCTACTCCCACATTTGTAAAGTATGATCTCACACTAAGTTATTTATTTACTTATTTCTCATAGTAAGTCTACTTCCTCAAGTGAACCCTTACTAATTCATTGGTAATATTCCATTTCTTGACGTGGGTGTTTGTTACATGAGTTTGTTCACTCTTGGAAAAAAATCATGAAGCCCTACACTTAACGTTTTTATAAGCTTCCAATTATACTTTATGCTTTGTCTAAATGTTTACTTATAAAACTGCTTCCAGGAATGAGAAAAGCATTTATACTAGATAGAATTCAAGTTTACTGTTACAACAGAGAAGCATAAACGTCTCTGCTAAGAATGTATATTCTTCCAAAGGAATAACATTGTTTACCTTTTCATGTAAGACATCCCTGTATCATTTATCAAAAATTATAATGTAATAAATTATTATGTAGTATTGCTTAATGAGGTTATTTCAAACTTCATTAAATGCCTTCTGCAATGGTTTCTTTTGGTTTCAAAAGATGTACTGTCTGAAAGTACTAGGTGCTTTAAAAACTCAGGTACATTCATGAGTTACCAGCCAATGATAAAACTGACCTGATTAGACACCTGATATAATTAAGAATACCAATCTGTTCACCTAGCAATTTACTAAATGGAGAGGAAATACAAAGATGAAGCAAGGAGTGTTTTTTGAATAATAGTTATTGCATAAAGGGAAAGATCAGAGTAGAGATCTATTGTACACAGGTGTGGTAGGCTGAATAATGACTTGCAAGGAAATTTGAATTTTAATCCTTATAACCTGTGTGTATTCCCTTGCATAGAGAAATGGGCTTTGATATGCATTAAGATATGATTATGATACATGATTGAGTAAAGGAGATGGAAATGGGGGTGGACTTTAAATGCAATGATGGAGTCAGAGGGAGATTTGACAGAGAGAAGAGAAGAAGGCAATGTAATAATGGAATCAGGGGCAGAGAAGGCGATGCTGTGATGGGCCCTGGACCAATGAAACAAAATTAGTTTCCAGAGCTGGAAAAGGCAAAGAAATGATTCTTACCTAGACTCTCCTAAAGAAGTACAATTGTTCTGATGCCTTGATTTGGACTTAGTGAAGCCCACTTCAGACTTCTGGTTTCCAGTATGATAAGAGAAATAATTTGTATTGTTTTCAGCCATGCAATTTGTGGTAATTTGTTTAAGTAAGCACGGGAAGCTAATGCAAGAGTAGATGAAAAGCTTCAAGGAATTAAATACTTACATGCATGAGGAATAAATGTACCTTGTAGTCAGAAAGGACAAGAAGGAAAAATAACCTCAAATAAAGGTAGATACTTCATGCTCTACCAACTTAAACAGAGATGGGATCCAGAAACATGGTGAGATTTTAACTTTATAGAATTAATAGTCTCTGATTATATTCTCCATATGAGTCCAGGTAACCTTGATCATAGGATACTTCTCTCACCAATGACACTGATATTACAAGAAAGAACCCGAATGTAATTTAACTAAGCCATGCATAGATACAAGGCCACATTTGGCATAGTAACTTTTCTAATGAGGAAGTTTATGGTGGAATTTGCTAAGTACTTTAATCACTGAACAAGACTAAGGTCAATGTGAGAAATATTTTGAGATAGTATGTACTTATATATTATAAATTTGATTGTGTAAATATCTGTCTATGCTCATTCAGAGAACCAGGTTTGAGCATGTGCACTTCAGCTAAGAGATATTGCTGTAAATGCCAAGAGGTTTGCTCTAAAAATAATTTGTGTTGTTAGGTGATTCCTATAAGCCATTTCACACATAACTAAAGTCATACAACTGGTATCAGGTAACAGTGATCTTAAGAGTATTCTCATTTTTATTTTATTTTATTTTTTTAATTTTTTATCCCTTCTCATTTTTTTAATCTCTTCATTAAGAGTTTCTCCTCTGGATTTTTGCTATGCTCCCAGGTTCCCAGTCTCTGATTTTTATTGATTTATATTTACAGACTTGAATCAGTCTTCACAATGATTCACCTCATTCATTTTCCTGATTCACACTGAATGATCGCTAGGACTGCCACTTGGATTTAGTCTCCAAAATATGGATTTGGGCCACTGTGGTGCAAGAAAGGGTTAACTCAGCAGGGCTATGTTGCCCTCCTTCCATAAGTTCCCCAGAAAGGCTTATTTTAATGACTATAACTGAGCTCTTAGAATGTTCTGTTTCATAAGGTTGTTTGTGTATGCCTGAGGCCTTGTGACATACTGTACCAGTTTATCCAAATAGTTTATACTAATAATGTTATTTATGGTGAACACCTGCTTTCAATCTGGGGGTCGAGGGCCTCAGTAACTAAAGTCAGTCACACAGGCACTGTAAGTCTCCATAATTGTAAGTGGAGTGACTGACCCCAATAAATTCTGGAAAACCAGGCTCAGTGGAACTTCCCTGGTTGGCAACCCTTTGCACTTGTTACCACACATCATTGCTGGAGGAATTAAGCTCCTTCGGCTCCTCTGGGAGGGAGCATAGAATCTTATGCCTGGCTTCCTCTGGACTCTGCCCCATGAACCTCTCCCTTTGCTGATTTTCCCTTGTTTTGTTGCAACAAACTATAATTACGAATATAAAAATGGCTGAGTTCTGGGGGTCTTTGTTGTGATTGACTTCAACCAAGATTGAAGGTAGTCGTAGGAACTGCTACTACAGCCTTTCCCCCACATCTATGTCAACAAAGGTTTTTCTCCCATGGATGCTGCTACAACTTCATTCTTGCTGTTTTCCCAACAAAGTACTGAATGAAATGTGGTTAGAGCAAAGAAAAAAAAGATTGAGCAGAAAATGATTGAATAATAGGAGAAAGAAAACCTGTGAGTTATCCTTGTACTTCTCTTAATATCTTTCATTGATTTTACCTCATTAATGTAACTGAGAAAAAGCTCATACAAGGAAAAGATTAGTCAACTGTGACTTTTTGTGTGTCTATTTAAGTTTACATTAGATTCTTATTTTTATTCCATGGTTTCTTTGCAATAATTGTTTCAGCCCAGTTCCCTTTTATGAAGATAAGTTAAAATAAGATAATATAGTCTGTAAATGTTCCTTATAAGGCATAGGTAAAGGTACTTAATAGGTAGGATGTGCATAATTGAATAAAGCCTTCACCCTCAGTCTCCAAAAGTATGGGCTACTTGTGGCTAAATTTTGCAGCCCCTCCCAAAAAAAGATCATATTTTGAAGTGTCAAGCCTCATTATCTCGGAATGTGATGCATTTGGAGAAAGGGTCTTTAAAGAGATAATTAAGGTTTTCTGAGTTCAGTAGGGTGGGCCTACTCCAATCTAATTTGGGTCCTTATAAGAGGAAATTTGGACACACTCTGAGGAAAAACCATGTATAGACACCAAAACTAAAAAAAAAAAAAAAAAAAAAAGAAATAGACTCCATCAGTGCTTTCATCTTGAGCTTCCTGCCTCCAGATTCATGAAAAAATTAATTTTCATTGTTTAGCCACTCAGTCTGATATTTTATTATGGCAGTGCTAGGAAACTAATATACCCTCCAAACTGTAAAACTACTGATGGACCTTTAGAATGAATTTCAAATGACATATAATTTTCTGATATACACAATGAGGGTGCCATTACCAATCTGATATTACATATTAAATATTGCAAAGCAATGGATTTCTTATCCTTTAAGAAAAAAAATGATGCATCTGCTCTAGAGTTTTTTATAATCCAGATTTCTGTATCAATGATTCCTAACCTACAGGCCATTGCCCAGGTGACTAAAGATTGAATATGGTGAATTTATGAATTCATTTGTATATATAACAATAACTCTACAGTGAATAACTAATACCTATATAGATCAATATTTTAAACATTCAAATGTATGTAGATGATATTCTGAATTCAAGATACAAAGCCATTTATAAGTATTTCTGAATGCATTGTAGTGCTATGTCATTAATCAATGAATTCAAAGAGAAAAGTCATTGAGGAGTCTATGTATTTTTCATGTTATAAAAAAAATCATGCTAAGCATACAGAATCCACATAAGGATATCGTCTTCAATTTTAAGTAAGGCTGGAAAATGTATGGGTTTTTTTTTTTAGGCAAAATATCACAGGATATGACCTAGAATTATAGAAGAAATAGGTATCTTCTGTATTACCAATTTTAAAATATTTATTTTGCTAATGGAAAGAAAAGCCAAAAGACTTTTATTGTTTCTCAGAGTAAAATATTTAATTATTGCCTAACTGAGCTAATACCTAGGTCATTCAATCCAGCAACAGCAATAGAGAATAATTGTTGGTGACCTGATGTGGGCTTAAATATGTCCAAATTCCAGCTTTACAACTCACTAGCTGTGTGATATTGAGAAAATTAAATTAACATCTACATCTCAGTTTTCAAACCTATAAAAATAAGGATTATGAGTTTCCCCTCATAGGACAATTCAGAATTAAAGGATAAAAGCATGCAAAATATTTGGCACAGGATCTACTAAAGCACACTGAGCAAAAGCTGGTCTGCCACAATATTCTAGCATTACATTAAGCTGATTTTTCTCCAGAGGCCTTGCCACTGCACCCACTCACCCAGTCAGTTTCCTCACTGACTGCAGAGGAAAGACTCAGTGATACTGAGGATGTTCTTCAGACCTCAGTGAGGAAAAAGTCATAGCTCCCTGGCAGGAAGAAAATCAACATAAACCCTGCTAATTTCCCTGAAACTAAGTACTTGGGTTTGTAGATACAGGATAATTTCCTTCTGTGATGCACTTCAATGACTCTTGTGAAATTCCTAATTTTTTTTTACTGAACTCAAAGTCTTTCATGAAGTCAAAACTTGACAATTGAAAAGCGTTTTGGCATTGACTTCAAACTATCTCTATGTGCCTTTATTCTAACAATGCCTTGTGATTGTATTTCTTTTTCTTTTCTTTTTTGAAAATACAATTGATAAATATCAAAGAGAAAGAATTAATGTGTATAAACCTCTTTAAAAAAATCACTAATCTTTGTCATCTTTCAATGAGATGTAATACTGTTGAAAGAGGATAATGTCACTAGGTTAACAGTTTAATTTATGAGGGAACATATGCAATTGTATATTGCAAAGGACACTGTGCTTGCTCTAGTCTTCAGCTACATCCATACAGAATGATATGGAAATCAGCCCTTTCAAAACTACCAGGCATATTATTACCCAATCCATCAGACACAAAACATTTCCTTATTCATTTCTACTCTGAAAATTCAGCAGAATATTTTAAATGACTAATAATCAGTTACTTGTTAATATATTTGTAATTATTTTCTTTCATTTTATACTAGTGTATTTTGCCATATTTGATTGTTTCTACCTTTCCTCACTCCCACCAAAATATTTTGGAATAAAAAAATTTACTTTTCGGTGGTATTATGACATTTCCAATTATAGACTATTCTCATTTGTGGGAACAATGGCTGGTAAATTCATAAAACAAGGTAAAACCCCATAAATTGAATAAGATATTTATAGCACATTATTTCAAATGTGTATTACAGAACATTTGAGTGTATAACTAAAATTCTACTGAGTACAGAGACAACTGATATATTTTTTTAAAGAAAGCAATGCAAACTAGCAATATAATAATTGTTCCTTTCTTCTTTTCTTCCTTCTTTCTCTCTCTCTTTCCTTCCTTTCTCTCTCCCTCCTTTCCTTTTTCTCTCCTTCCTTCCCTCCTTTGCTACTTCTTTTCTTCCTCTCTCTTTTCTTCCTTTCTTCTTTTCTTTCTTTCTTTCTTTCTTTCTTTTTCTTTCTTTCTCTCTTTCTTTCCACTTACTTTTATAAGGAAAAAATTATATCTTAACAGTAGTGCAGATGCTAAGAAAAAGTATCCAAAACTTGAAACTAAGACAAAATAAAGCCTGCATGATTTTCAGCCTCATCTTGGATCATTGTTCATTGTCCACAAGGCCCAACAAGAATAATTAAATTTCCAGGAATAATATATATTTGTTTGACCTACAATTTCCTATTTATCAGGGTCCTCAAATTCTGTGAACTTACATGTTAACACGTAGACACAAATTACTTCTGTTCAGTAGGAAAGACACCCAATAGGTTATAATTTTCTTACCCTTTAGAGCCTTAATTCATTTTATATCTAATTTAGTAAACTTACTTCACCGTTTTCTTTAAAAAATTTTTTTAATTTTTTATTTATTTCTGAGAGAGAGAGAGAGAGTGAGCAGGGGAGAGTCAGAGAGAGAGGGAGACACAGAATCTGAAGCAGGCTCCAGGCTCTGAGCTGTAAGCACAGAGCCCAACACGAGGCTCGAACCCAAGAATTGTGAGATCATGACCTGAGCCAAAGTCAGAGTCTTAACTGACTGAGCCACCCAGGTGCCCCTATTTCACTATTTTTTAAAGTGTCTACTCACTCTTGAGTCTGTCTCTATCATTCTGTTTCCTTCATTAATGAGTTAAATCTTTGACATATGTTTACTGTATATTGGGATGTATGTGATAAACCCTTTGAAAATGATACCATTTATTACTCTTATTTTTATTATGACTCCTTTGAATGTAAATTTCAAATTAAAATTATAGCTTTAAAATTATACTTCTTCTTATGGAAAACAATAATCATTTGTAAACTAAAGTAATTCCTATCACTAAAGAAGAAAAACAGTGAAAAGAGAGTAGGCATCTGCTTGTATCAAGAGAATTCTGGGGCATCTGGGTGGCTCAGTCAGTTAAGCATTCAACTGTTGACTTGGGTTCAGGTCATGATCTTGTGGTTTGTGAGATCAAGCCCTCTGTTGGCCTCTGGGCTGACAGCAAGGAGCCTGCTTAGGATCCTCTCTCTCCTTCTCTCTCTCTCTCTCTCTCTCTCTTTGCCCCTCACTTGTTTCTGCTCTCTCTCTCTCTCAAAAGAAATAAATAAACATTAAAAAAAAGAATTCACTGTAATTAAGATACATTATCCTTCTTTGCAGCTTTACATTTGCAAAATACCAAGCATCCTAAAATTGTCCTTAAATGGCTCCATCAACTCTGTAAGCTTCATCTGAATTCTTTCTTGAGACCTTTCAGATTTTTCTAGTTTATTTTCTTCCTCTTAAGAGGAAGGACTTACTCTTGGTAACTCCTTCTTATGAAGCAATTCTCGTGACCTTTCAAGTGGCAGCTAATGGTAGAAGTAAGTGGAGTAAATGTTTCCCTTTGGAAGGGGCAGAAAGAGAGGAAAAAAGGGGTGGCTGGGGGGTACAGTCAGTTAAGCTGAAGTTGGTACATCCAACTTCAGCTTAGGTCATGATCTCATGGCTCGTGGGTTTGAGCCCTGCATCAGGCCCTGTGCTGACAGCCAGCTCAGAGCCTGGAGCCTGTTTCAGATTCTGTGTCTCCCTCTCTCTCTGACCCTCCCCTGCTCATGCTGTCTGTCTGTCTGTCTCTGTCTCTCTCAAAAATAAAAATTAAAAAAAAAGAGAGGAAAAAAGACGACAAAAGTCCTATTAAGAATTGGTGGGATTTGTCTTTTGGGAACTCTGGGCCTTCTGAAGAACATCTCTCAGAAGTGGTGTGAGAGGGTCCATCACTGAAGAATGATGAGGAAGGTGACCAGGAAGGTGATCAAGATGATCGTTAGTGGTTCACAATTCTCCTTAGAGACCTCCCTTTTTTTCAATTTCATCATTCACATGGAGGTTAGCCAGGGTAAGTGGAAGCTTAACCACAAAAGAATATTTTTATCCAAAAGACCTCTCTGCTTTAGTTGGGTTTCCTTCAGCATTTGCTCGAGTGGTTGGTCGTTTCAGTCATTACTGGGGAGAGTACGGGAACATGGAAGTGAAAGAAAATGGGTCCAGGAAAAAGTGTTTTAGGAGATGTTTTTGGGTTTGGTTTGACATTTTGTTTGTTCGCTCTTGGTTTCTAGCTCATTAGAGAGAAGTTTGAGAAATAATTCCTGTCATCAAGTAATTGGTAAAGTAATTAGCAAACTTATTTTGAATAATAAGCTGTTTGTCCCTATATCAACAAAGTAGGACTCAATAATTTGTGTTGAAAGAGGCATTCTTACAGATTCATGTCGTTCAGATCTGAAATGGCATTTGACATTTTCAGGCAATGGGTCTCCATGTTTCTTCAAAGGAAGAAACAGATTGAAAATGTACAGTGACCTATACAAGTCCTCACAGTCAGTAAGGAGGCAGAAAAGGGGCCACAGTATTCCAGACAAAGAAACACTTTTTTGAAGTGGAAGAAGCCTGAACTCCAGAGTTCATTCTGCCTTCAAAATTCCTTTTCTCAAATACCAGCAATGACATCCAGCTACTTCAACTCTGTTTATTCTGCAAAGCCCGATCTGGCTGAAGGCTACCTCTCAATCTTGGTACTGAATATTTTCAAGTTCAACAATCCTGACTGCTACTGAAAGAGGAACAAAGCACTTCCAAGGATCCTAACTATGATTGGTTTTATTTGATGCCTTTGGAATAGACTTCAGGTATATTTATCATATTTATGTGTCCCACAGCGCTTGATATGAGGTTCAGTTGAGGTGTGCATTAGTAACTAAAATTAATTTCCCTGTTCTACTCTGTGACAGCAATTTCGAAGTACTGTAAATTCCAAGACATGTTCATCAACTATAAGTAATTACTAATAAGTGACAAGCAAATATTTTATTTTGTGTCTGTAATTAGTAATTGCAGAGTAATATATTTCCTAGAGTGTAGGATGATAAAAACAAATAGTTTAAATCACTTTAAGATTACTTTTGTTTGTTTTGAATAAAAATTCTAAATAAGAATTGAAAAATTATAGTGTGCAATACAACTAAATAGATGTTTCCATGAATTATACCATTTTAATTGAAAGTCAGAAAACCTGCATTCAATTTCACCAAGCCACACAATACTACCACATTCCTCAATAGATTTGAACAGTTTTATGCTTTACTATTGCATTTCACTTCTTTTAATCCAAGTAATCAAAATCCTGTTTTGAAAACAAGTCATTTATTACTTGGTATGTAGCTATTTATTACTTCTCTGTTATATTTTGCAGCCATGTAATAGAAATGGCAGTGAACAGATCATTTCTCTAGCAATCTGGTAATGAATTATAATGCCACTGAAACCAGAGTGGCAGAATGAAGAATTAATTGTTTTCAAAAGTATGCTTGTAAATCAGTGCTAGAAATGGAGACATATCTATGACTGTATCTGATATATATATTTCTATTTGTGTGCCATGTTTCCCTAGAAGACATCTGCCAAGCAAACATAAAGACACCAGAGATGTGGAAAGAAGGTTAACTGGACCAATTTTCTCATCTTTCTTACATAGGTGTTAATATTTGAATTTAATTTGAAAAATCTAAAATGGGAAGTTTAGTTATATCATTGAAGTAATGCTGATAGGCAAAGACAGGACTCATAATAATATAATAATAATTGGAGAAGGCAGGGGTGAGGAGAAGGAGGGTAGATGCTAATGATACACACAAAAAGTCAAGGTTAGATCATGATTTTTAATGGCAGAAAACCTTGATATTGATTCTTGACTGTCTTTGAAGAAATTACTTTACCTGCTTGGTCCTCAGTCTCTCCTTTATAAACTGAGGAAAATAACATCTGTGAAATACAATGTTTGGTATCACCAAACACTTAACCACACTTCCATTGCCTTTGAAGATTTTTGTCAAGCTTGAAATTCTGCATATATTTTAACACTCTATGCATGTTTTAATTCCCTCAGGGCATTTCTTGTTTTCCAGAAACCATATTTGGTTATATTTATAGTTACTTATATCTTTATACCTATATTCCTATTTGTAACTATATATATTTTTTCTGTTTATAGCTTTGTAGTTAAAGCATGTGATAATTTAAAAATATTTATATTGAAAATTTTAATAGCATTGACATTATTTTAATTTTTTTCAATCCTTTCCACGTATATTAGATAAAGCCTGGTGCCTCTAAGTGAAAGATGAATGGCCATTTGTTTAGTATTCAGTTAAAAAATGGCATAATTCCTAGAACCTGTGACCTAAAATGATGCCAATTCCTTGGTAACAAATACTTCTTTCATTGGAGGTGGTTGACAATCTTTTCTTTCATGGATTGAGAGAAGGCTTAATTGAGTTGTAAGCTAATGAATTAATGAAGATAATATTTGACAATAAGTCACATTCTAATTTTTAGCATGTACCTCAGAAAGATTTTTAAAAAGAGTGAATGTGATAAAAGAAAACTTCTATTACTTCTATTTATCTCTATGAATATTAACTCTCAGTTGATAACATTTATAATATGATTAATAGGAGTAGAATTTATGCAGAAACATGACACTTTTTAGCACTGTTGTTTTAACCGATAGATACCAAAAACTAATAGGGAAAAAAAGGATCATTATCTCATTAAGAAATACATTTCCAATTAATTTTTAATATTCAATAAATGATAACAGTTTTTCATTTATTTGCTTTTGATCAAGTATGTACTAAAAATAATTATAATAAATCCCAGGTAAAAATTTCTTTTACAGTTCAGTCTCAGGGTAACAGAAAAAGAAAAAAAATTATATATATTTTTAATGTTCATCTATTTATTTTAAAAGAGAGAGAGAGAGAGAGCATGAGAGGGGCAGAGACAGAAGGAGAAAGAGAATCCCAAGCAGGCTCCATGCTCAACATGAGGCTCGTCTTGTGAATCATGACATCATGACCTGAACTGAAATCAAGAACCAGCTGCCTAACTGACTGAGCCACCCAGGCACCCTAATTTTCTTTTCATATTTTATGTAATAGAATTATAATAGAATGATGAGGAAAATATTTTATATCTCAAAATATCAGAAAAGAAGTATCTGTCATCTATGTACTCTCTCTCTCTCTCTTCTATTGGTTTTGTGCCTCTGGACACCTCTAATACAAATCCTTGTCAGATATGTGATGTGCTATATTCTTTCCTATTCTGTAGGTTTTATTTTTCTTGATAATATCTTTTGATCAACAGAAGTTTCTAATATTAATGAAGTCTAATTTATCTATTTTGTTGTTGTTGTTGATTGTACTTTTGGTGTTATATCTCAAAATCCATTGCCAAATACAAGGTCATGAAGATTTCTATATATGCTTTCTTCTAAGAGTTGTATGCATTTAACTGTTATATTTAAATTGCTGATCCATTTTAATTTATTTTTTGTAGGAGTAAAATAGTGTTCCAGCTTCTTTATTTATTTATTTTTTCTTTTGTGGGTGGATATTCAGTTGTTCTGCCACCATTTGTTGAAGGTACTATTTTTTTCCTCATTGAATGGTCATAGCACCCTTTTTGAAATCCATTAGCTACAAATATATGTGCTTATTTATGGACTCAGTTCTATTTTTTTGGCCTATATGTCTATCTTTACTTTTGTAGCTTTGGCAAAAAAAAAAAAAAAAAAAAAAGCCATTGCAATGTTGATAGAAATGGTATTGATCTATAGAATTCTTTGGGTAGTATTGCCATCTTAAAAATAGTAAATCTTCCAATCCATGAATGTATGATATATTTCCATTTTTCTAGATATTCTTTAGTTTCTTTTACCAATGTTTTGTAATTTTTCAGTCTCTCACCTATCTTAATATCTTACTTTTTCAATTCCTTTAACTTTTTTTATATACTATTTATGCCTATCATTCATCTGAGTCACAACCTTTATCCCCAAGTTTTTCTTCTTATTTAATTAAGCAAATAATGTTTCATTTAGTATAATATGAACATAATTAAAAATCATAATTATATATTTAATATATAGCCCTCCCAACTTAAGGAAAATTCAGAAAAAAAAATAGAGAGGGCAATTGCTCATAATTCTAAGTGCAAAAACACTTGAAGTGTAGCATGTGTTCAATGAATAGTTTTGAAATTCATGATTTTATGAATTTCTAAATCATAATACAATGTTTTCATGGTTAAAATTCTTTCTAGGCTTTCCCCATAAAATTACTTCAATACTTTTAATTATGGCTGGAGATATGTATTTTTTATTATAGCTTTGTCTCATTTAAAAACACATTTCTGGACACCTAGGCACCTAGGTGGCTCAGTCAGTTAACTGTGAGATGTGTGAATTTGACTCAGGTCATTATTTGAAGGAATTCAAGCCCTGTGGTGTCAGATTCTGTGCTGACAGTGTGAAGATTACTTGGGATTCTCTGTCTCCCTCCCTCTTTGACCCTCCCTTGCTTGTGATCTCTCTCTCTCTCTATCTCTCTCTCTCAAAAATAAATAATTGAAGATTAAAAAAAAAAAAAAAACACCAAACATTTTTTGGAGCATCTAGATGGCTCAGTTGGTTATGCTCCCAATTCTTGATTCAGCTCAGGTCATGATCTTAAGGTCATGAGATCCAGCCACATATCAGACTCTACACTGAGCATGGAGCCTGCTAGGGATTCTTTTTCTCCCTCACTCTGTCCCTCTCTCCTGCTTATGTGCACTCTCTCTCTCTCTCTAAAATAAAATAAGTATAATAAACATAAAACAAAAACACGTTTCTTCATATTTCTATACAATATTCTTTTTTAAATGTTTTTTTAAAAGTTTATTTCTGAGAGAGAGAGAGACAGTGTGAGCAGGGGAGGGTCAGAGAGAAAGAGAGACAAAGAATCTGAAGCAGGCTCCAGGCTCTGAGCTAGCTGTCAGCACAGAACCCGATGTGGGGCTCAAACCCACGAACCATGAGATCATGACCTGAGCCGAAGTCGGATGTTTAACCGACTGAGCCACCCAGGTGTCCCAACACAATTTTCATTATTATATTTTGCAGTGCAGCATCATATCATGATTTTTAACACCCATTCAATCAGGGTTACCAAAGTTTAGGGACTTAGGATTGTTTAGAGCAAGGTAGAGGCATATTTAACTAAAACAATCTAACATATCACCACATTTCATTTATAATTTTAAAATACTATATTATATCAGAATTTACTTGAAAGAAATTTCAATGAAAATTTATTTTATTTTATTATTTATTAATTAATTTTGAAAGAGAAAGTACAAGCTGGGGAGAGGTGCAGAGGGAAAGAAACAGAATCTTAAGTAGGCTCCATGCTCAGTGCAGACCCTGATGCAGGGTTAGTTGCATGACCCTGGGGTCATGACCTGAGCTGAAATCAAGAGTCAGATGCTCAAGCGACTGACGGAGCCAGCACGTTCCCTCCAATGAAGGTTTTATAAAATTCAATCCCCCTTTAGGAAATATTCTTTCCTATCACTATGCTAAGAAAAGTAATGATAACTACAGCTAGAGAGCATTTTTTTTTTTTTTGATCCAAGGTTGCCCAAGGATTTATCTTGGTTTTGAAAATTCTAAGTTATGAATCATCACATATTAGCAGAATTGGAACCTGTCAAAGAGATGCAGGAAATCTTGTTAATATTCTAAATCAATTAGTTGACATAAGTAGAAAAAAACATAAATAAAAAAACTATTATTAAAGTACCTGGCCTATGCTATTTGCCAATGAGGAAATAATGCCACATAAGGAAAAAAGGAGACAAATATTTTTCTGATCCCTTGCAATTATTTTTCTACCTGCTTTCATAGTACAGGCAGAGACACTGTTCTTTATAAATCATATTATTTAAAATAATTTAAAATAATTTAATTATTTTAAATTGGGTCAAAGGGTAGTAAACCTCTTATGATTATTAAATTAATTGTATTTTTTGTCCATAAAAAATCCCATTTATAAAAATGTATTCTAGTACTTCTCAAGTTTTTATATGATTCTAAAATTCAGGGTTAATAAATTAATGTTTCAATGTTGTTTAAAATGATATTTATTCATGTTCAAGATCTTTATATATCATTTCAATTTCAAGTGCATTGTTTAGTAATAATCTTGATCCTTTTCATCACTTGGATCAGAGACTTTTAAACATGTTTAATGCTTTAATATAAAAAGGTAAAATGATTTTAATAACTAAGAATTTTGAGTCCTTTACTATTAACTTACAAAATTAATAACAACCATCCCAACATTTTGACAATATAGAGAAACACAAAGTAGCAAGTGTATCCAACTCTACAAACATCTTTCTTCTTCATTGGATGATTCCTTTCCTTTTCAGGTAACAATAATATAGATATTAGCTATTTATTTTTTATGTGTTTATAAATATTTTCTTAGCACATAATTTTCCTTTTTATGTGTTCTTTATATTAAAGGAGTTTTTTTTATTTTAAAGGCATTATTGCTTTTTTCTTTTCTTTGTCATATTTATTACTTCTCAAATGAGAAGTATGTGATTCTTTTTATATATCTTTCATAATTCTAATTTTTTAAAGTTTATTTATTTACTTTGAGAGAGGGAAAGAGCACAGTGGGATAGGGGCTCCACACTGTCAGCACAGATCCCAATACAGGGCTTAAACCCATGAACCGTGAGATCATGACTCAAGCCAGTATCAAGAGTTGGATGCTTAACCAACTGAGTCGCCCAGGTGCCCAAATACCTTTCATAATCCACTTTCCACTAGTTTTAAAAATGTTTCCATTAATTTTTAGACACTAATCATGTTTAAAAATGTTCAAAGTAGCAACTTGTTTTTTAACTATGAAGAGAAGCTAAAGTGAGGTAAATTTTAGCAACATTTTAGTGTCCTATAGTAAGTGAGCAGACATGTGTGTATGTGTTCAAACTCTTCAGGTTTATTCTACATGGTTCTTAAGCTTAACTCATAGCAATACTGTGATAGAGTTCTTTTGTGTTTTGACTAAATCACTAGGTGCATATGAATTAGTGAGAACAAAGTAGTTGAGAGATGAGACTGTCTGATACAGCTCCGGGTGCAGAAACTGCCCTTGTGACCACCCAGCTCACTATCCTCTCATCCCCAAGAACTGGCAATCATTTGTTTGTCTGATTTCTACAAATGGTAGCAACATCTATTTTGCGACGTGAAATTCTAATAATTATTCTCAGGGATCCAAAGAAAAGTGGTGCAAGTCTCAACATTTCTTTGCTCCCTGCCTTTTTGGTGCTATTTATTGCTGACATGTCTTCATTGAGAAGTTAAACAATTATCATGATGAACCTGAATATATATTCAACTTTCTTTCAAACAAAATTGTTAAGTGAAGAAATTACTTTTTTTATAGATGTTACTGAGTGTTTTCTTCTCTTTAATTTAAGCACTATATATATTTTTCCCCTATGATACTGACCACTTAAAATACGGCACTGTATTGGGGCACCTGGGTAGCTCAGTCAGTTAAGTGTCAAACTCTTGGTCTCAGCTTCGGTCATGATGTCGACGTTCTTGAGTTCAAGCCCCACATTGAGTTCTGTGCTGACAATGTGAAGCTTGCTCGGGATTCTCTCCATCTCTCTGCCTTTCCAGCTCTCTCTTAAAATAATAAGATAAAATGCAATAAAAGGCAACAATTAAATAAAACTACCCTCTCTTTATGTGGCAGCAGGCATCTCTTACTCAACATATTTATAAATCTTGATCTATACCTTCTACCTCTAGAAACACATCCATAAAAATATAACTGAAGAAGTGCACAAAAAGATACATGACTTTCTTTGCTCTTCAAACAAACTATATTGTTTATAGTAGTAAAAACATAAGAACCACGTATATGTATAACAATAATAGGTCAAGTGATTTAAGGAAAAAACATGTGAAGATTAAAAATGCTACCCATCTTTGTTTAGCATGCATTACTGTTCGTAACGTATTGGTATATAAATAAAGAATATGTAGAAGTAAACCACCTTTGTAATATATACACAGGTATATGATATATATTATTTTTATAAAGGTATAAAGATACATATTTATTTTTTTCTTGTGTTTGGGTTAGAGTAATTCAAATTATTATATTTTCCTTCAGGCCATACCAATTTTCCATTTATCTGTAATAAACATATAGTGTACATTAAAAAAAATGTAACTTACACTTTTTTCTTTTAGCAAGTGTTTTTCCATTATGCAATATAATGGAGTTGTCACATTTAGACACACTTAAGAAGCCAAAGGGTATGTTAGTAGTACATCAAAGCCAAGGATAAAAAATAAAATATGAAAACATAAATAATTTTATGCAAAGATAAATTAATGGCACAATTTTAGCTTAGAGTACCAGGAACATGAATTCTACTCTGAATAATGTCTTGTGATATAAATGGACACAAATCACCCAAACTTGTACAGAGTAATAAAGAAATACATTTTCAAGGAGTTTCTAATAGGCATTCAATTTTTCATTTCAATCTTCTGCATACAATTAGCCATAGGGGTAGAAATTAGCCTGCAAATAATTGTACTTGTAATCGTTTCTCGAGTTATAACATTATTACCTATTCCCTAAAATGAAAGGTCTCTTCTCTAGACATATGTGCAAATACCTCATTATGAGGTCCATTATTTTCAGCAAGTGCCAAAGATTTTGGGATCAAAATGGTGGATATGTAAAGGGCAAATGCTAATAATGTATTCATTCTAGTTAACTATTGCTGCTACATTACAAAGTATCCAAACTTAGAGTCTCAAGTGATAACCAATTACTAAACATTATGATTGCATGGTTCAGGAATTTGCCAGGAGTCAGCTGTCCAATCCTCTGACTCTACATGGCATTGAGAGTGGTTATTTTGTTTAATCTATATTGTGGGTCAGCTGACCATGCTTTCCTTGCATACTTGACACCTTAGTGATGGCTAAATAATGGCACTCACCTGGAACCAAAGTATCAGCATGGAGGCATCAGAGCAGTTAGAAGTCTCACCCTGATGATTCACAGTCAGATAGACTGTCCCGAAGAACAAAGCAGGAACTGCGTATACTTTTGGTCAGTTTTGAAAGTTACTCAGCAGCACTGTAATTTTTTGGTTAAAGTAGTATAAGCCTTCCTAAATTTAAGAGGAAGGGAGAAGTGTCAAAGAATTTGTAGCCATGTCTAAAAACTGGCATAAGAGCCTAAGAAAGAAAGATGGGAAATACAATAGAAGAAACATGATTGTGTAAATGAAGTAGAATTTATCATTGACTCAATGCCAAAACTTAAAAGAGGATAAATTTCTTGTTAAAAAACATGTATGATATATTTATCATATGCAAAATATAAGTATAGAAACAACAAACTACAGAGTAACAAAATATCTTCTTTAAAATGTCAGAGGTGCTTCTCTAAGTTTTTAATATTTTTATTAAGTGTGATAGCCACAATTTATAGATCATGGGCCCTGTGCCAGGCACTGTATTAAATGATCTGGATTTATTATCACTTTTAATTCATGAAACAATGCAATAGGGATATTACTTTTTTTCTCTGCTTCATAGTTTATAAAACTGACATGTGAAAAGGTTAAGTAACACATCAGAGATCATGTAAGTTGTTGCCAGGAACTAAAGCAATACATTCCCACATCATCTGACTCCAAAACATATTGTTTTATAACTACTGCATTTTACTGCCTTTAATTGCTTTGAAGGATGACTCTTTTTTAAAAAATTGTAATGCATATTTATTTTTGAGAGAGAGAGAGACAGAGACAGAGCTCAAGCAGGGGAGGGACAGCGAGGATGGAGACACAGAATCCAAAGCAAGCTTCTGGGTCTGAGCTGTCAGCACAGAGGCTGACATGGGGCTCAAACTCAGGAGCTGTGAGATAATGACCTGAGCTAAATTCAGGTGCTTAACCGACTGAGAAATCCAGGCTCCCTGAAGGAAGACTCTTAAGTGAAGATAACTTCAAGTTATTTTCTTTCAAATATGATTACTAAAGAATCAGAGAAAATTATCTATAAAAATGTACATCCCTGGACTTTTGTGGGACAAAGCTCTTCTGAAACCTCATTCAGTGACTAAGAGTAAGCTTAGAGTTGCAGGAAGAAACCTACATGAATTCCATGTTTATTGATGTTAACATTTGCTAAAAGAATTTTTGTAAAGGAGCTATCATTTTGGAAATGTTGAATCATAGAAACTTAGAGATGGAAGGGAATATAAAGGTAGTCTAGTCAGGTAACAATTTTATTTATAGTCGGTTTATTTTCAAAGTCATGAAAGAGCAATAAAATGATACCTTCTATAGAGTAATTCAGGGTATTGAAGTTTTCATTAAAAATTATAACTTCTCGAGTTTACTTAAATAACCTAAAATATTTATAACTTTGAAAGTAGCTTTTAGTATTTGTCCTCAAAAGAAACAAAAAGTTCATGAATACCTACTAAAAACGTCTCTGAAGGAGTGGATTTTCCAAGGACTCTGATGATATATTGATCCACTTTTCTTAATATACCTTGAAAACCTTTTGGTTAAAAAACAGCTAAATAAATAAAGTATCAATCATGAATTACATACTGAGATAGGAGGCACATTCAGAAGTAATTTGCAACAGGCATGACAAATCTAGGTGATTTTCCTTAAAAAAAAGACAATATAAGTTGGCTTGAAAGGCAAAATTACAGTCTGTCATCTGAAGTTGTTGAAAACTAAAATCATTTAACCAGGACAGAGAGGTTTTCCATAATAAACACAGCGTGAAAATGTTTTGTTTTTATAGCTCAATAGAAACCCAAATCTATCAGAGAATGAAACAGGACCTGAAAAGTGGTTTAGAGTTTCCATTTTCCAATATCATTTCTGTAAATAATTTATGGTTCCAATATTTACATATCTATACTTATTTATGTCATGTCCTAATGCTATAAGAAATATAGTCCTTAAATATCTCAGTATACCGTTCTAGGTTCTTCCTGAACTCACTGTTAGTAATTTTTCCTAAAGCAGAGATCTTAGCCTGACCACATGGGGCCAAAAAATTTCACCTTCAATAAACTCATTGGGCATTCTTAAATCAGTGTTTAGTTTGAACCATCAGCTCAGTAGGGCATTATAACTATTTGCCTGTGGACAGTTGCTTCCTTTAAAGGATCACGTAAAAAAAATCTCATTTTCCCTGAAGCCTTCCCTCATACATCCCCCTTTACTAAAATTATTCTTTCTTCATATTCTAGCACTGTCATTTAGCAGATCCCTTTGAAGTCATTGAAGGAGAGGCAGAGTCACTTTAATCCTATATGCAGCACAGTCCTTAGCACTATGTATTGCTCATCATAGATTCTCAACATGGACATACTGTAGCAAATAAAAATAAAGAAAGGAACAGAAAAGAAGGAAAAAAAAGAAAGTGTAAACACAAAATGAAGGATGAAAAATAAGCTCTAAATTCAGATATAAGGGGATGGTTAAAACCAGTGTCAGACGTAATTTATGTTATGTGCAGGAATGATCTATGAAGTTCTTAGATTGTGAGTACCCAGTGGACAGGCACCATGTCCTCTGTTTTGCTTAGTATATTTTCCCACATTCTTAGGAGATAAAAGATTAAGGAAGTTGAGAAATCCTAAAATATGCAGTTGGCAAGCTAGAGAGACCCAGTAGTGTCAATGGTTTAGTTCATGTCCCCAAACCAGCAGGATCCAGAACCAAGGATCCCGAATGTTTCAGTTTGAGATTGAAGGTAATTAAAAACCAGTATGTCAGCTCAAACAGTCAGACAGGAGAAGCTCTCTCTTCTTAGGAGGGTCAGGTTTTTTGTTCCGTCTGAGCAGTCAACTGATTGGTTGAGGACCACACATATTAAGGAGGGCCATCTGCTTTACCCATTCTTCCCAACTTCCCTTGTTAACTATTTTTTTAATCATCTTCCCTCCAAGTCCCTGACCATCTAGCCAAACCATTGCTCACAGACCATGAACTAATAAATACTCATGCATTTGGCCATTTCTCCTTCTAAGCAAAGTGAGCAACCATTCAAAATTCTGCTCACTAAGAGGATTTTCCTTCACCACTGTCCTCCAGGGATGTCCCTAGAGTCTTTCTAGTCTCTAGAAATGCTAGAGTGCTAGAGTTTTCCACTTTAGGGTGGCTCCTGCATGTCAGGCAGTACTATCTATAGAAAGAGTTCGAGTCTCCTTTTCCTCTGTTGAGTGATCATAGGGAATGCCCCCAAGAAACCACAGATAAATGCTGGCTAGGAGAAAGAAGGCAGTGTAGCAGGGGTGAGAACCATGGAGATATGAATAGGACTTGAGTGACAAATCCTCTCTGACATCCCAATCTCTCTAAGCCTCTGACTACCTTATACTACATTAAACCAATACATGACTGGCATTTTCAACTCACTCTTTAGGGGCCACTCTTGGGGCCTTGCTTCAGCCAAACAGCCAAACTGTTAGAGCCTTTTCCTACTCTTGGGGCTACGATGTTAAATGCAGAATCTCTGCTTAGTAAGCCCATATTAATAAACTTACACTGATCCAACTTCGTTTCCTCTGCTAATACGGTCCTGTTTTATTTAGTTAGAAGTAAACTTTCCTCTGTTCATTCATCGATCTTCATTTTGCCCAACCCTAAGTCTGACACATCAAGGACACTTAGTAGATATTCACTGATACAGACTTTAATGAATAAGGGTTTTATGAGTGTTTTTAGAATTTTAAGCAGAGATACTAATTGCAGTGAAGAGTTGAGTCATTGTTTCTATTACTAGAATCAGAATACGTAGGTAAGGTTACAAAACATAAAGTGTGACTAAGAGCTGTTAATCCAAACAAGGTAGATATTTGAGAAATATCTTAGACTGGTAGCTGGTTTCTGGGTTGCCTTTTATAGTGGGAAGTGCTGATGTAAGATTTGGATTAAGTAACAGCAAGTTAGAGAAAGGCCAAAATGTAACAACTGGCTTTGTGGTCTCAAGATAGAAGTAAGATCAGAAACTAGGCCAACCCTATGATTAACTTGTAGCCTAGAGAAATCAATGTTGGATGCAGCAAGAAAATAATACAGAAAATAATTTAGAGCAGTTCATCTCTGTAGCCTTGGAAGCCAGCTCTTCCAGTCTGCAAGAAGGTGGTGGTTCAGGAGGAAGAATCAAGGAAACAGGTCACTGATTTCTGGCTTTTAAATGATTTTATCTTTTCTACATTTATTTAGCTTTGTCTGAGTAATCACACATGGTATAGAACAGAAAGTTACTTATGTATACCTCATTGGATACCAAAAGCTGATTCATTTTCTCTACTTTAGGTCTTTTAAATGCAGAGCAAACAATTAGGCAGAGGGAAAGACCTAATGTTTTGCTTTATTCACATTATGTTCCTAATTTGTCACTTAACTGGCCATCCAAAAAAAAAAAAAAAGCCTGGAAGGAAAAACTCAAATGCGTCTTGCATTCTAGAATTCGGCTTTAGATTTTCCAGAGTAACAGCAGAGGAAAACATATGTGTAGAGTTTACATGGGTGGGTGTGCAGGCTCATGGGCATACATATAGGTGGGAATTCAGAACTTTGATGAAGTACATTTGCATTTTAAAAGCTTATTTTCAGAACAATGGAAAGAGGAAGTTTTGCTCTTGATAAAGAGACAAAGTGGAGGGGCATATGCAGCCCTTTCCTCAAGGCACATTTCTCCCTGAGATAAAGTCTAGAAAATAAATGGGGACAACCTTAGTCTGTGTGCCAATTTGCTCTATGTTGTAACATTATTGATCTTTGGCTGCAGGCAATTACCTGAATACGTGGCAACAGGCACAAAGGGTGACATGAAAGAGAAAGACCAATGTTCGTCATGTGGTCTAGGGTGTGCAGACATCACAGCTTTAACTTAGAAAAATCCCCAAGAAAGCCCAAAACTCGTTGTTGGAAAAGAACAGAGTTTTTAAGGCATATTTGCCAATCTCAACAAGAAAGAGGATTTCCTCTGCCTTCATTTGATCTCAAAGATTCTAGTTGGGTTCTTCCCAGCTTATCTCTTGGCTCAGGAAGAAGGCTCTGCTGGCAAAGCACTGCTGATGGCACCCAAACTACCCCCTAAAGCAGTAAGGACTGCCCAGAGGCAGCAAGATATCGTTCCTGATAGACTCCAAAAGACAATAGCTGATGTGACCTTCACCTCCTACCTTTAAGTACCAACTCATCTTTGCCACACATTTTTCTTATACAAACCTGGAAGCATTTTCAGCACTGAGGAGACAGGGGTGCAGATGCTAGTCTGCTGTCTTCCTGATGTTGGCCTCACTGAAATAAATTCCCTTCTTGTTTCGACTCCACTTATTTTGTTACCAGACAGTGGACTGTAAAATTTCTCAGTTCTTATCTTCTTGAAGGAAAGAATTCAGTCAAGAGACTCTCGATAAAGAGTTAAAACTGCAAAGGTTTTAATTAGCAAAGCAAAAGCAGAGACAAAGGAGTGGACTGATTGGAGGGTGAGTGGCAGCCCCTTGCATTCTGAAGAGTGTTTTTTAATAGCCATCTATTGGGTCTCCTCCTTCCCCCTTGTCATTGTCTCACCACACTCTGGATCTGCCCTGGTTTCTTCCCCTCGAACGTGTTGAACATGTTTATGTCTGCCATCTTCCCATGAGCACCTAAGTGTAACCCGGGGCGGGGCAAAGCCACAATGCAAATGTTATTATAATGATATTATAAATGACTTGGGCTTATTAATGGACAAGATCCTCCTTAAGTATTTACGTTCCAAAGTTGGGCACATCGCTGTGGCCTGTATCTTCTGCTTTTCAGACTATGTTAAGTTGCAAAAGGGGTCGGTCTAAGGGAGACTGGGTGGTCCCTGGAAATTTCCATCTGCCATCCTCCTTTCCCCCCTCCTGCTCATGTCTATCTAATGCTAGTAGTTTCTCTACCTTTGGATTTTGTGTAAGGTGAGTGGCTGAACCCAGTCTTGGGTGCCCCAGAGCCAGGTGATCTTGTACCACTGCACCTCAGCTACGAGCCTTATCGGCATTCTGAGCCAGAAAACTCTTTGTTGTAGGGACTTTCTTATGCATGATAAAATGTTTAGAGCATCTCTGTTCTTTGCTCCTTAGATACCAGTAACAGAGTTACAGAAATTCGTCTGGTTCACCCAGCAGAAAAACCAAGTAACACTGGGAGATCTCAGAAGGCAAGATGTTTATGTCACAGAGGCAGGCTCAGAGACTGCTCTCCAGAAGTCTGACCCCTAGAGCAAGAGGGTAAGCAGAGGGAACAAGTTATAATCTGTTACTTCCGCATTTCACATTAGTAGTAATTTGGCTCTCGCTTGCAGAGAGCTGATGGGAAGAAGAACCCCTAGGTGGAGTCTTCTGTCAGGGATAGGAATTTCACTATCAGTTATGTTAGTCATCTTATAACAGATTTTTTCCTATCAAAAGCTCTCCTCTACCGATGTGTCTTGATAAGCATAAACTTCTGTAGATTATCATGAAGTGTTTTTGAGGTGTTAGTGGGGTTCATCAGGTCGGGAGCTGATGACCAAGAAAGAATTCTTGAAGATGTCTTTGGTGCAAAAAGGTGATTTTATTGAAGCACAGGGACAGGACCCTTGGGCAGGAAGAGCTGCCTTGGGACCATGTGGAGAAACTGGTTACATACTATGGGGATGGGGGAGGTAATGTCCGGGGGAAGTTTCCAGTGAGATTTTCATATGCTAAAGAAGACTTCCAGGATACTGAAGGCCTAGCTATTGTCAAGCTAAGGTTGTTTTTCTCTCTTGCAAAGCATTAACATTAAGATAGTAAGGAGTTCCTGGAGAAACATTTCAGTCTGCCAGCCTCAAGTATTTGTCCAGGGACGGCGGATTGTAAGGAAATTTAGTTCTATCTGCCATTTCCTTCTGTCTTGGTTTCCCACATCACAATGTAGAGGTGAAAGAGACTTAGGTCCCATAGGACTATGATCTCTATCAGTTAACCATTTGTTTTCCCCTTTTCTTTGTTCTTGGGCAGCCAGGAGTGCCTGAGGAATATCACACATATCCCACCTGGGGTGGTGGGGTATTTGCGGCCTGTCAGCTTGCCTTATGCTCTCTCATCAGCCAAAAGTATACAGGGGCTCAAAATCATTCCCCCTCTTCAACAGCTGCTTAAGTGTTTTAAGAGAAGAAACATAAAACCGTGAACTCCAGAGAGCAATAAGGAGAGTCAATATCCTCAGTTAAATGAAATACACTTTTAATATTAAATATGGAAAATTCAGAGCAAGAGATAGCAGTTTAGGTGGTCATGAAGTTAACATTAATAATGCATTCATTCATGTTCTATCAATATTTATTGGATGCTAACTAGATGCCAAGCCCAGGCAAGGTTCTGGAGAGCATAGTCTGATGGAATAGATAATAAATAATGAGACAACCTTAAAGCCATGTAATCATAGGGTATTACAAGCCCTCTGAGTTGAGGGAGCTCACCAGTTTGAGTGAGAAGCATCTTTCTAAATATTCCTCTCTATAAAATGTCTTGAAATATTTTGTCTTCAGCAAACCTTTTCTAGTAGCCCTTTAATACTCTATTCTTCTCATACCACCACTTTTATTACTCTCTTGGTCTAATATGTAATTTAAAAATGGAATTAGTTTTGTTCCTTGGTATTAGCAGCATAAGGCCTCGTGCAGTAGCAGCTTGAGCCTCTGGGAGCACTTTCTCTCTCTGAAAGCAGAAGCAGAGGATCAACTGGCTCTTAAACAAAATCGTATTTGCAAGTGGCCAGCAGGTTGGAATGTGATAACAGCCGGCAGACACTTCACATGGCATTTCCCAGCCAAATCTGGGAAAAAGTGAAGAATCAAAGTTGGTCTTGTGGGAGGGTCCATTCTCACTGCCACTGGGCCTGTATATGACACTAGCTGAAAGAAGAGGGGAAAGCCTTATGGATTAAAAGAGAAAGAAGGGTTTGATTTCTAGGACAGATTGCAAATTTGCCAGCCATTTCTCAAAAATAGATGCATTTGGATTATTCTGCCGCTGTCTGTATGTTTTTTTTAACCTAATCTCTCTCTTGCAGTGTGCCAAAGAGATTTAATTTAAAGGCAATGATTGGGTAGCATCCTGACTCAGCTTTCTGTGGAATCCATTATATCTTTTCTTTTCAGAATGTGGCTGGGGTGGGGGATTTATGCCTATGTTAAATTCTCGTCTGATTAATTTGCTGCTGATGCAACGAATTCTACTACTTTTATTTTTTATTTTTTTCTAATGTTTTATTTATTTCTAAGAGAGAGAGACAGCGTGAGCAGGGGAGGGTCAGAGAGAGAGGGAGACACAGACTGAAACAGGCTCCAGGCTCTGAGCTGGCAGTCAGCACAGAGCCCGACGCGGGGCTCAAACCCATGAACCGCGAGATCATGATCCAAGTGAAAGTCAGATGCTTAACCGACTAAGCCACCCAGGCGCCCCGAATTCTACTACTTTTAAATATAAACATAAAGATACTAAGATAATATCGACTTGTTTTCCATCTTATTTGTTTCCCCAAATTTTACATGTTAGTGAGTTCTTCTAGTTAGAACATCTCAGGGTTAAGTTGGATAAAATAAATAAATGGGAAGCATAGTAAGTCGAAGATTTACAAGACAAATAAAGTACTTGTTTAAATTAGAATAAGTCATCCATTGTTTAAGGGGAGACTATGTCATCAAAATTATTTGGCAAGGACTGTACTGTTTTTTGGAGAGTGAAGTAGCCTGGGAAGAAGAAGGGAAAACCAGGGATATCAGAGTCAACAGGAACTTCTATTCTAAGTAAATACATACATACATAATAAATAAAATGCATGCTGATGTAGTAATTTATAATTATTATTCTTGAAGAAGAGCTTCTTAAGGCTGGTCCAGAACCTGTAATTGTTGCTGAAGTAAAAACGTAGAAGGTGAAGAAATATGTTTACTTCTGAAGTATAAAGTAGAACATAGAAATTTTCACCTTTTTTTTTTTAATGATCTTACTGGTTCTGCTTCTAGTAAAATAAACCTCATTTTAGTGGAAATAAAATGGCATAAATGTAATTTACTTTTCTGACATTTATGTGTTTGTTTTCTTTCCCCATTTAACTTTACAGGAACCATAAAACCGAATTAGTTGGAAAACCACTCCTGTGTTTAAAAATGTTGTTTGTATAATTGGTATATATTTTACTGATTATGAGATCACCATTAGTAATAATATTAGTAGATGTAGACCAGCATTTATATCTAAATGGTATCCCATTAACAATATCTAATCAGACAATTATGATATTGGTAATGGAATACATTTTATGAAACCATGATTATACTTCCTAGAAGTATACTTGAGAACAGTGTTAGAACTTCCTTGCAAATCAAGTCTAAAGGAGACAGGAAATGGCCAGAGCTTCTTAAGAGAATCTGCATTCTTTTATTAAAAGTGTATCAAACGACGGGTACCTGAGTGACTCAGTCGGTTGAGCATCTGACTTCAGCTCAGGGCATGATCTCATGGTTTGTGAGTTCAAGCCCCCCATTGGGCTCTGTGCTGGAGCCTGCCTCAGATTCTGTGTCTCCCTCTCTCTCCGTCCCTCTCCTGCTCATGTTCTATCTTTCTCTCAAAAATAAATAAACATTAAAAAGGTTTTTTAAAGTGTATCAAATGAATACTTAATATCTTCGTTTTAGTATTATCTGGTATCTAATTTGGTATTATCTGCTTTCATTACATTTACGTTTGAGAAATAATTTTTTAAAACAACAATAGATTAAATTATTATTTTTCAGAGTACTCTGAATAATTACTGCACTGATCCTTGGGATGGTGAGGTAGGCAATGCCTTCAGTGATAGTTGTTTTTTTACAGAGGAGGAAGATCAACATCTGAGAGATATCTATCTCATGGGATGTATGGTTCTAAGCCCCAACAGAAATCCAATAGTTTTACAATATAACAATGTAGCAATGGTTGACTGACCAGAAAGTGATGGCAACATAAATGGGTATTTTATAAAACTCTAAACAATAATGTGTTTTCTATGTAATAAACATATACATCACAGACCAAAGAAGGAAACTATGGATAGCAAATAACTTCCAGAAGAAAATTGCTCTCTAGTTTATATTATTTAAGCAGATCAACCAATCTCAATTAATCTAATCTAATCTTCAGAGAATTTTTATTGAATTTCTACACTACAGTATCCAATATTTAAATATTAAAATATGGAAATCAAAACAACAAAGTTTATTGAAAAAATCAGAAATCTTTCTACATAGCTGATATTATTGAATGATTAGTTTGGTCTACTTTGTTTTGTAGAATGAGCCTAGTAAAGGTTATATATATGAGCACATGCACACACACACACACACACACACACACAGAGCAAGCACAGAAGGAGGAGAATTATATTTAACAGAAAGCTTCAGGTGGGTCATTCTGGTTGTGGAAGTTTGGCTCTCAATGCATGACTGCAGACAAAGCAAGAGCTAAATTGCTTTATAATTGAAGTGAGAAACTATTTGAGATTTTATTTTATTATTTTTTAAAGATTTTTTTATGCTTATTTATTTTTGAGAGAGAGAGAGAGGAAGGGAGGGGCAGAGAGAGAAAGACACAGAATCCGAAGCAGCCTCCAGGCTCTGAGCTGTCAGTACAGAGCCTGATGCGGGGCTTGAACTCACCAACAGAAAAATCATGACCTGAGCTGAAGTCAGAAGCTTAACCAGACTGAGCTACCCAGGTGCCCCAATTAGAGATTTTAATGAAGAGAAGTGTGACTATGGAAGGGAGGGATTTAGGATGAATTCTGAGTAATAAAGGGACATCATAGTGGGAGGTAAATTAGAGTTTAGGTGGAAAATCTACCCATTTTTTCATTAGGTATTGGGTCCATATCATGTGCCAGGCACAATTATCAGCACTGAGAAAGCAGAATTGAACAAGATATAATGTTCCTTATAAGCAGCTAGTGAGAAATTCCCTCTGTTGGTCCTAAGGGTTTCCTGTGAAAATAGAAGTTTAAAAAATGTTTGATAAAACTCTCCCACTTGAAATTGTCTTACTGTCTTTCTTTTGTGCAGAGTATCTGTGTTGTTTTGTACAAGTCCCTTGCTGTAAAAGCCAAGTCTTCAGCAAAATTTAGCACTACCATTTGTGTGAGTAGTATTTGGGGGAAAAAAATCAAGAAAGTTTGGAAAACTATAGCTTTAGATTTCACAAAGAAGTAAGAAAGGAAGAGTCAGAAAGGTCAAATGAGAATTTGGTCATGGATTTCGTATTAATAGAAAATCATAGCAAAGTCGATCATGAGAATATAAGCCCTGAATAGTCACAGAAACATTGGGGAAAGTAATGGAATTCTTTTAGCAAGTAAATGGAATATGAGCAGTTAATAAAAAGAGTAGGGTAACTTTGGATGATATCTGGCTTCATATACTTCTGAGTGTTGTGATTAAGATAACATAACAAAATGTATTTAAACAACCTAGCACAATGCTTGGCTTTGTAGAGCACCAAAAAGGCAGTATTTCTTCCACTTGTGTCTTAATTCAAGTGACTGATAATGGGCTACAGTTAATGATGGAAACCCAGAAGTAATAGTCCTCATGTTTCAAAGTGAATATGTTTGATTACTATTCTTTTTATTACTTCTAATTCTGCCATGATGATGCAGAGATGATGTGAGTGTTTACAAAAGTATTAGGGAATAAAAAGAAAATAAAAACTAAAATGAGATTTTGGTGAAATGGTTGTTACTTTACATTTCTATTAAATAGTTTTCATTCTTAGGCTCATAATTCTGGGTCTTAGAAGCATACAAAATTAAAGCTTTCATAAACAACAATAAAGACAAGTTCTTATAGACTTGTATGAATGATCTCACACAGACTTTTACATTTAATTGTGCAATGTGAGTAGAAGGCTGAGAATAATAATAATTCTGGAACTGGCAAATTGTAAGTTTTTAAATATTTTCAAAGTGCTTCATTTGGTGATCAACATTTGAATGAAGGCAGGCCTCACTTTAAGGTTAAACAGTGCATAGAATGTGCTTTGGAAATAATGACAAGGAATAGGTTCTAAGAAAGTTCCCAATGTTAACGTACAAACTTAACACACAGACACGCACAAAGTATGCAAAACAACTCTAATGTGTAAAAATTAGAAAACACAGGGGTGTCTGGGTGACTCAGTTGGTTAGACATCTGACTTCAGCTCTCATCATTACTTCTGGTCATGATCTGCCCGTTCCCCTAGTTTGAGCCCCTCATTGGGCCCTGTGCTGACAGCTCAGAGCCTGGAGCCTGTTTTAGACTTTGTGTCTCCTCTCTCTCTACCCCTCCCCTGCTTGCATTCCGTCTTTTTTGCTCTTAAAAATAAACAAATATTAATTTTTTTTAAATTAGAAAACATGGATATACTCAATGGGTGGGAATTTCATATGAAACAATTGTCCTGCAATCCTGAATTTAGGATTTTGCTTAGTTAAGCAAAATAAAAACAGAATAGAAAACTAAAATCATAATAGAGCAGGTTATAAAAAGCTAAAAGAAGGTTCTTTGTTTTTGGGGTGGTTGTACGTTTTTTTAAACATTTTTTAACAAGTTTTATTATTATTTTTTTTATTTTGAGAGAGAGAGAGAGAAAGAGACAGTTGGGAGAAGAGCAAAGAGAGAGGGAGAGAGAGAATCCCAAGCAGGCTCTGCACTTACCAGCACAGAGCCCAATTCAGGGCTCAAACTCGTGAACCACAAGATCATGACCTGAGACAAAGGCAGACTCTCAACTGACTGAGTCACCAGGTGTCCTGTTTGTACATTCTTGACAGACAGTAAAAGAAAAGATGTAAGCATAGTGTGAATCCAGAGCAGTATTCACAAATATTGAAACATGGTCTTTCCTAAGACTATATGGATATTGTTTCCTAGAAAAATAAATTATATTCACTATTTCCAAGTGGGTCATTGTCAGAGAATCAAAATTAAAATCATAAAACCTAAGGATGTGACTCTTTTAATAAGTTTTTATATATTTTGATTAAGATGCTTTGTTTAGGGCATGTCATCAAATAGTTTTAATAGTCAAAGGAAAAATGTCCAAATTTCTCCTAATTGATGGTCTTTTGGGACTGAAGCTAGTCTACATATCAAAAATAGTTGGATTTTATTTTCTTTCCAAGGGCTTTCAAAATGATTTATATATGTGGAATTTTTAAGTACATTTTGATATTTAAAAATTAAAATGACTTCCAAGAGTGATTAGACTTACAAGTAGCCATGAGAAAGCTGCCCTGTGTAATATCAGACTTAAGAGCATTGTAAGCCTGATAATTTCTCCCAAGTGGTATTAAGGTATAATATTGTGCAATGCTGAAGTATTTGCTGTATAATTGTATGTCATCTTAAATGGTGATTTAACATCAAAATGGTGTGAGCTAAAATTTACTTTAGATATGAGGTATATTTCAAACATGAAGGCATTATGCACATTGTCATTTGTGGGCATTGCCTCTGCCAGAATTGGACATATGATATATGAGGAAATGCACAATCCTAATATAATGAGGTCTTAAATATATATATGGTAATTAATGAATTTCAAAAAACGGCCACTAAATATGGGAAGCAGCTTTGCATTTGATTGGAACTACACTAAGAATTCAATATACGTCATCTATTACATCCTCTTAATATTTAATGATGAGAAAAATATCTAGCACACGATAAGCACTCGATATATGTTCATTAAAACACATGAATCTCTATTTAGACTAGGAAACTAAGTTGTAAACACATAAGTAACTTATCTAACAGATTCCAAACTCCATCTTTCTGATTCCAAATTCAGATTTTGTAACCATACAGAATTTTAGTTAGCAGAATTCCTACTCCAAATCCCAAATAATCTGAGGATTGCAAGCTTGCTTTTCCTTTTAAATTAAATCCCTCATTTAACTGATGTATGAGTCTCACCCCATGACCTATCTAGACAAGCCTTCATTGGGCATCATCATTTCATAGATTGTATCAGTGACTTCATAATAACTACAATCAGGGGTGAAGTCACTTTGGGCAAGGCACTAACTAGTTCAAGAGTGTAACCTATTTTCTTACATAGTGCTCAGAAAAGGTTTATGATTGCCTTTTCTGCTTGGGAGGAAACTGGGCTTCAGAAACATTAAGCTCATAGCTGAAGTCTCAGTCTACTAAGGGATTTAAATAGGACTCAAACCCAGGTTTTCTGATTCCAAATTCCTTCCTGTTAACATCAATGCTGTATTCATGATTCTCAGGCCATAGTCACAGTGAAGAATTTCACTGCTCTTTCACCTGATACAGGTGTTGAGGCCTGTACTGTCAAGAGAAACGTGTCAGAAAACAGGTTCTGTTAAAATGTATACTTGGTTTGCCTAATATATATCAAAAGTCTTTAAGATAGTACAGTTCTGATTATCACTATTACTCTAATAATGCCAACAAATAACATTTGCATGCTAAATATGGATGCCAGCGTATATCCTGATATTATGTGTATTTGCGTACTTTCTTCTCCCTTATGGAGTGGTTTATCACAATTCCGCCTCGCAAGGAAGGTGGGTGGACCACAGTGGCACATGACCTTGGCATATGTCTGCCTTGAATACACATAAACAGTGTAACACTGTCAAGTGCAAAAGGCAGAGGCTGAGGCATCACCCAGCAGAGATCACAGAATGGAGAACAAGTCTCCAGCGATGGGTTCCTAGAGAGAAGCCTCCTTTCCCCAACCTTTGTGGGTAGAACAGGAAAAATAGGATTTGTGTTTCTTATAAAATTCCCATTTCCTGGGTATTTTCTTTCTCGTTTTGTAACTTAATAATGAGAATTATGATAAAAACCCATTAAAAATAAAAATCCCCAAAAAGGAAAGGAACAAAACTCTAAGGCCAGATGAGAGGCTAAAGGAAGCCTGACCATGGTAGGAGGTGTCTACCTTCTCTTTTCTTGGCGTCTTGAAGCCCCACAAGTAGGTCTGTAAGAGAAAGTGCCAGGTTTATGTGGGGTCTGGGGTGAAGGCCAGAGGGTGCACAGGCCGAGACAGAGGAAAGAGGCCCACTGTTCCTCTTGGCTCAGTTCAGCTTTGGGCCCAGTGAGTGGGGGCACCAGGCCCCAATCTATCCA
Source organism: Hyaena hyaena (assembly GCF_003009895.1). Classification (NCBI taxonomy): domain Eukaryota; kingdom Metazoa; phylum Chordata; class Mammalia; order Carnivora; family Hyaenidae; genus Hyaena; species Hyaena hyaena. The sequence continues at coordinate 238,274 of NW_024081613.1, forward strand.
AGTTCAGTCCCCACAGGGCCATGACCAGGGCGGAAGTTAGCAGTCACAGAATCTGTCTGTGGGTTTTGATGCGCTGGAGCTGCCCACATAGCAAGGAGGGTGGAGGGGCAGAGTCCAGGTTCCTGCAGTTCTTCCTAAATTTCTTCACAGCAGGTGGGCAGCCCTAAGGGGTATCCATCTCATAGCCCTTCTTCACCTGAGGGACGAGGTTCTTCAGCAGAATTCGTGGACAAGGCACTCACTCAAAGAAGTAGATTTTCCAAAGAAAGATTCTAAAACTCTACACGCTGGACTTGGTGGAGAATTTCTTCTCTCTCATGGCCTCAGGGACTGTCCACCTGATCTGAAGCTTGCCTGGATCCTGCCTGCTAGAGGCCTTTTGAGTGAGATGGAAAGTCACTGACTTTGACACTACTGTCCCGGGACACCTGTACATTGCAGCAGCCTGGTCCCGGGGCACAAAGTAATTGTCCTCCTGGGCTTTCTTGGCCTTGCAGGGTTCTAGTGAGAACTTGAGGAAACCATCTGCCAGGCAGATAATCTACCAGGCTCCCTTGGCCACATACTTAAGGACTACAGATATAGTGCCCACCTTTCTCTTCTGTGGATCATTCCCAGAAGCAGTGCCTGCTGGCTGTGGCCAAGCTGTGGGGTAACTGAGAATGCAAGTTGGGAAGGCCTGGGCAGTGGCATCACCCTTAATACACTTAAGGGCGACTTTGTTGTCTCCGTCATCGCCCAGTGTCTCTGAACACCCCCTGCCCCGTGGTCTGCAGCAGCCCCATGTCCTTCTTGTCCAGTGCCCAGCTGCAGTGGAGGAGCTCCTCCAGAGCCGCCTCTGTGAGCTCCGTGACCTCAGGCTTCATGAGGCTAGAGCAGGGTTCATCTGCATATGAGGTGTGGTCTCCAGGGCTACATGAGCTTCTTGGAGTGCACTTCCTCATCGATGCTGAGCATGCTAGTGCTGTACATGATGCAGGAGTGCTCCATTTGCCATCACAGGTCACGTGGTTTGTAGTCTACCCAGGGGAAGGTGGTGCTCTCCCTCCCTGGACCAGGAACGGAAGTGTCTCCAACCATTGGAGCCAGCTGATGCTTCGGCTCAACCTGGGGCTCCACCTCCTTCAGCGATGCCTCAGGGTCAGTCTGGGGATAGGGGTGCCTCCCACTTACCATCAACCACCACCGTGTAGGTGTAACTGAATTGAGTTCACCATAGATCTGAAGTCCTTACCAGTTAACCTGGACTGTGCCAACGCCTAGCTAAGACTGCTCTCTTCCTGGCTCCAGTCCTCTCTGTGGTGGCCTGGCCTTAGAAACGAGCCATGGTGTCATGATTAGGTCTTATGCAATGCAGGGGTGAGGGTGGGGGTAGTGCTGGTCACACCCTGGTGTCTGTGATGCCCACGGCAAAGAGAAAAATCTGCTGGAATAGATTTTGGAAGAGAAGGGAAGAGGTTAATACAATATTGATTTCAAAAACAAAATTATATATTATATTCCTTTTACAAATTTTTTCTTAGTCAAGTTTCAACTATGGAAATATATATTTGAAGATATATTTTATATATAACAGGAGATGCCTATGACATATAATAAGGGACAAATTTGGGGTATGAAACTGAATTGAATTTCTTCAAATATTTTGAAGTAAAATACAAGGAAAACTTAATTTATCATAAATATTTGTAAGATTACTAAGAGAATTTTACACGTAGTCTTTTGATGTCTTGAAAATGTAACTTACGCCTTAAAGTTACATGCTAATAATAATTCACCTTTAGGCAGGGAATTTGAGATAGAAGCTAATTCTTATAATAGAATCATTAAAATGTTCTTTATTTAAAAATGGTCACTTTTAAAGAGACATTGAATGTTCATCTTCCCCCAAATTGTTGTAATTTTAAATGTGGTGGTTTAAAATATATTAATGGAATAAAAAAGTTTTACTAATTTATTCAGTAACATTTTGCTGAGCATTTACTACAGGCCAAGCCTAATGCTTAGTTAGGAGAATTAAAAAATATATATATACAAGAGATAACCCTTATTTTCAGCAGGGTAATAGCAAATCCATGAAGGCACATAGGCTCCCCAAAGATTTCATTCAAATACGATGAGTATTAGGGTTATAAATAAGATATTGAAGTAGTTCAAAAAAAGGCAGCAGAAGGAGCACAATAGTTTGTTTTGCTGGAATATCATTGTATCTAAGATGCACATTGTGATGTTTGATATATGGGTATACGTTGTATACGTTGTGAAATGATTACCACAGTCAAGCTGATTAACACATCCATCAATTCACCCAACTACCTTTTGCGTGTGTGTTGAGGACATTAAAGATGTACTCCCTTAGTAAAACCTGAAAATTGGAATCCTTTGACCAAGTTATTTTAAATAGCCAATTTAGTCTTAGTGATATACTCTCTCATGTATGCAGATTTAAAAAATTATTTTGTATCTAATTTGCAGTTGACCACAGAGTAATTTTATTACATCATCCTTACCCTCAGAATTTTATCAAAAGGAGGTGGCATTTTGCCTGAAGCAAGGCTGATGTGGTAAAGTAACTGTCTTCTTATAGGTCCCCCAAAGTCAAAGAACTTGATGATCTGAGATAAAAATTACAGATAGGATATTGTCAGAAGAATTTCTCATTCATTTCAATAGCTGCAAATACTCGTGGCTTTTTTTTCCCCCAAGTCCTTTTTATCTGCCATTTAGAAGAATCCAATTACTGAGCATGAGCTTACTGCCTCATAAATAACATCTCTTACCTTTCCAATCACACCATTCCAATTCTGTATTTTGTCAGCAAAAGTCCTGTTTTTAAAAATAATACTTCGGCCATCTGCTTACCCATATGTGCTACACATCACTGAATGTTAGATTCTCTGCAAATTTTATAGACGGCACCACAAACTTTGAATGTGTTTTCTCTCATAATTAGCATTTTACAACCACATTAAATTGATCACAGGTAAACTGTTTCATTTTGGTGTGTTATTTTGATTGTAATCAGACTACTTGCTGGAAAGTGATTTTGTAGCCAATATATTTTAGTTATAAAGAGTTTTTTTTTTCCTTTTTTATAGCAAATACATTATTTTAAAGGTCACACTTGTCAGACCTATAAACTAAATCCTAGACTTGCAATGTAAGGCATCCCTCGAAGGATCCATCAGTGTTTACAATGGGGTGAAAAATGTTATTTTAGTAGCAGCTTCATCAGTTTCAATGACTGATGATGTCATTCACGATCTCTGCAGTTGGCCCCAAGCGGAAGGGAAAACAGCTTCGTGAGGGATCCAGGTTCCGGTTTTCATGTTCTCCTAAGTCTATATATATATATATATATATATATATATATATATATAACCGTTTCCTTTTCCTAAAACAAGATAAATTGCAAATAGATGTACAGTGGGATCTGAACTTACCATAGTTCTTCAACTGAGAAACTGTCCTATTTATGGATGAGTTAGGGAAATTTTAAATCCACTGGAAACCTGCCAAACTTGGCCTTCAGTGTTTTGGCAACACAACCACAAGGTATAGAACCTTTCAAGTCCTGTTTTTTAATACCCCGTATTCCTACCTTCAAAATCTAAGTTGAGCAATTTCACATGAAATGTTCAACAAAATAGTTACAGTTCCCAACTTGTAAGGCACAGCTTGTTTTAGCTTTCATTCAGTTATAGTGAGTCAATTCCTCTTTGTTTTATGATTTGACCCCTAAGTGCATGAGTGACCAACTTCTGGTTACCAATATGCAAGACTGTTTTCTTTCTTTCCAAAGCTTTGTTTCATTTGTGCTTTCTTTTTTCCTGGGACACATTTAAATTTTGTCTTTACAAAATTGGGGACTCTGCAACATCTTTATTTCTTATTGGATTTCTTACTTGAAGTAATCTGGGACTTAAAATCCTGCCCCCTTGCCCAGTGCAGATAGTTAAGAAAAAGTTCAAGTGTTCCAGGTTTCATTACCAACCTTCATGGCACAGCTTTGCTTTGGTGATAAGCAAGGCAGGATTTCTGCCTTTACTTTAAAATGTTTTATTTTTTATTTATTTCTAGGAGAGAGAGAGAGACAGCCTGAGCAGAGGAGGGTCAGAGAGAGAGGGAGTCACAGACTGAAACAGGCTCCAGGCTCTGAGCTGGCAGTCAGCACAGAGCCCGACGCGGGGCTCGAACCCACGAACCGCGAGATCATGACCTAAGCGACAGTCGGACGTTTAACTGACTAAGCCACCCAGGTGCCCCTCTGCCTTTACTTTAAAGTTGTCCTCAATTCCTTGTCATTATTCCTTGTCATAGATTCAATTCAAATGGTGTCTTCTTACCTGCCTCCCCATGCTTTTTCATGATTTCAATTGTTTTTACTGGGGGTGGTTCTTTACAGTTACTGTAGTTCTATGTTTTTTTAAAAAACAAGGACTGAGTAACTGAGTAAAGCCAGTGTTGAGGTAATTTATTATCAGATAATAATATACTCAATCTTGATGTCTTCTCATAAGTAAATTAATAAAAGGTTCTTATTATGCACAAGCTCTCCAAAATATGAATTTTAAAGGACAGACTAATGGAAAGATTTATATAACTTTAGTTATATTAGCTGCTGAGAATTCTTAACAGATTTAATCATAGCTAGATTGTAATAAAATTAAGGATTCATTTCCTGAATGCATTCTAGTGGTGCATATGGGGACACCCAAGACAACTAATTAAAATTAGATTTTTCTAAGTTCATGCATCTAGCTAATGACAATGAAAGGACTCTAATTCAGGACTTTTGACTTCCCTTTGCCGTTCTTTTCATTGATACTAGCTTGAATATTATTTGCTTGATTTTATCACATGTGCTGTATTATAGACTTTACAAAAATTATCATCTAATTTAATCTTGAAAACTAAGTAGCATGTTGAAGCAGTAACTGTTTTGAGGATAGGATATTGAGTCTTGTAAAGGTTAATATTTGTATGTCCTAAATTCATACACAGGAGAGAAATATGAGTATCATTTGTATCCATTGATAGATTCTCTAAAAGTGGTGTGTGTGTGTGTGTGTGTGTGTGTGTGTGTGTGTGTGTTAACGGCTGTATTTACAGTCTGTCTTATTACATGCCCAAAGGCTCTTAAGAACCACATAATTAAAAAGTCAGTTTGTGGTGATGAGGTTTAGGCTTACAAAAGAGTCTTAAGGAAGTCTGGGTTTATTCTAATTAAGTGAACTACCAGGGTGCTAAATGAAATTCTGTGCTTGGCAAACTCTCTTTGCTTTTGCATGAAGTTATATTTGTGGATGAAATATTCTGAGGATGAATGCTAAAAGCCCCTGTGACACCTAGACCTTCTCCAGAATTATTTTCTGAAAACACTTTGCAGTTTGCCAGCTGCTTTGCAACCTGGGAGTGCATTTTAATTGGCATCACAGAACTTTATGACTGAGGGATTTATTCCTCTCTCCACAAATGCTCTCCCCTCTTTTAGCCTATTAGTTGAAATGTTTGAGTTAACATTACAGGTATTTCCCCTTATAAACTCTTTGGGACCGTGATGCAATGAGATGTCCAGTTGCCATCCAGAAAAAAAATAGTGGAAATCAGGCTCTGCCAAAAAAAAAAAAATATATAAAGTTTTGTTAACTTTATATTCTTTATAATTTTTAAATTTCATTTCCCCCTTTCATTGTTTAGTTTGATCTTTGCCCATTGTTATTTGCTTAATGTGAGCCAATAAAGTCAAGAGAAATTTTACTTTGATAACTTGTCAATATGAGCATATCAGTAAAATTTTCATAGAAAAATGTTGGGAGCCATTCTGAGCCCACTAGTCGAGAAAACTTCTGGTGAGGTTAAAGCAAGTTTGCACGGTCTCTTGCCAATCAGATGACGACCAATATCCATCCCCACTCAATTATTTCTGCTTGAGCACTGACCCCTAGGGTACCTTGTTGATCAATATCGGGAGTGACTTGTCCCCTTATTCCAGCCCTGGTATGATGATTGCACCTTGTGAAGGAACTTATTGTGGGAACTTCTTCTTTTGATTATGGGAACAGACATGGTGTCTCCAGAAGGTCCTGTTTCCGTCCATACTTTCCCTTGAGCTATGAACAGGCTAATGGCCCTTACTCATAAAAAGATTGACCTTTACATGTACAATTCTGTTTCTACCATTCTGTTAGTCCAAGATGTTCATACAGCTCAACATGTAAATCAACTAACCAAAAATGTCTCTCATGGCCTGGCTATTCAAGAAATCATAAAAGTAGACACAAAGGTAAATGCACTCGAAGAGGCTATTCTATGTATTGGAAATAAACTAAACTCTTTAAACGTTATGGTTGGCTCTCTGGTGCAGTAAAGCATATAACTGGAAAATCAAGTCTTGCCCGGAGACAAAGAGCCTAACATAGAGAAAAGGAACAGATAAGGGCAGAAGATAAGTTAGTACATACACCTTTGCTAACTGATGGTGTATAGCAGCCCCTTCCCTAAGGCCTACTTTCCACAAACACCTTCCCTTACCCTGGCAGCTGTGATGAGGATGGATAAGAGTATCTACAAACCTATAACTTAATCTTAGCGTTATTAAAATGTGAACACCTTGTTATTTTCTTAGTTACTCAACCTCACTATAATTGGGGCAGTTCTGCAAGAAGACTTCTGTAAAAGCTGTTTCTGTACATTTTCCAAAAACACCTTATCACAAAGAGCTATCCATTGTAAAAATTCCATTTCCTGATGCCATGTTAACATTTGACCTATAAATAAAGACACCAAAACCCACAGGACAGAGATGCCTGCCTGGTGATCAGAAAGGATCTCGGGGCTCTCTCACTCTCTTTCGCTGACACCGTCCATCCTTCAGGGACCCCTGGACCTGTCGGAGCCGGTGCGGCCTCCAACAGAAAAATATTTTTTGTATTATAGTCCACTAGATTTATCTCAATAGCTCAATTTGAGGCTCTCCATTAATTTTGAGTTAGCAGATCTGTTTATTTCCCCAAAAGAGAAGCCCACATAATCTGCATCATACATGTATTTTTTAAGGCTAAACATCTTTTCAATTGCTACCTGATTTATCTTTTAATAAAGCACAAAATGTGAAGTAGAAGTATAGTGACTAAGAACCTGACCCGGGCTTTGATGGAAAGATGTGTTTAAACTTGAATTTCAATTCTGCCTTTTTGGCTTGATGTCTTTGGACAAATTGTCCTCTTTACTGTAGTTCCTTTATCAGTAAGTTGAGGATAAGAAAAACTTAAGAGTGAATGAAGAAATAGAAGTAAAACAGCTTAGCATAACTTGTCAGACACTTGTCATACAGTAAATTAACAATAGTTAACTACTGAAATAAAATAACATGATAAAAGAATTAGTAATATTGTAAGCCATGAGCAGATAAGAAATGAAGTTTAGAAGAATTATCTCCCTTGGGAAGATCTAAGAAGAGAATCACAGATTTGTTGTATCTTGAATCTGGTATTAGGCTATTAAATAATAATTAAAGAAACTTGTAGGTGAAGAAAAATTTTAAACGCCAACTGTACTTAGTTTCATATAGATAACAATGTTATTTTAAATCTTTGCAGAGCATACATTGTTTTGTGAATGCAAAATAATAAAGCACTATGTTGAATTCCTCTCATTTTGTGAGCAATTTAAATGCATGTTAAAATCATTTGATACCTGAGAAAATTTGAAGACAAAAACAAAACAAAATCCGTTTGTGAACTAGTATAACAGTTAGATCAGAAGCAAAATAAAGTAAAACATGATTAATGTTAAGCTTCTGGTGTTTTAGTTTAATTGTAGAACATCATGGTTCTTAAATTCAAGTTTAACTAAAAATATATTTCCCTCTGTGATTATATTATTTCTGATACTCCCCCCAATTGTATTAATTGGGTGAATCTAATTATTTGATAGGGTATGCCAGTTCTAAATATTATACAAGATTTTGGAGAGTGATAGAGCTTGAATGAAAGGTAACCTGGGAAAATGAACACTAGGACATCCTTTGAATGTTATATTCCATTTCTTACTAACAAATATCTGATAAAGGGAAAACTACATGAAACAATAAACATTATATTAAAAGAAAAATACCCTGACAGTCAGAGTTTCTATTTCATTGATTTTGATTTATTAATGTAATTATTTTAAAATATATCTTTATGATTTACATGCATATATATGAAATTATATGTATATATTTGTGTATACATATATATGAATATGTACACTTATGTATATATACACACACAGAAATATAATGTAAATAATGTATAATATTATATATAATATACAAGAAATATATACTATGCAAATGATCAAAACTGTACATTGCATTAAATTAATAACTGAGAAGAACGTTAGCAATTTGTTTGATAGGGCTATTTAAATTTTTGTAATAAAACTCATTAAAAAAATAAAAATTTCTATTGTAATAATATGGCAAAAAACACTAAAAAGGCTTTTCAGTTTTATTTATATTTCCTACTGGTTCCTATCATCATGATATAAATCAGCATGTATTGGTTACCTTTTATGTGTCAACAAAATATGAAGAGTATAATCTTCTGGAATCCTAACTCCTAAAGTACAATTCTTTGAAATCCAATCCAATACATGGGAGGTTTCCAAGAACCTCTTAATCCAAGGTCCTGGATTCCAGTCTTTATACAACTAATGCCACAGGGTTGTCAGAAAGCAATATGCAGTTTTTCAGCTTCTCAGACATTTCTTCTGGAAATGGCATAATCCCCAGGATAAAATCAGTCTCCAAGGTTGGCCTCAATTGTTTGGTTTTCTTTTCTTAGATCTAGCACTTATTCATAGGCCATAATTAATCTTTGGTTTATTAGCTTCATGATATTTTTCTGTCTTGTTAAAATATTTTATTTTTTGGAAGCAGGCATCAATTTTTTATTTTGCACAATTAGAATAGTCAACATTCACCACATGGTTAATATATCATAAGCAGTGTTCTAATTTATTTTCTAGCAAAATCATTGTGAGATAATTACTATAATTCCTATTTTATCTACATGGAAGCCAAGGTGTAGCAAGTATAAATAACTTGCTCACAATTTCATAACTAGCAAGTGGCAAAGTCAAGATTTGAACCCATAACTCTTATACTAGAAACCAAAATCTTAACCATTGCAGTATATAATAAGAGCAGAGTGGTTTGATACAGTATCTCTTGAATAAACTAATTTAGAAATTAATTTTGTGATTTTATTCTTCCCATGTTGAAAACTTTTCTAAACTTTGTGCGTTTAGTTTATTACATAAAATGAGTTATATTTAGGCTCATGCACATCTTTGGCATTTATCTTGAACATGACACAAAATTATGTGCTATTTTGTTGTTGGAGCACATAAATTTAGGACTGCTTATTAATCCATTACTGTTATCTCTGAGTTCTTTTTAATTTTTATTTAAGTAGTCTCCATTCCCAGCACAGTGCCAAACATGGGACTTGAACTCACAACCCCAAGATCAAGACTTGAGCTGAGATCAAGTGACTGAGCCACACAGGTGCTCCTCTCCAAATTCTTTTTAGATTGAAATATTAATAACATTTGTTTTCTTATCATTTTGTACACTGCATACAAATTGTAATATGGTTTAAAAAACTCAATTAAATCTTTCTGCTATTTGAGTTTTGGTCTTACGGAACTGTTGTATGTGCTTCCCATCTTCCAAAGACTTTGTTTTTGGAAAGCCATAAAATACTAATGTTTAAAGGCAACATTTTTTCTTTAGAATACTTAGATGTCTAATGATTTATAATCTTCATTATTGTTGCCAACTTATATTTAATGAGTGTCCATGGGTTATATTTGGCTATATTAATGTTTCCTTTTTTTAGATATTTATTTATTTTTGAGAGAGAGAGAGAGTGCATGAGAGGGGCAGAGAAAGAAGGAGACAGAGAATCCTAATCAGGTTCTGTGTTATCAGTGAAGAGCCTGACTTGGTGCTGGAACTCACGAACTTGGAGATCGTGACAAGCAGAAATCAAGAGTGGGGCATTTAACACACTAAGGCACCCAGACAACCCAATACTAAATATTTTCTTAATGTGGAGGTGTATTCTTTTGCATTTAATAATGTATATGTATTCAACACAAGGGAGAACAATGTATGAAGACACATAAGGTACTGGGGATTAACATACTTATTTCATCACACTAGCACACAAACATATACATAAAAACACTATACCACTATTAAATGAATTGAATTTATATTTTTAAAAATCACTGAAGGAAAAGACAAGGTCCTAGTGATTGACTGATTGATTGATTCACCAAAGTATTCATTGGCTCACAGTACTCACCTAGACATCCTACTTCATTCAACCTCAGTTTCGAATTATTATGACAAGTCAAAGAAACAAAAGTTTCATGCTACATTTTAACAACTTCTTTACTTTAAGGGTTGTAATTAGTTTTGGTTTTTATAACTATTTCTGTGTAATAATCTTATGTAATATTACTGATATGTTCAGTTTATTTCTATTCTATATTTTTTCCTTTATACAATTTTCTATATAAATTTGTTCAAAATTATTGTGGAAATTTTATAATGTCTTCTTACGGCATACTATGTTTCTATATTGCATACATGCTCATTGTTCGTACAGTGGTAGTATAACCCATCAAGTAGTTGTATAATAATTTGCTTATTTCCTGTATTTTAAAATAGATCACATAGATCACAGTATATCACACTTTTAAATTTTAAAATCACACATAGTATACAATGCATAATATTATGCTTATTCATCTAGGTAAGTTGTAATATAAATGATTACTGGATCAAAAGCTTAAGACTGTTGATGATTATTGACAAGAGATAAAATTACTTTCTAAAGAAGTATCAATTTGCAAATCAAACTACAGCAGTGTTTTTATTGTCCTCTTTTCTTCCATGAGTATTTACTTTAACACTTTTATTTTTTTACTTATTTATTAGCATCTGAAAACTTTTATTAACATTTAAAAACTAATAATATTTTCAGAGCAAATTTTTCTTTAGGAATACATATGATGTTTATGTATTATCATGGAATAGTTTTCGAACAGCAAATTGGGAGAACATGGACATAAATTTTCCCCAATAATCTAATGAGTTCATCCACTACTAAAGAAAAAAGATCCTATTCCATGTCATGATCTTTCATTCACAGAGATGTAAATAAACTACCAGCATTAGAAGCTACATTGGAACGAATTTGATCTCAACTAGTGAATGACAGTGACGAAAGCTGATGATCAGTCTAATTTTGATCTGTGACTCTTGAGCCCCTTAAATTTCTTCTACAGGTCTCCTAGGTGCCTAATAATTACAACAGATGCCTCCTGTTTTCATGGTTTTTGCTTAGTAATAAACTGTGTGTTTAGTCCTGATTCGTGTTGGTTCCTTATCAGTTCTATTTCATTCCAAAGACACCTTAAATCACTCAATGTTCTTTTTTGAAGTTGACTATATGCAAGGAGATCTTGAATCCATTGTATTCAGGACAAAGGTTTAAAATAAGAGGTGAAGTTCAACAACCTATGTCAGACTTAACACGTTCCAGAATTTCTTACAAGTATACTAAAGTGAGTGGTTGATGTATAAATGCCTTGCAGTCCTGCTTCTGATTTAGGATATTTTTTTCCCTGACACATACCAGTTGTAATAGTGAGTTAAAAAAAAAATAAAATAAGGTAACTCAGTTACTCTTTTCTTTCAGGTCATGATATTAGCAGAAGTGTTTTAACCAATGTTATATAGAACTTCCAGAGGCACAAATTTAGAATGCTGTTTAACTTTACTGAATGTTAACAACTGTTTTCCCTAAGGGTAGAGGGGGAGACCCTGGTGATTGGGGGCTGGGGGCAAAAGATACATTAAAGATTATTCTGACATTAGTTTACTTTGAACTAATCAGGCCCAGGTGGACTCAAATTATTGCTCAAGGCCCAAACGTCACCAAAAATATGGCCCTAGCACTCACTTTGATGCTAAAGTGTAGAGTTGATCAATCCCAGGATGCTTTCCTGTTGAACCCTTAGTTTCCAGATTAAATTATATTCAACCTTGAAAAATAAGCATTAAAAAAATATTCTGACTCTTTCCATGTCACTGACACTAAAATATCTATAAATCAGTATCTAGTGAAATCATCACAAAATAATTTTTAACTCTGAGTCCCATTTGTCAAGTGACCATATGTCTAGGCTACAATATTATTTCTCTCATAAACTTTATTCTTTCAAATACTAAAGTTTGGTCCTTCTTGACAATGCTTAGGCATTTACAAAATGAAAGGACAACTGAAATTGTATTTCTGTATGAAATTTTAGGTATATACTTTAATCAAAGAGCCATTCTATGAGTTCCTTAAAAGTAGTTCTTAAGACATATTAAGAGATTAGGTTGTCTTTTGGGAACACTGCATGATAATTCTAAATGAATTAGAATGCAGCCTGTAAACGTCAGTTAATAACTATTAATATGAAAGATGTTGATATAGTGGGTATGACATTTATCCCACCTAAATAACCAAAGAAACATGATTAAAATAATGTTTAGTTAGTTAGTCCCCTATGAGAATGATTTATGTCTGAAAATACTTCAGAGTTGTAAAGTAGTCAATAAGAAGGGAGTGTTAATAACTGAGGGGAGGGAAATACATGCTAAGAATATTCTCCATGTAAGTCTTCACTAAATGTGTTATTGAAATGCTCACAATGGGACATATCCAGGGTAGTGTCAACATCATTTCATAATGAGGTAGATATGTTTTAAGGAATTGTCAATAAAATAGACTTTAAAAACTTCTCTAGAATAAAAGTTGAGATAATCTTTCTTCCTTTAAGTTACTTTCTAGGGTTAGAAAGGAAAGAGTAAAGGTGAGAGAATGGGTGAGGACAGATCAGTTTGGAGTCAAGCCACTCAGCTTTGAATTTTGCTTCCCTTGATTTCTAGTTGTGTTATTGTGCTCCTGCTATTTGATCTCTCAAGGCTCTGTTTTCTCATCTAGAAAAAAGGGATAATAACAATTCCTATCTCATAGTAACTTCAAAAATAGACAACTATTATTATCCAAGAGAATATGGATTTAACAACTCAAGATTGACATAAAGAGGCTTCTCAAGTTATAAATAATAATGCTTTACTTGAAGAAGAAATATACTCCTGTTTTGACTCAAAGAGTAAAAAGCCCACGTGTGTTCCAAACCATGTTAATTGTGGCTTGCAAAAGTTGGTGGATTTCCAAATTTCAGATGAGAGATTATAGACATGAGTCCTATAGAGAGCATAGAGTGAGAAGATCCAAGCCCTGGTAAAAGAAAAACTTCAGTGACCCCCAATTAAACCAGTCCATGCACAATTAATTAATTTATAGCTAAAGTTATAAATTACATAACATTTTATTAATGAAGTGTATATTGCATGTTTTATACTTCCTGATGGGATAATTAAATTGTTTGAGAGAAAAGTTAGAGTATTATAAGACAGTTCACATTGCCCGGGAAATTACCTAGACGAGGCAACAATAGATGAACTGAATGAGCAGAATTAGCTTGCTAAGTTGTTGCTTGAGTTTGATTCGAGTCATCTCCTTCTCTTTCATGTCAGTCATGGCAGTTAAAGGGAATCGTAATGAGAATGTTACCAGCCACTTTCAGAAATCATCATGGTATATAATTCTTTCCTTGGGAGGGAAAAGGTATTCTTTGTTGAGCAGAGAGTAGAGAGTACAGACTAATGTCATGAGCATTAGTAGAGACTAATGTCATCAGCAGAGAGTAGAGACTAATGGCTAAACTCTAATTCCTGGTCATGGTTAACTCTTAAAGCAGGGTGATGTGGAAACCAAAATTAACTTTTGAAAGTGGCAAAAATATGGCAGTGGAAAATAAGTATGGTGTGTATTGAAAAATGCATCATTTGCTCTGTATTGTAAGACTTTTAGGTGTAAAGTAGTCTATGTGATGACAGAATTCATTTTATAGATTTATGTAATAGAATAATAAAACTGAAAGTCAAACTTAGTCCTCAAGTATTTCACAAAGGAAATTTGTCTCCCCCCAAATATCTTGGAATTGATTTTAAAATAAAATCACATATTGGAGAAAGTATTCAAGTATAAGACATTGATAACCTATAAATAGTGTTTAGTTACAACTGAGAGTCCATAAAAAATAAAATGAATGATTATTATATTTGAAATATTAAGTTATAATTTTCTATTCTTTACTGATGTATTCTAAACTAATTTTGGTTAATGTTTTAGGGTTAATGTAAAGGGATTTTACAGTATTAAAGTATGTGATGAGCTATTAATTCCTACATGGGCTCACAGATTCCCACCTTTTCCCTCCACCATTTCTTTACTCCCTTTGTTTTCTCTCCTGCAAAGCTCTTCTTGTCATTCATGTCTTGGGATGTCACATTTTTTTCTCTTTCATTAGATCACATTTAAAGATTATCCCTATTCCCTAAAATGTCTTTTAAGCCCCCCATACCTCTTGCCAACCCTTGGAATTAATTTCACCTCAGAAGTTCTTTACTGCAGAAGGTATTATTATAGCTTAATATATTTTTAAACATACCTTAAATTATACTTTCCAATATCTGTGTGTGTCTATTTCTCAGTAGACTGTGTTCAATTTTCATCATTGGATCATATCAGCTCATAACATAGCAGACTTTTCAGAGCTGTAAAAAATGGTTGCTCAGATTTATTGTTCAATCGTTATATTAGACCAATTTTGAGAAAATTGTTAGGATCTCTGTAGTCCATGTGGATGAAACCAGAACTCAACTGAGAAAAATCAGATGAATGGTTGTAAAAGTATATATTTTAGAAAGCAAAAACCCTTTGATAATAGAAGATATGTCCAATTCAACTCTTGGCAATATTGTATTTATATGATGTACTGTGTTGAGTTCCTGAAATAGAAATTAGCAAAGGGAGTTAAGGAAGGTCATGTGACCAGCAGCCAACCCAGGCACAAGAGGGTAGGAAAAAGATGTCTCTCAGCTGACATCTCCAAAATGAAGAGTTAATTGTAGGAAAGAGTAGTTAGGACTGGGGGCTGTGAGGGGATGTTTCTGCCCTCTTACAGTTTCAGGCTTAAACTGTAATATTCTTGAAGTAGATAACAAGTCAAATTAGTTTTTGTTATAAATGCAATAATATATTTATCAATTTATCTTCTTTATTCCTCTGATAGAGTAACTTTGACCCCAAGTCAATTGTATATAATATAGTATACTAATATATATTATATTGATATAGAAATATATTATAGTAACATATATTTTATATTAATACACATTAATAATTTTCTATTATATATTCATAATTTCAATATCCTATTATTGTTATTATTAATAAGTTTAATATTGTTAACACTATATAAATCGATAATTATTAAAATTAATCAATTGTATTAAACACTAAATAAATTTTAAAAATCAAACTAGTAATTTATAAAAATTAATATTATATTTAATTTAGAGTAATGATTTTATTAATTTCTAACTTCCATTAATATGTAATAATAATATATTGATACAATTATGTTCATTATATATATATTATGTGCATGTATATACATTGCAGCATAAGTGAAGAGATACAGCTAGCTCTAATGCAGTACCTGATATTTTAAGAAGTTTTACAATCCTGAGAATTTTCTTTGGCTTTGGTTTTGTTTAATGACATGAATCAAATACTCAGCCTTTTTAGAACTCTGAAAGGTGAGCTACTTATTCTCCCCTTTATTTATGCTACTGGGCTTTTAATGTCTTTGGGAGAGAATTGGCAGAAAAGTAAAATGACAATTACTATTAGAGCTCAGAATGACTATCTTTGTAAATATCTTTCTCTCAATATCTCAGCAAACTACTTTCATGATGTTAAAGAGGAGTATTTTCAGGCAGGAAATTTCCTTCCATGGTGCTTCCTTCTACTGCCCCAGTGGTAACACTGATTAAGTTACTTGAAAATTGTTACAATATCCCAGTGGAGAAGAAGCAGAGCCCAGAGAAAACTTGGATTCATCTTTCTACAAGGTTATTGGCTCTCTTTTCATACCTTTTCCACTCTAAAGAATTTAGGGTATGAGATAATGAAAATGTTTACCTCATGGGGCAGTTTAGTAGAATAAATGTTATAATGGCTATAAGTGATTATCACGATGTCTGGCATATACTAAGTGTCCATAAGGCTAGCCAGTACTTTTAAATGTACACTAAATATATAATCCTGTATTTTTCTTCTTTCCAGTGAGAGTATCTGCTTCAGAATTAAAAATCAGAATGGAAGTAAAATAGAAGAGAGAATTTGAGTGGCTTGCTACTTTCGAGAATTGTTAACCATCATTGTGTACATGATGGGGTAGGTGAAGCAGGTTATAACACAGTTGAACTCATTCCAGCAGTGGTGACCCTCTCTCAAACCCAGATGTTTAAATGACTGCTTAGTGGGGATGTTTGGGATTATAAATATGTCCCATCTGCTTCTACCGTCTGCCTGCTCTTGAAAGGTGTAAAATCACCTACTGCACTCAACATCAGTAGCCATCCCCATTCCAATCCACAGGAAAATTAAAAGGTGACCAGAAACCTTCCTTGTGGCAAAGCCTTTCAACATCCACCTAAAGGGAATAGATGAAGGTCAAGACAACCACTTTGTTAATGTGTCATTTGATAGAAGTGCTGTGGGAGATATTTTATGATTTAATTGAGAGATGTATCAATCTAAATAATCACAAGTAAAAATGAGAATGCATTTAACTTGTCAACTTCAGAAACCTGAAAATATCTTTGCAACACGTGTGGAACACACAATCTTTTTTATCAAATGGGTTCATACCTGTAAGTATTTTAATATCTTAGGAAAATAGAATCTTGCAGCTTGAATATGTAATACTGCTAATAGTATTATTAATACTGAAGGAAGTATTAATAGAGACAGTATTTTCAGGTTAGGCAGTTCTTCTGCTTTCCATTATTCAATCTTTTAGCACCCCAGTTTTTATGGTTATTTCCTTCATTTACTTTGATTTTTGTAATTACTTTATTATGGGTTTGTTTACTTGTCATGAGCTTTCTACTTTACTAGGTAATATTCTCCAGGCGACAGGGAATTTTATTTCTCTCA
This sequence comes from Hyaena hyaena, assembly GCF_003009895.1. Lineage (NCBI taxonomy): Eukaryota > Metazoa > Chordata > Mammalia > Carnivora > Hyaenidae > Hyaena > Hyaena hyaena. The sequence continues at coordinate 255,463 of NW_024081613.1, forward strand.
TCTCTTTTTACACATTATCTACCAAAATGACTAGCATAGAGTAGACATTCAATAAATAGTGTGGAGTATGTTAACAATTAATAAAGATCATTTATATTGTCCAAAAGTTTTCCAAATATCAGATACATTAAGTCAGATACCACTGGAAGATAATTCCAGATTTTCATATACTTCAATTCCCCCTTTAGCTTTTCCTTGAACATAAGACCATATCATGTATACCTACACATTAACTCATGGAAGCAGCCTTTATGGAGAATACACGGAGACCCAAATTTGTGTTGTGTTCTCTTAATTTAAGGAGATTACACACTGAGGTGATTCTATTGACATCAAGAAGATATCACCATAGATATATGATGATAGACAATAGATCCTTCCAATTTCTGAACTCCCTTTCATAATCGGCAGAATGTGAGCTCATATGACCTGAATCCTAACCTTATTCTATCAGTTAGAAACTTGGTCTTGAGCATACCACCTGCTCTCAATTAATATGTACATTGTCAAACATGCATTCTCATCTGTTAATTAAAATAAAACCTAGCACTTGATTTTTGTTAGCATCAAGTGGCGTGTGGCATGTGAAAACAATTTGTAAAATAGAAAGTAGTAATCCAATAGAGACCAATTTTGTACTCTTAATTGGTAGGCCTGCTAAAAGACTCTTGATGACCTTTTTCAAAAAGATAAAAATGGTTTGAGGGAAATATAGAAAAGTCAATCAATTGGGTTTTGACTGAAGGAACTGAAAGAATCTAATGTATGAAGCCACAAATCATAATAGGAATCTAGCTACATCTATTATCCTATAGCTATATATTTTATATGTAAAACATGTGGACAGTATCTATATGTGTCTCTAACATTGATATTTCTCATATCAGTTTAATTAATTTATTTTTAATAGAGTTATGTGATCATATTATCTTTTGTTTCTCCATTAATTTCCAATATTTGCAATGCTTTTTAAACTTACACATGGTTAAAGTCATCTGGAGACATGATTTCAACACAGATTCCTGAGTCCCATATCTAGAGATTCTGATTCAGTGAAGCTGGGGTGGGACCTGAGTCCATACTTCTAATGAATTTCTACATAATATTGGTGATGCAGCTCCCTGAAGCACTGCTCTAAGTGAATGATTGTGAAGAACCACTATAAGTGATTTCTTCCCTAATATGACAGAGATCTCAAAAAAATAGTGCCATATTTTAATTAAAATTTGGAAATTTTGTAAACATTCTTTTCTTTTTTTTTTTTGGCATGGATACAGGCAAAAATATATTTTGGAATACATGGTGTGTAGTAGGTTGGGCTCCTCAGGAATCGAGCCCTGGCGCAGAGATTTGCCTAAAGGTATTAACTGAGAGTACTTTTTATGAATGACAACTTCAAAGGGCTGAGAGAAGCAGAGACTGGGCAGAGTAAGAAGGTTGAACTGTGATACAGACACAACAGAACCTTGTCAATTGTACAGGGAATGTGTACAATTGTTCTATTCAGGATGTTCTATTCAGGACAGAAGGGTCAGGCCCTTTTACCCCCACATCAACCAGTAATTTTGTAGGTCTATTCTGGGAAGGGAGTAATATTGGGTAAAGTGATTTCCTTCAGGAGCGACATAAAGAAATTTATGGACATGGATTCAGTTCTAAACCGTCAGAAATCAACACTTCTGGCAGCTTCAGACATGAGTGCCTTTCACTGAGGGAAGGAACATGGAGTGAATGACTTAATTCACTAAAGATTGTTCATTTGATATTTTGAATTAGTTCCATTTCTCTGAGATCCAGGTATTGAAGTTTATACTTCGGTTATAGATTACTGGGATAGAAAACATATATACTTCCAATCGGAGACATCTAAAATTTTGAGTCAGCAAAAGTAAACCAGAACCTCATAAAAGTGTGTACCCCCACTTTGCAATATCTTTGTTGTTTTCTGCTTTTGAATGAACTGGAAATAGTGTATCAGCACTTTACTTTTCAGAACTGTCTGTATAAGAATTGTGAAATGAAAAATGGTGAAGAGAGAATGTTCCTTGAACTATTTCTCCCTTTCATAAAAGCAATATAGTAATTGATTTGGCCTGGAATTATAACATTTGCCCTAACCCACTCTACTAACACAACAAATACATTAATTAACTGTGAATCAAATAGGATAGTTTAGACAATCCATTTGGGTGAAATAATTAGACTTGTGAATTTGTTTTACTTAAGTACACTGTATTATCTTTCTTGATGTGAAAAGGGACAGTATGGATTAACTAGTTTTGTGAGTCAACAATGCACATATCCAATTGCTTACTTGTCAAACTTCCTGAGATGTTTCAAATGAAAATCAAGCTCAGCATGCCTGTAACCAAAGTTAATTGATCTTCACTGCAAACCTGTGAATGATTTCTTATGAAATTATGTAATACAATAATCTTTTAAGGTTCTTCTACCTGTGAGTGTCTCTAGCTATGTATGCAGCACAGATTCAAAATTTAAACCGACTTTTCTCCCCCATGTCCAATCAGTCATCGAGGTCTGCCCCAAAAATTATATAACTAATTATATCTTTCCAGGATGATGAGAAACTCCTTTAGTAGGCTGAATTTGCCTTGAAATCATAGACTGCATTCATTTTGTTTGCTAGTGTAGCCACAGTGTAATACAGTGCTTGCATATAAAAGATGTTTAATACACTCTTTTTCAACGAATTAACTAAGCCTATATGTAAAATAAAAACATTCTATAAAAAATTGTCTCATCTTTTTTGGGTTATATGAATCTTTAAATGATCATTTTTATCTGGTTTAAATCACAGCCAAATATTTTATATAATTTATGAAATGTACTTGCATTTTTTATGAAAAACATTTCATTTTTTATGAAATGCAAGTACATTTACTTTGAATGATCACTAATAAACATTTTGAACAAAATTGGGGCAATCCTATTTCAACTATGTAGAAAGTAAATCAATTAGACCAATAAAACTTCTGACTTATTTAAAATATTTTGATAAAGCAACAGATAGTTGTGTTTAGACACAATACATATAGTCTTACACATTGCAGACATTTAATTAATACTTTTTGAAGAAATACATAAATAAATGAATGAATAATATTTCAGCAATATAGGTCATAGAAAATATAGATACATAGAAAATATAGCACATTCTCTGTGATTACATTTTAACACAACATTACCTTGATTAGTAAGGTTAGGAAGGTTGGCTACATTTCTATTAAGTTCTTTCCTTGTACATATTGCTCTAAGTTTATAAAGCCTCAGCCAGGAATTTAGTCAATGCAGCTATAAGTAAGGTGTATGAACTGGAATTTAAAACAAAGATTATAAGGATATTAGCTTGGTTTGAAAAAATCATAGAAGACACCAGAGAATCCCTTTTGCAGAGATAAAAGAGCTAAACTCTAGACAGGCTGAAATTAAAAATGCTATAACCAATATGCAATTCCAAATGGAGGCCATAAAAATGAGGATGAATGAGGCAGAGGAGTGAATTAGTGATATAGAAGATACAATTACAGAAAATAATAAACTGAAAAAAGAGAGAAACAGAAGTCAGAGATCATGAAAGGAGACTTGGGAAACACAACAATTTATTAAAGCATAGTAACATTCATATCATAGGAGTCCCAGAAGATAAAGAGAGAGAAAAAGGGGGCAGAAGGTTTATGTAAGCAAATTATAGCTGAAAAGTTCCCTAATCTGGGGAAGGACAGAGACATCAACATCCAAGAAGCACAGAGAACTCCCATTAAATTCAACAAAAGCCAGCCAACAACAAGACATATCATAGTCAAGTTCACAAAAACACGGGCAAGGAAAATATCCTGAAAGCAGCAAGGGAAAAAGTCCTTAACCTACAAGGAAAGACAGATAAGTTTTGCAGCAGATCTGTCCCCAGAGACTTGGCAGGCCGAAAGGAGTGGCAAGATGTATTCAATGCACTGAATGGGAAAAATATGCAGTCATTGAGTTATGCTGCAACGATTATATAACTAATTATATATTTCCATGATGATGAAAAGCTTTAGTAGGCTGAATTCACCATGAAATCATTCAAAATAGAAGGAGAAATAGTTTCCTAGACAGTAACTAACAGGGTTTATGACCACTAAACCAGCCCTACCAGAAATTTTAAGAGGGACTCTTCAGGTGAGGGGGAAAAAAAAAAAAAAAAAAAAGAAAGAAAGAAAGAAAGAAAGAAAGAAAAGGCCAGAAACAACAGAGACTGGAAAGGACCAGGGAGCATCACCAGAAACACCAACTCTACAGGTAACACAATGGCACTAAATTCATGTCTTTCAATAATCACTCTGAATGTAAATGGACTAAATGCTCCAATCAATAGACATAGAGTATCAGAATGGATACAAAAAACAAAATCCATCTATATACTGCCTACAAGAAACTCATTTTAGACCTAAAGACACTTGCAGATAGAAAGTGAGGTGATGGAGAACCATATACCATGCTAATGGATGTCTAAGTCCATAAAGCCCTAAGTAGCATTGTATGAATAGAAATTCAAACCTAAATATCAATAAATAACATTTTAACCATTTGCTAACAGCTTGAATTTTAGTAAAATGGATCTCCATTTTACTAAAGCAATATCAGCTATTAGAACACATTCGTTTCATCCACTATCCATTATTATTCATTGATGTATGGTGTTTATTATCATTTATGTTTAGCTGCTAGATTATTGTCCCTACTCAGATCATAGAAATTTATGAACTGACAGATTCATATGTGAAACTTTGTCATTTTATGATAAAGTTATGAACTGACAGGATTAAAGTAGGTTTCAGAAATTCAGGTTCTCTCTGTTTCAACATTATTCCCCATGATTAACAAGTATTAATGGGTGACATGTGATGAGTTACCTATTTGTTTTAATAAAGTAAGCAAGGTTAGGATGCCTTCTATACACAAGGCAAAATATTTGAATCTGGATAGCTAGAAAGAATAAATCATTTTTTAAAGGAATATACAAATGCATGAGAGAAGATATATAGTCTGTAATCATCATGCCGATCACAAAGAAATGAGTATAAGAATGAGACAGATAAACAACAGGAGAGAGGTCAATTCCAATTATGAGAATGGGTATTCAATACAAATTTGAAAGGATAATATATATTTCCTGTGCCTAATCATGGTAGTAATTTTCCAAACTAAATTAACAGTCCAAACAATAGAACCCAGGAGAAATCCAAATATTTTCACATGATCTAGATCAACATAAAACTAAACTTTAACAAATTTTGAACAGCTAATATTTACCAACTAAATATTTTAATGTCAATGTATTCCAATACACACATTTATTTATAAGTCTCCTGAAATCAATGGCCCAAGTGTGTGGTAGGGTGATATAAACAGTTAATCATCATAATATTAATTAATGGTTTAATGAAGTGTGTCTGAGTGGCTCAGTCAGGTAAGTGTCTCTTAAGTTAGTCAAGTGACTCTTGATTTCAGCTCGGGTCATGATCTCACAATTCATGAGATCAAGCCCCATGTCAAACTCCACACTGACAGTGCAGAGCCTGCTTGGGATTCTCTCTCTTTCCCTCTCTCTTAGCCCCTTCCCTCTCAAAATAAATAAATAAACTTAAAAAATATTTTAATGAATAAAAGAAACCTGTGGAAGTTATTTTCTTTAATTTTTTCATTTTAATTTCCCAAATAAATAGAATTGCAAAGACTATGTAAATTTATCCCTAATTTCTGATAATAATTGAACTGTTATTTTGTTTTCACACATCTATCTCAATATAATAACTTTCTATTTTATTCACATATTTTAATAACAAGCCCTCTTATTTCAAGTTAACACCTTGTATGATGAAGTAAGGAATCTGTTAAATAATACAACTAGCATATTTTTCATAAGCATTTTGTAAAAGGACTCCTCATTAATTATAAGTCAATGCTGACCAAGTAATTGCATTTTACTGTTGTACTTGATTTGCCATGGCAAGTTTTCAGCCTTCGGAAGCTTTATTTGGGCAACTCTAATGAAATTAGTTCTGAATTCATCTAAGCAATATCAGCTATTAGAGCACATTTCTTCTCAATCTGCTTGAAACCTTTCACTTTATTCAGCTCGCTGACCCACAGGCAGACACCAAATTTATAGATTTTTGTGTATATAACAAAGGCAGAGTCACATACATGTATGTTTGCCTGGCTTGCTGTACAAATATAAGAAGGTTCTTCTACATCTCCAGTCTAGGTTGAAAGAGAAAAGTTTTGCATATAAATCACTATTTATCTAGAAATAAGTTTTGACTTACAATATGAAGAAAAGCTGTGACATACTGAGACGACACTTTATACAGTCATTTTAATCTGGAATTTGCTAACAGTGCTTTGTACCTTATAGACATCCTCTCTCTATAATCTCTATATATTTACATATTTATATTGATATGAACATCTCTATATCTACATAATAAATGAATGAAGAAATAATAAATTTTTACTGAAACAACATTTGAAATGTAATTATACATTCCACTGAAGTACAAAATATGACTAAAATTAAAATACTTTTCAACAGTATAACTGGATTTAATGTAAACAAACATTAAGAATACTACAATATCAAAAAGAAAAATCCTGCATACTTTCAAGAGAACAAAGCCTTTAAAATGATTTATTTAAATGTAAAACGAGCATAGTCTTGGACAAACATGATATAATTAAACTTGTATAATGGGTGGCTCTTTATGTAAGTACATATAACAACCCAACACTGAAAATAACTGTGGGTGAACCAGAAACACCCAGAGCTGACTTTCAACAAGCAGTCAGATCTTCTTTGCTCCCTGCATTTAAAAAAACATTCCTGAACTTGGCATTATGGGACCACTACGCAGAGTTGGAAGTGCAATTGTGATCATGAATGTTACTTATTTTATAAAGGAATCAAGTTTCCTCCCTGGGTCTTATTATCAGCCAGTTCTAGGCATCTAGACTTTAGGGGCCGGCATGATATTCTTAGTAACAAATTGTAAACCAAGTATTCTATTTCTTTACCCTGAAAGGTCTTCCAAAGCTGTAGCTATGTGCATAAACAAATGAATATTTTGATAACCATGCCAACAACTTAGTTTTGCTTTTATAATAAAAATAAATACATGCCATGATGGTATATAGTCTGTCATGAGATGATTTGCCCATGGGAAATAAAGCCCATGAAAAATATAAGGACTATGTTCATTCTGGTTTTTTGCTGTATTAGCACATACCATATATGCAAAAATGAGTCCAGCAGAAAAAACCAAATCTATGATTTTATATTCAGTCATAATTGAGAACATCATGAAAGTCTTCGGACTTCTGTTTCATTGATATGTGGAGATAGTGCCCTACATCCTTCCTATTATTGGATATTTGAGAGGGTCAAATCACTTGATAAAGAACTTTCAAATTAATGTGGTCTGCTACTGCATCTGATTTACTCTTTTTCTCTGCTTTCCAATTCACATTAAATGCACATAACAACACTCAAACAACTGCTTTCTAAGATGTCCATGAGCATTTCAGATCCCTATTCACTTTACTGACCTTTGTTCTATATCATATATCAAAATGCACTTAAAGGATACACCTCTGATAGTGTAACATATCCAAGGTCACAAATAGACCAAACAATGCATGGCAATGTGAGATGTGAATCAGTAATTAGAAGTGGCATGGATAAGGAAATTGACAGAAAAGCATCCATGCAGTGGTGGGGAGAATTCCCAAGAAAAAAAATCAAGGAGGTTACATTAATGACAGCAAAATATCATCTAAGAAGAATTTATCCATATGTATGTGCACACATACATATGTTATACATGTTTACACGTACATAAAATGTAATATTTTTGAGTGTTGAGACAGATTAAAAAACATGCACCAAGTATAATATAATAGGAGAAAATTATGCAAAGCTGAAATTTACATCTGCAAATTAATAGGCTCACCAGATCAAAGGGAATTTGAAGACATAAACTCTTAAATAGCAGTTCTATGAAATTTTTGAGTTTCAAGCGAAAGGAAAATTCTTGCCCTGATTATTTTGGTTCTAGAAATTAACCTGAAGAAATATTAAAGGGGCCATACAGAAATTTATATACACATATGATTCATCTCAGAATTTATATAATACTTAAAATAAAAAAGTAACCAACAGGACCATCGTAAAAACAGCAACATAATGATTATTACATGATTTAATAAAGTCCGTGTACACCCATATATGCACATATATATATATATATATATATATATATACCACTCACCCTTTTTCTATAGAATGTATTAACCATATTCTGAAAAGAAGTATTGGTAACCTTGTGGAAACTAATTTGACAATAAACTATTTGTAAAAAAAAAAAAATGAAGTTTAAAAAAAATTATAATTTAAAAAAAAAAAAAAGAAGTATTGGTAACCAAAGTACTAATAATTATTTCTATCAGAAAATGGAAACATCTACTACTTTTAGTATGGTTCATGTTTTAAAATGGATAACTATTGCTCTGATGATTCCAGAACAACATTTCAGGTAGTAGAACATTTGATAAAGTATTTGCATTAAAATAAAAGTAAATTTTCACTTAAAATAAGAAGGAATTGCATGTATTTTAAAATATTCATTAAAAAACTGAACCTAGCCACAGGATGAAGATGGAAAAGGAAATAAAGAAAACGAAGAAAAATGTACTTTGGGTGTTAGGAGAGTAAGACTTTGCCTAAAAAATTGGAATATAAAAAAAATTAATTTTAGTAAGAGCTCTGTCTTCTGTTGGTGCAAATACTAGCATTTTGGAAATCAACTTGTACATAAATATTAACGTCATAAAAATAAACATAAAAGTCTATAAATAAATAAATATAAAATACATAACTATGCACAAAATAAATACCATTAAATGTTTAAGTATATAAGTGCACAAATATTAAAGTAATATAAAAATATAAATATAAATATAAAAAATCATCACATTTGACCTCAACATTCCACCTCTAGAGAATTAAGGTAAGGACATAATCAGAAACTCAGATAAATATTTATGTACAGAATATTGATATGGAAACAGTATAATATAGTATAGTATTAAATATATAGAAAAAGGTAAATGAATTACCATTTATTCACATGGCAGGAAATGTTGCAGAAACTAAATTATTAGTAAATTTTTATTTTCAAGGAATGGTATATGGAATGTCTATCATATAATATTGATGAAAGTATAAGATGCAAGTCTGTATAAACTACACAGTCAGATATACACAGTCTCTCTCTCTCTCTCTCTCTCTACATATATATACATATAAATATATATATGACATATGTCTTATCAAGAGAATTTGATCAGAAAAACAGATCACAGAGATTTTAGCTTAGGGAGGATTTCCTACACAATTGTGGGAGCTGGTGGAGAAATCCAAGCCTGAAATCCTCATAGGCTAACCTTATAGGTTAACAGGACTGGAGTCAGGAAGAAAAGTTGAAGGCAAAATGAGGAGAATAAAGACAATTGAAGTCCAAATGGACAGACAGTAACTTAGGCTAACACACCAGATCCTTCATCGATCTCTCACAACTTCTATCTTCAATGGCTCCAGTGAAATGCAGGAGAAACTGGAATGCTTTACCACATACTCCCAGCACAGGACTAAAGAGCTGAAGAAGATCCAGTGGGATGAGCCAGCAGGTCAGAGACAGAGTGTGTGAGCAGCCATCTAGCCCTCAGAGCAGAACAGTATCTTCTTTGTCACTTCTACCTTTTAATTTTGTGAAAACCTCTCCATGGTAAACCTAATGTCAAATAATTCAAGGGAAGGAATTCTGGGACAGATAGCTTCAGCTAAGATGAGTGGAAATGGTACAAAGTCATGATACATGCCTATGCATGACTCTATATGAAGATAATGGTAACAAGCAACAGCTAGAAATAAACTAACAGGCACTTCTTCTAGTGAAACGACAGATAATTTATTTTCTTCTTTATATTTTCTATTCGATCATGTATATTTTTTCTAATCAGAAAATGCAATATTTAAAAAAGTTAAATATAAGAATCCATAAAAAAACTAAATGATAAAAGTAATTTATAAACAAAGAGAAACTATCTTGAAATAACACCGTTTTTATAAAGAAAAAAAATTAAAACATATTAAAAGGTGAAAGGTCAGGATGAGCAAAGAACAGAATGGTGACTGTCAAGGGTTGAGGGTAAGGTGAAATGGGGAGGTATTATTCAAAGGGTACAAAGTTTTGGTTAAACAAGCTTACATCTTAGAGATCTACAATGCTGTGTTGTAAACTTAAGAATTTGCTGAGAGGGTCGATCTTACGGTGTATTTTTATTGCAAAAATTGTCAATAGCAATAAACACAGAGGCTGGGAGGAAACTTTTGAAGGTTATGGGTAACATTTATGACATACACTATTGTGATCAAGTCGTATACATTGAATACCTACAGCTATTTGTATATCCATCATATCTAGTGAAGGGGTCTAAGAAATCTGGACAAATATCAACAATTGTCACATAAAACTTATTTTCTAGTAGGTAAACTCATAAATAGATAATATATAAAGATGTCAGTGATAGTGATACATAAATAAAAAAACAAAAATACACTAAAGAAATAAAAATAAGTAGGTTTAAGTTAGTCTCAGTATTAATCAAAAGAATTAAAATGAGATTTCTTTAAAACCAATCAAGTAATAAACATAAAAGAGGATTGTTGAGTTTCGATTGATGAGGACATGGAATGGAACAGAGTCATTGCTGGCAAAAGTAAATTGTTATAATTGTTTAGAGCACCATGGGGAAGTATGGATAGCAAGACTTAAGACAATTTTATATTATGCACAAAATCCCTTCCAAACATCCCTAGTAAAGGAATTTTCAGCTTTTTCCCTAGTTTGTCAGAGAAAGATAATTTATTTGATGTTCATAAGTATTTTAAATGAATAAAAACCTTCAGCTGATGTAAATTGCTATATGTTTTTAACTAAGACGTTGGGGAAATTGATATTACCAATGAGGTGGAAAGTACCTTACACATTACTTAATTCAATAAAATCATTTTACAGATGGCAGATTTGGACCATAAAATAACAATACACAGCAAAGATTCCACACAAACTCTCTTTCCCACTTTATCTCTCTTTCTCTCAAACACACATACACAAACAAATTTATTCAGAAGAAAATCTCAGATCATTATGTGAAAAAAAAATTTTTAAATAACAAAACTTACATACGTTATTCTCCCTTTTTAAATGGGAGGCAGAGGGGCGCCTGGGTGGCTCCGTCAGTTGGGCTTCTGACTTCGGCTCAGGTCATGATCTCACGGTTCGTGGGTTCAAGCCCCACTTCGGGCTCTGTGCTGACAGCTCAAAGCCTGTTTCGGATTCTGTGTCTCCCTCCCTCCCCTGCTCATGCTCTGTCTCTCTCTGTCTCAAAAATAAATAAATAAATAAATATTTAAACAAAAAAAAATGGGAGGCAGAGGGGCACCTGGGTGGCTGAGTGGTTGAGCATCTGGCTTTTGATTTCGGCTCAGAAGGTGATCTCACAGTTCATTGGATTCGACCCTGCTTCCTGCTCCATACTTTGGATTCTTTCTCGTCCTCTCCCTCTGCCCCTTCCCCCCTCAAAAGTAAATAAGTAAACTTTAAAATGGGAGGCAGTGTTATACGAGAATATTTTGTTGTATTTTTTATTTGCTATTGTTTTAATTGTGAGGTACTTTTTCTGACAGTGAAAAATCAGGTGTTTTTATGAAAAAGCATAATTTTAGTGGCTAATATTGAGTGCAACTTTCAGCACACTGGACAGATAACTGTTTAGTAGATCCTTCCGTGATGCGACAGTTCAATGCCATGCTTAATTCCATCCCATTACCTGAGTGCTAGTCTTTTCTCAGCTCCTTACAGATAGATGCTGGCTAGTCCTTGTTAAACAAATTTGGTGTTGGCAATCAGATTCTTTTCCCAGTAAGTCCCTGTAGCGCTGCTGCCCTGACAAATGGCTTCACTCCTCATAGCAGCTACACTCCAGCAGGATGGATTCTAGGACTTGCTTTGCTTGACATTGAAGTGTAACCCACAGACTGCAGTAGACCGGTGATCACTGTATCAGCAGTAGTGGCAAGAATTCCGTGAGAATAATGAGATAGATGATGAGTCATAACATACTCTACTTCATAGCAACCAAACTGGTAATATCCTTATTTTAGCATCTGTGATCTTTTAGTCCAGTTTCTTGTGACAAATATTTAATCTGCTCTGTTTACCTTAATCAGCAATTCTGCAGAAAAAAAAAAATAAATGAGTCAATATCTCCTGTTATTAACTTTGCTCTATTATCTAAGACCAAAAAAAAAAAAAAAAAAAAAGAAAAGAAATACAGAAAAAAAGAAGAGGCAAATCAGATGAGATTATTTTTATTTTGTTTTTTCCAGGTTGAGTGATCTCTCCTACCGATTATTCACTGAGCTGCACCTGCTTACCAATTATAGCTTAATCATGTCTTTTGGAGCTCACAGTGCTCGTTAGCATTCTATACGCTCCCCCCTGAACTTTGATGTCAAAACAAAGCCATATCCCTCATACCTGGAGGTCTACAAATGTATGAGTGGGCTCAGAAAGGGATCTAAATATCAAAGACAAAACAAGAAACTGACACACTATTCCAAATCCCGGCTTTACGTTACTTACAGTCAAAAGATTTTCTTTAATTTTTAGGCTTTCATGGATTAAACATTGATAGGGAAAATGGTATTTTCAGAAGAAGATTAATCTTGTACATTGCACATGACCCTGTTCAAAAGTCTGGATGACTGAATGTAAAGAGCGAGGGATAGAAAAAGGGAGCCTCCAGCCCTTTGGAGGAGGTCTGTGGCAATCAGACCAGAAGGAAATCTGACTCAATTATGATATATTATCCAGTAAGAAAAATGTAGAGCATGAACCAAGAATTTAGCTAAGTTATTGTGACTTTCTTGGACTTTGGCTTTGCTCTGAGTTTTAGAGGTTAAGCATCCATACATATGTTTGCTTTCTGGAGTTTGGAGAGTAGCTATGAAAATGTATTCTACAGCTATACAGCTAATTATCTTAGAAGAAACACATATAAAATAAAATACCTACTTGAAAAAGCTATTTCTTTTATGTATTTAGTTTCCCAAACTACCAATAAGTACCTGGTATATTAAACTATAATCCATGAAGTCCTGTGAGGGAAGATGCTGAGCATGAGAACAGCATTAGCATAACTGTTAGCATAACTACAGAAGAGAAAACACACACTAAGCCAATGACAAACCTGTAGTTTTTCTTCTCTATCAGTGAATGAAAGAATCAGTACACACAATATCACACATAAGCACTACTGGACTATCGTTTTTAATGTTTATTTATTTATTCTGAGATAGTGTGAACAGAGAAGAGGCAGAGAGAGAGAAGGAGAGAGAATCCTAAGCAGGCTCTGCACTGTCAGCAAAGAGCCCCATGCAGGGCTTGATCTTACTAAGACCTGAGATGAAATGTTGGATACTTAACCAACTGAGCCACCCAGCACCCCACTACTTGAGAGTTTTTAATGGGAAATATTTTTCTCTTTCATTTATTTTCAGTAAGTCAAGAAGGTAAGAAAAAGAGTAAGCAAAAATCAGCTCACTACTCAGGAAAATACAGTGAAACCATTTTAGTATATATGCTTAAATTATTTTTTCTCTCCATGTATTTCACTGGTTGAGTTCATAACCAGTGTACTTAAAATTATATGTTCTTACTAATTAAAGCTTTGATTCATTTAATAAATTTTTACATGAAATAGGAGCACATGTACCCCAATGTTCATAGCAGCACTCTCCACAATAGCTAAAACATGGAAAGAGCCTAAGTGTCCATCAACAGATGAATGGATCAAGAAGATGTGGTTTATCTATACCATGGAATACTACATGGCAATGAGAAAAAATGAAATCTGGACATGTGTAGCAACATGGATGGACCTTGAGGGTGTTATGCTGAGTGAAATAAGTCAGGCAGAGAAGGACAAATATCATATGTTTGCACGTATAGGAGGATTAGGAGGAACTTGACGGAGGAACAAGGGGGAGAAGAAGGGCGGAAATGGTGGGGGAAAGGGAGAGAGGCAAACCATGAGAGACTCTTGAATGCTGACAAAAACTGAGGACTGATGGATGTGGGGGGGAGGGGGGGATGGGCAAGAGGAGGACACTTATGGGGATGAGCACTGAGTGTTATGTGGAAACTAATTTGACAATAAACTATTTGTAAAAAAAAAAAAAAAGAGAAAAGAAAAAAAAATGAATAAATAAATAGTCTTCTAGAAGAAAATCTTCAGACCTACATTGTATTATATCAAATTGCTTTTGAGCCATTTATGTTGTATAGATTTGACCAATTATTTAATATAGGCTATTGGTGATTTTCCAATTTTTCAGCACATTAAAGGTTAAATTTTTTAAAGATTTAATTTTTAATGGAAATTATGACCACTAAAGGAATTATCAGATATAATGACATATTTTAAAAAATTCCATGTTGCTCAATTGCCCTCTAGGGTTTTATAATTTATAATTAGAGCAGAACCATAAAAGGGCTCTTAACACTTTGCTTTTGTAGAAATACTGGATAGTATTTCTGTACATGAGATGTAAATTAACTTCTCTGTGTCTCGTTCCTCATCTGCAAAATGTATAAAATAATAGTACTATTTGTGTCAGGTCTTTGATGTTCTTGAGGTTAAGTTTATGTAAAGAAAAGATTATTCACATGTTAATTTTGATCATAGAATTGATATACAAATTTTCCAGTTGCCTACCTCTTCTTCAAACTTTTGTATTCAACCTATGATTTATATTATTCTATTTATAAGTCTAAGAAATTGGAAAACATTTTTAAATGAGCTTTGAATAATGCTTGGCATCATAGTAGAATCAAAGACAAACATTTAAATTGAATTTACATTTGTTTTCATTTTAAGTGATCTAATAACTTGAATTAAACACAATATTTATATTTATAGCTACTTAAGTAATTATTAAAAGTACAATAAATTAGGGGCACCTGGGTGGCTCAGTTGGTTGGGTGTCCAACTTTAGCTCAGGTCATGATCTCAACGGTTCGTGGATTGGACCCCTGTGTCAGGCTCTGTGCTGACAGCTCAGAGCCTGGATGGAGCCTACTTCAGATTCTGTGTCTCCCTCTCTCTCTGTCCCTCCCCACTCATGCTCTGTCATTCTCTCCCTCTAAAAAATAAATCAACATTAAAAAAAATTTTTAAAGTATAATAAATTTATTAATATGGTAAAATGTGTGTTATTAGGAACATAAGACTGTATAAAATTAGTAAAATTTCAAATTAAAATAAAAAGTCTAGATTGCTGAACAACTTATCATAAATTATAATTAGGAAATGATTGCATTAAATTTATAGGCAAGATTCTCTTTAAGTGTCTATTTGCAGTTGACTTATCTCAGAAGTTTAGGTGTCTGTTCTCCACGAAAATAATAAATATACATATATTAAATATCTCCACTTAATTCTATTTTTTCTGGTTTTAACTTTGTTCATCTACAAGTACATAATGTTTGAAGGTATATATTATCAGTGCAATTTTTTTAGTATTTAAAAAATATATTTTTAGAGTTAATGTAAAATAAAATGGACTCTTTTGTGGTCTTTGGTTCTATGACTTGTATAGAATCATGTAACCACAGTCAGGATACAGCATATGTTCATTGCCACTCCCTGATTCCCAAATTCTCATCTGCTGCCCTTTTTACATCACACATTCCCTCTAAGCTTAACCTTTGGAAACCATCAAACTGTTCTTTGTCATTATAGTTTTGGTTTTCTAGAAAGTTATATAAAAGAAATCACATAGTAGATAATTTTTTGAGAATGGTTATTTCCTGAGCATAATGTCTTTGAGAATTCATCTATGTGGTTTTGTCAATAGTTCTTTCCTTCTTATTGCTAATATTCCATTAGATGAATAAAGCACAGTGTGTCTATGAAATCATCTACAGAAGGACTCTGCTTTGTTTTTAGATTGGAATGATTATTAATAAAACCTCACTAGAAACTTATGTATGGATTTTGAGTGAGAATAAGTGTTTCTTTTTTTTAATTTAATTTTTTTAATGTTTATTTACTTCTGAGATAGAGAGAGAGACTGCATGGACAGGGCAGGGTCAGAGAGAGAGGGAGACACAGAATCTGAAACAGGCTCCAGGCTCTGAGCTGTCAGCGCAGAGCTGGACGCGGGGCTCGAACCTCCGAACCGTGAGATCATGCCCTGAGCTGAAGTCGGATGCTTAACTGACTGAGCCACCCAGGCGCCCCAAGAATAAGTGTTTCTTTATCTAACGTATGTACCCAGAGTGGGACTGCACCAGTATCAGGAATGTCCAGGTTTTATATTGTTAAAAACTCTTAGGTTTTTGTAAAACTATAGCACTGTATAGAGAAACTTTGCTTATGAATCTAACAAACAAGCTAAGCCCTTTTATATAGCTACTATGTTCTTCAATTCTAAAATTTAAGAAAGTAGAAACCTAGATCCTTGAGATAGTTATCTCATTACCCAACTTTTAAGGCATATTAGAATCAGTATCATCAACCTAAGTAGCTCTATCATTTGATGGATTCAACTAGATTATTTACTGCTTCATGAGAATCTGAATTATGTTCTTAATTTTTCTATATATTAGGGTTGTATAGAAATTTTATAGGTATTTGACAGATAACTGGAATTTCTTCACCTTATACCTACAGTGGACTCTGGTCACATAATTTAAGATGACCCTTCCTATATGACAAGACTGAATATAATCATAGTGTATAGAACAATATCCAGCACAATAATATAACTTCTAGCCATATTAATTACTATGATTACCTATTATTTCATATTTGTTTCTTCGATTTTGAATTCAGCCTTAATATCTAAGACCTAATAGCCTATGTTTACAAAATAAAATCACATTTGACTGTATAGACAAAATTGTGGTAGCTCTAGCCTCCAGTAGATGATCTGCTAAAAGAGAAGACTGGTTCCTGAGAAAGTTATTTGCTTAACTTTTCAAGGGCCTGCCCAACATATGCCTACCAAGTAACCATGTATTCATCTCTTTCTACTCATTTCTACTAAGGCACTTGGTAGAGAGTCTCTGCATTGGCCACTGGCCAACATAAGAACTGCAATGTGCCTGCTTGCCTAGGGCAGTCTTTGGCCTTATTCAAATCTCTCAGTCCTCAGAGGCTGCTAGTTGTCTAAAGAGGCAAGTCAGAGCATCTTTCTCCAAGCGTGGTCACCTGCATCTCAGAGCTGTTTTGCAAAGTCAATAGTCTCAAAGTCCATCATGAATAATTCCATCTGTTTGGAATACTTTCTCTTATGTCCAAAGCAGACCAAAGAATTATCTTGGATCAGAAAATTGTGAGACACCATTCCTTAAACTCCGTCCTCCTCAGCTTGTCTACTTCTTGTCTTCTTCCCAAACCAAATTACCTTCTGTTTCTTCAGTTAAAAACAAACACCCCCCCCCCACCTCCGCAAAAAGGTGCAAATATCCAGAACATTTCAATGACTGAAAATACATTCTGGGAGAGTAAATAGACTCTCCATTAGCATAATGAAGTGGAACATTTTTAAAAGATTGATAACCCTTCACATTTCTTTTCATGTACAGACTTGCCAATATTAGCAGAATATTTATATGAATGATCTTCTCAATTTATTAGTTAATAACATTATTTGAGTACTATTTATATAGTTAGCAATTACATAACAAAAAATGCACCTGAATTCAGTGAGGAAAGTATAGAATATTGAAAAAGTGACATTGAAGCTAATGCTAAAAAGTTTGAAAATATTTTGAAAATATATAGATTCTTATATAGCAATATATTGAAAAATGGTTTGCTGCTGAGTTAGGAAGGGTAAATACAGAAATCCAAAATAAAATGACTCGAAAAAATATCTAAAAATAAATAACCAAAAGAAATCATCACCTCAGGTTGATGATTGCTTTTCTATTTAGAAAATAAAAGAAGAACCAGAGATGCCTCTTTGTACATAAAAATTTACAGACAAGAGTGGAATGTAATTAATTGCTCACAAAATATTTGTACGTCAAAAAATAAAGTTAAATACCAAGCAAACATATGAGATATATAGATAATGTATCTGATCAATCATCTTATTTTATTTATTCCTTTTCTACTACTAAGATTTCCATTAAGGTAGAGTATACATTTACGTATTTGAGGTTTTAAGCCACACACCTTCTTCTTTTCTTTTCAAATTAATTTTGCTAGTCTTAACTATAAATCTTTCTGGTGGATTTTAGGAAGGAAATTCTTTGTCATATTCATAGTGTCTGTGATTTTGATTGTCCATGTTACATTGAGATTTGGTTATGCAGAACTCCATTTGATTACTCTAAAACCTCTGAGATATTTTCATTATAGAATTTAGCTCTGACATCTTTTCTAGGTTAATGTCTCTCTGTGGTTTACTACGTATTATGCAGAAGAAGCCCAGCTACATGTCTTTCTATTCTCCAGTGCTTCTGTGACTTTACTGTTTTTAAGTTTTATAGAGCCTACTCAAAACTCATATGCTCATGACTTCTTTTCTGTTGCCCTAGTTTTGGGCAGTAACTTCTTGCCAAAACATTATCCTGAGGATCCGTGCTTCTAATTTCTGATCTCTCCAATCCATCCTTCATACTGAAGATGGACTGGCATAATTTTCTAACTCCCCATTGCTTATCTTATTAAATCCAACATATCAATAAGATATAAAGACCCTTGCCTTAGTCCATTCTCCAGTCTTCCTCATTATACACTATCATATTTATTCCACACTGTGAACTCAGGACCATCCTCTGCCAATATTTTCTTTGCAAAATTGTACATTTGTGTCTGGTGTTCTTGAGGATGAAATATTTATGCCATGTTTCTGTTTTTGAAATTTTACTCACTATAAAGGAGCTATCATCTTCTTTTAAGAAATAGTAAAACCAAACCTTTAAAAAGTTTTCAGTGAGGGGAGAAAATTCACAAAAGCATGGTAAATTAAAATTTTTAGACAAGAGTGTCCTCATGATTTTTCTTTGCATTGGGTACTTCTCATTTTTCATTACTGAGGAAATATAAATATTGTGAGGTAACAAATAAATGAATGTTGAACTTCAGATGATAAAAACTGAGCTGCAAATGTATCTACACCAAACTATCTCTCCCTATGTGTACATTAATCTTTCAGTACTAAGCTTACAGAGTGTGGATTTTATTTTTTATTATTATTTTCTTTCTCAAAGAAGACAGATATTTAAATTTTCATCCACAAAACCTACTTCAGTTTTCCCAAACAAGATTGAATCCCGTGATTCAAGAGAATACTTTCTTGTCTCTGTCATAACTAATACCTCTCTTCCTCATAATGAGATCTGCAATTGTCTGAACTACATAACAGGCTATGACTATCTCAAGAGAATAGGTTCTATTTTGTTTACTTTTCTACATTTTATTATTATTTGCAAATTATTTTTCAAATGTTTAATCCTCAATATACAATTGTAATAGAAAATGAACTCTAAAGAATGTTATTATTTATTACGTCCATTTTTCAATGTTGATTTTGGAAAATTACTTTCTGAACACTGAGACCAGAATTTGAATTTCACCTCTAATATTCTCCAATTGAGGTCACCTTTGGCATTATTCTTGGCTCTGTCAAAACATCAGATATAGAGAGAACTATATCCTTACTTTGATGATCTAGTTGGGTGAGAGAAAATAAATAAATATAATTAATACATAAATATTACTGAAGCTGATAAAATCTGGAAAATCCATAAGTAGAACAAAGCAAGGCACTTCCAACCATGCTAGGGTCTACCTTCACAAAATATTCTTGTTGTGTTCTAAACTGCTATTACAGCTTTCAAGAATGCACTTTCCCTCAATTCTCCATTTGGGAAAATATGATATATTGATTAATTCATCCATTTTTTTTAGTGATGGCACAGTGTTTCACAGCTTTTTCTACATAAATTAACAAAACCCTCTTCTAAATGTCTTCAGGGAAGTCAGTGTGATGAGGCAGATTGACATTAAAGCTCAAATTACAACATAACGTAATAAATGTAGATGCATTATAAAAGTATCAAGTATGATCTGTGGTCATTCTGGAGACCTAAGAAGCCATGTTAAGGGAAGCAACTAAATCATAATCTGTAGCCTAAAGGCGTTAGAATGATAAGAGAGTTTCAGAGAAAAGATAGGATATGGACAAGCATTATTTCTTACAAATATATTTCAAGAATCATCTCCTGAGAAAGGCTTTCCACAAACTCAATACTCCTCATTCAATCATTCTTTGTGCTTGCAAAGCTTTTGAGTATACATATTCTGTGTAGCACATATCAGAATCTGTACTTATTAATTTATATTACCGTCTCATCTGATAAATGGCGTGCTCTCAGAGTCAAAACTCATAGCTTATTGACCTTAATAAGTAGCCCAATATTTTCATGCACTGACTTAGATATTGAAGTGATGTAATGCCAATCATTCCTTTCTGTTTGTTAAAAAACACTGATGCCGGGGCGCCTGGGTGGCTTAGTCGGTTAAGCGTCCGACTTTCACTTGGGTCATGATCTCGCGGTTCGTGGGTTCGAGCCCCGTGTCGGGCTCTGTGCTGACTGCCAGCTCAGAGCCTGGAGCCTGTTTCAGTCTGTGACTCCCTCTCTCTCTGACCCTCCCCTGCTCACGCTGTCTCTCTCTCTCTCTCTCCTAGAAATAAATTTTAAAAAATTAAAAAAAAAAAACACTGATGCCTATCATTAATAACCACCTACAGATAATACATTAAATCTATTAGGTTCCTAGATTTATTGGGAGGTCAACTTACATTTAATATTTTTAATTACAAGGTTTTACCTAAATGCATATATCAAATGCATCAAAACTATCAAATGCATATAAAACTCACCATTCTGTATCAAAGAACATTTGGTGAATTGCATATTTGATTTTCTATATTGTGAATATGATGGATGACATATAATAAATGTAATTCTACATATGTCCAAACCATTTTGTTTCCTCAACTAGTAACATGCATGAAAATCTAGAAAGTGAAATAAATTTGTACTTTAAGGGAATATAAAATTGAATCAACACTGAAACATTTCCAACATATTCAAAAATGATTCCATGAGTTTAAACATGTTTTATGAATAATATTTAAAAGAAGCTATTGGTTTGAAACTCATCACTACCTGAAGCTTAATTTCAAAGATTCACTAAAATGATCACTAGATTCAATAAAATAATAAGAAGTTAAAGATAAATATATTAATTTAGAAAGATTATTTATAAAAAGGTAAAAATCTCTTCCTTTTGCAAACAAGTTAAAATGCATTTTTCTAAAAGCAACAAAAAAGAGTTGTATTCCTTTCAAAGTAAATCCTATTTATCACACTGGGGTATCCATGACTTTCTGCCCTAGCTCTTTTTGGTCTCTCAGTAATCAATTAATAATGTCTAAATCAGTTAAAAGTGCCTTATTTGGGGTGCATGGGTGGTTCAGCCAGTTAGACATCTGACTCTTGGTTTCAGTTCAGGTCATGATCTCATGGTTTGTGTGTTTGAGCCCCAGGTCAGATTCCATACAGATAGTGTGCAATCTGCTTGGGCTTCTCTCTCTCCCTCTATCTCTTCCTCTCTTCATTCTCTCTCTCTCTAAATAAATAAATAACTAAACATTAAAAAGAAGAAAGACTGAATTTGATGTGATTGGTTTTCCTTATGTAGAACTTAAAACAATTTTACCTAATAAATATTTATTATATTATACTTTAAAAAAAATGTAGAAGAAAATTGGTTTGAGCCTGAAACAAACATACTCTCACTAAAAGTGAGAATAGCAGAATTTTTTAAAATGCTTATTAATTAATTAATTAATTAATTAGAGAGAGCATGAGCAAGGGAGAGGCAGAGAGAGAAGGAGAGAGAAAATCCCAAGCAGGCTCCATGCTCAGCACAGAGTCTGATGCAGGGCTCAATCCCACAAACCATGAGATCATGACCTGAGACAAAATCATGAGTCAGAGGCTTAACCAATTGAGCCACCCAAGCACCCCCAAATTAGTTTTTTTTAATCTTTAATGTTTATTTATTTTTGAGAGAGAGAGAGACAGAGTGCAAGCAGTGGAGGGGAAGAGACAGAGAGGGAGACACACAACCCAAAGAAGTTTCCAGGTTCTAAGCTGTCAGCCAGAGCCTGTTCCAGGGTTCAAACTCACAGACAGCAAGGTTATGACCTGAGCTGAAGTCAGATGCTTAACTGACTGAGCCACCAATGCACTCCAAAATCATTTAAATTTTTAAAAATAAAATATTTTTCAATTGTTTATTTTTCACTTTCGTCTACTTTACTCATATACCTAATATAAATTATTACAATTATAAATCTCATTGGTATTTAAAGATATATCATCCCCTCAACACACTCACTACATTTAGCCCAACATTTTTACCTGTCTTAGTGAGATTTTATGAACTAATATGATGTCAAGTGTTTTTGTTTACTTTTTTTTTCTCTCTTCTCCAAGAATCTCAAAACCCGTTCTAAACTCTCCAGGTCAGAGCAACAATGAACTTTCAAAGGTGCCAATAACTCACTATTTTTCATTCTAGGTTTAGGGATAGAAGGACATCTAACTAGCTACCTTTCACTGACTTGATTTCTAAACAAGGAGCCAAATCTTCATCTCTGACTCTACTATTAATCATCCCACAGTTGTTTCCCAAAAATCCATTCTTTTTTCTTTTTCTAGGCTCAGGTAGTAATTACAAAAATTTATAATGAGAAGGAGGAGGAAGAATGGGTCAAACAATAACCAGGTTTCAAAATGTCCCTTTCAGGGGCACCTGGGTGGTTTAGTTGGTTAAGCATCTGACTCTTCACTTTGGCTCAGGTCATGATCTCATGGTCATGAGTTTGAACCCCATAATGGGCTTGATGTTGGCATAGAGCCTGCTTAGGATTCTCTCTCTCCCTCTCCCTCTGCCATTTCCTTATTCATGTGCTCTCTCTCTGTCAAAACAAACAAATGAACAAAACCACCAAAATGTCCCTTTTAAAAAATAAAATGTCCCTAGAGCAAGTACATTTGTTCCAGCCCTCGGTCTTTGAAAATCCTTTGTTTGAGGTTCCTTATTCTTCATCTGAATTATTTTTATTGTATATAGATATTTCATAGGGAAAACCCAGCATATTTATTAAAAACATTGTCATCACAAAGTAAGCTGTGCTGTGGACAGATGGAGATAATGTAAACTTTCTTTACAAAAATATTATTAGGAGGTCAGAGACACCCAGGTAATGATGTAGATAGATAGATAGATAGATAGATAGATAGATAGATAGATATTTTTAAGATATAAGATTAGGGGCACCTGGCTCTCTCAGTCAGTAGAGCATGCAACTCTTGATTTTGAGGTCATGAGTTTGAGCTTCATGTTGGGTGTAGAGATTACTTAAACTAATATTAAAATAAAAGATTGGGGCACCTGTGTGCCTCAGTCAATTGAATGTCCAACTGTTAATTTCAGATCAGGTTGTGACCCCAGGGTGATGGGATTGAGCCCTGCACTGGACTTTGCACCAAGCATGGAGCCTACTTAAAATTCTTTCTCTTTCTCTCTGCCCCTTTCCCCAGCTCGTGGTTTCTTTCTCTCTAAAAGAAAGAAAAAGAAAAGATATAAGATTAAGGTAATATTATGGGCACATATATTATTCAAGTATAATTAACTTGTAGTGTTATATTACTTTTAGGTGTATAATGATTCAATAATTCTATACATTTTTCAGTGCTTCTCAAGTGTAGTTTTAATGCTCTTTATCTATTTCAGCCATTCTTTCATCCATCCCTCCATTTTCTTTGAGTAAATACCCACTAGTGCAATTACTACATCATATAGTAATTCTACTTTTAACTTTTTGAGAAACTTAGTGCTGTTTTCCACAGTGTTTACACCAATTTGCATTCTCACCAACAATGCACAAGGTTTTATTTTTCTCCCAATATTATATATATTTTAAAAGATAAAAATCTTTAGAATTATAACCTTCACTATCAGTGTTATTAAAATATATTAAAAATTTATTAGCTTATTTTAATATAAACAGCAGACATAAGGAACACAGTGGCACCACTTCTCATGTAACTACAAGCCTTTCTGTTAAAAAGCAAAATCTACTGGGTACTTACCCAAAGTAAATGAAAACAATAATTTGAAAAAATATATATACACCCTATGTTTATTGCATTATTATTTACACTAGTCAAGATATGGAAGCAACCCAAGTGTCCACCCATAAAAGAATGAATAAAGAAGATGTGAGATTGTGTGTGTGTGTGTGTGTGTGTGTGTGTGTATAAAATGTGGGATTATATATATGTGTATATATATAATGTGAGATTATATATATAATGTGTGATTTTATATATATATATACAGTGGAATATTACTCAAACATAAAAAAAATCTTGCCTATTGCAATGATATAGTTAGATCTAGAGGGTATAATGCAAATGAAGTAAGTCAGTCAGAGAAGGACAGATACCATATGATTTCACTTATATGTGGAATTCAAGAAACAAAACAATGAAAAAAGAGACAAAAGAATCAAACTCTTAAATATAGAGAACAACCTAGGGATACCTGAGTGACTCAGTTGGCTAAGAGGCTGACTTCAAATCAGGTCATGATCTCACGGTTTGTAGGTTTGCACCCCATGTCAAGCTCTGTGCTGACAGCTCAGAACTTGAAGCCTGCTTCTGATTCTGTCTCCTTCTCTGTCTGTCCCTTCCCTGTTCATGCTCTGTCTCTCTCTCTCAAAAATAAATAAACATTAAAAAATATATGTATATGTATAAAGAGAACAACCTGGTGGTCGCTAGAGGGGAGGTGAGTGGGAGGAATCAGTGAAAGGGAATGAGAGCACTCCTAGCCTGATGAGCACTGAGATATGCATAGGATTTTTGAATCACCACTATATTGTACATCTAAAACTAATATAACACTGTATGTTAATTAAATTTGAACTTTTTAAAATGTAAAAGCAAGAGAAAATGTTGTCTTACTGCCTTGAAAATCTTGATACAAGAACCCTGAATGCTTAATCTTTATGAGGAATTAGTTTAAAATCACTAATGGCAATTCTGTTTTCATTTTAGTACAGACGTTCAGATCACTTGGTAACATTTTCCTTTGGTTTTAAGATGCTTTTTCAATTACTTCTCACATAAGACAAATGAGTTATTTTAAAACACTCTTTCCCTTCAATGTAAATGGTATCTAGGACAAAATCATAGAATGGTATTTCCCTTAAATTCTTCTAAGGGAGTAAAGTTATAAATTTAGCTTGGTGTTATGTCAATAACTAGAGATTATATCAATTCAAATTGTTAAATATTTATGCAGTGACAACTATATATGTCTGAACCTTAGTTTCCCATGTGTTTTTGTTTCAAAATTAAACAGTAAATATGCAAAGTCTTCAGCAAGGTTGCTAACACATAAACACTTTGGGCAAGTAACAGTTCTTACCTTTTTATTTTGTCTTTTTGTTTTTATAATTTTTTGTTGTTTTTGCAGTGTTTTATATATCCAGAATTGTGTACAGAATTTGTGATCACATGTTTTGTTGATGATGAAATCACTGATGTTTTATTTTAAATTATTTTTCCCTTTAATAATCTTGTGGTACCTTAGATTTACACATGACCTTGGTGACTTCAGCTATTCTCACCAGTAAGCTGGACAAACTTCCAAGCTATAGATTTATACATTTATTTCACATTTTACCCACTCCCTGCAAACCTATCTCAATCCATGTCTCATTTCTAGATATGATTTTGCACAATTTATCATACCTGATGTTGTTCCCAAGTGCTGTAGCATATATATTATTGAACAAAGTAAGCACTCAATCAAGTGTGCTGAACTGCATAAAATAACTGATCCCAAACATAACCCTTTTAAACAAAATTTTTAATGTTTATTTTGTGAGAGAAAGGGAAAGAGGAAGAGGTGGGTGGAGGAGGGAAGAGAGAGAGGGAGACACAGAATCTGAAGCAGACTTCAGGCTCAGAGCTGTCAGTACAGAACATGATGCAGGGCTTGGCCTCATGAACCATGAGATCATGACCTGAGCCAAATTTGGCTGTTTAATTGACTGAGCTTCCCCATGATACTTAATAATAGCTGATATTGGTATTATTCATGTAGTTTTTCGTGAATAATAAAGAATTGTAAGCTAGCAATATCTTTGAGAGACCAAATGATGGTTCTAAAATGGTAAATTAGAGCCATTAACAATAGCTTGGTGTAAGACATAATTGCAGTCATGCATAAATCTCAAAGCATACAATGTACATAAGTGCTTACTCTGCTTATCACTAGACTTTTCAACATATACACAAAATTAAAAATATGCAATATTCAATATGGACCATTGATAGTATTTTGTTTATAATTAGAGGCAGAATTTTAGTAAGTATTGTTTACATCTACAAAACACATAAAATATATTTTTAATGAATACATTGTTGTATGAGAACATTGTAGATTTTTTTGGTTATCACACATTCCATTATACAACTATCCATATCTGCTGAACACAGCTAAAAATATCATTATCATCTGATGCCGATGCCAATAACCATGGGCATTTTAAAGAAAGCTGCCAGCTAGCACCAGCTAGCATGTCTATTTTAATGACTCCTATTAAAGAGATTATGTGTTTAGCAGGATCTAATAATAATTAGGGATTTTTCATTAACTAACTTAACAAGGGGAGAAAGAAAAAATCAAAAGCAAATCAACCAGTCACCAACAAATAAATTCAACTTGCAACCTGCATTTATAGTGGAGGGACCTAAAAATCCTTTAAAGTCAATAGGAATTATTTTCAAAATAAATAGTCTCCTTCATTTTCTTAAGAATTTGTGGTACCATTAAGCTAGCATCCTGGACATTCTTTGGTTTGAGAAATGCATTTTCTTACATCTTCACACAAAATATTTCAGGTTTATAAATAAATGTTATAAGTGAACCCCATTGCAAGTTTTATTTATTTATTTTATTTATTTAATTATTCCTTTTTTTATTTATCCCATTCCAGACTTTTAAGTAAGCATTTTTGACAAATTAATATATGAGAAATCGTCTTCACACATAAGCTACACACCTTAGTATTTCAGAGAAAATAAGAAGAAAAAACAAAATAACAGCAGAAACAACAAAGACAACAAAATGTAATCCTGTCTTTTACATTCCATCTTAATTCTATTAACCATAGGCCTAGGTTTATTTAAAGATGAAATGATCACACAATACCAAATTTTGCTATGTTAAATGTGATAATAAAATTCATTTTATATAAAAGTTATTCTCTATCTAATGGTTTTGTACTCTGGTAGACTGAATGTTTGTGTCCTATGAAATTTGTATGTTGAATCCCTCATCCCCAATGTATAGTATTAGGAGGTGGAGCCTTTGGAAGGTAATTAGGTTATAAGGAGGGAACCCTCATAAATGGGATTAGTGCCTTACAAAAGAAATCTCAGATAGCTGTATTATTGTCTGTCTGTAATGAAAGGACACAGTGAGTAAATGGCCTTCTATGACTCCAAAAACTGCCCCTTGCCAGACATGGAATCTTCTAGCATCTTGATTTTCTACCTCCTAGCTTCCAGAACTGTGAGAAATGAATGTGTCTAGTTTAAGCCACCAGTATATAGTATTTTTATTATGGTAACCTGAACAGACTAAGACAATACATATCAACTTAATGATGTTATATCAGGATATTACTTAAAAAAGCTTCCTCTTCTAAAATATCAATTTCCTTATCTCACAGTTAAAACTTTACTTCTTAAAGGGGTTTAATTTTTATTAAAAAATGTTTAATGTTTATTATATTTTTAGGAGAGAGAGACAGAGTATGAGTGGGGAGAGGCAGAGAGAGAGGGAGACAAAGAATCTGAAGCAGGCTCCAGACTTCGAGCTGCTAACACAGAGCCAGATGCAAGGCTTGAACTCATGAGCTATGAGATCATGACCTGAGCTGAAGTCAGACACTTGACTGACTGAGCCACCCAAGCGCCCCAAAGAGGTTTAATTTTGAAATTACTCATTAAATATTGAAAGACTCATGAATTATCAGTTAATGCCTTGGTGTTTTGTTGTAGTTTGTTTCTGTTTTTGTCAAGATTTTATTCTTAAGTAATCTCTACACCCAACTCGTGGCTTGAACTTATAACCCTGATGTCAAGAGTCACATGCTCTACTGACAGAGCCAGCCAGATGCCCCTGGCTTAGTGGTTTTTTATTACTTTTTTAAATTTTATTTTTTTACTCTAGAAAAAGAGAGAGAGAGTGTGAGTAGGGGAGAGGAGAAGAAAGAAAGAGGAGAGGGAGAGAGAGAGAGTGAGATAGAATCTTAAGTAGGATCCATGTTCTATTGCAAGATGGAGGGCTCTGTTCCAAGACCCTAAAATCATGACCTGTGCTAAAATCAGGAGTCAGACACCCAACAGACTGAGCCACCCAACTGCCCCTCACTTTTTACATAATAGCCAAAACTTTTGAGAATAAACAGAAGAAGTATGATTAAGTCACTATTAAATGTTATGTCTATAAGGGAATATTGAAGTTTTATTAGAAGATATTACTTGCAAATGCAGAAAATATGGAGAAACTTTCAGTTCTTGATTGAAACAACAAAAGGAAAAACTAAATTATAAGAGGATTCCTGAATTATATTTGAAATGATAAAAAATAGTCTCAGGGGGTGGACTACATAAAAGGCCACAAATAAAGCTCAATTGATTTAGAAAAAATAGACATCATACAAAACATCTCCTCTAAACAAACAAGATGAAGCTTGAAATCAATAACATAAGGAAAACTGGCAAATTTGTGGAAAATAAACAAGACATATTAAACAGAAAAATCACAAGGAAAATTAGAACATACTGAAATATGAATACACAATTTGCCAGAACTATGGAACAGAGTTAAAGCAGGGCTAATGGGGAAATTTATTGCTATAAATACTTATATTGAGAAGAAATAAGAGCTGTACTCAACAACATACTTTATAGCTTCAAACTAAGAGAAAGATGAAACAAGTTAATTTCAAAGCTGAAATAAAGAAAGGAACGATGAAGACTAGAGTAAGATAAACAAAATAGAGGATAGAAAAATCACTAAAACCAAATGTTGTGTTTTTCAAAATATCAACAAAATTGACAAACTTTTAACCAGATAGACTAAGAAAAAAAAAAGAACAAAGTCTCAAATTACTAAAATTAGACATGGAAGTGGACATATTACTATTGATGTTACAAAAATATGGGGTGCCTGGATGGCTCACTTGGTTAAGCGTCATGAACACATGGTTCATGGGTTCGAGCCCCACGTTGGGCTCTGTGCTGACAGCTAGCTCAGAGCCTGGAGCCTATCTTTGGATTCTGTGTCTCCCTCCCCCTCTGACCCTCTCCTGCCCATGCTGTCTCTATCTCTCTTTCAAAACATTAAAAAAACAAATAAAATTTAAAAAATTTTTAAAATAAAATAAAAAGTACTTTAAATAGTTCTATACCAACAAATTGAATAACCTAGGTGAAATGAACAAATTCTTGTAAGAATACAGCATGCCAAGATTGAATCACAAAGAAACAGAAAATATTAATAGACTTAAAACTAATAAGGAAATTGAATTGATAATAAAATATCTCCCAACAAAGAAAAGCTTATAAACCTAATGGCTTCACTGGTGATTTCTACCAAACATTAAATAACTAACACTAAACTGTTTCAAACGTTTCCAAAAAAATTGAAGAAGGAACACTTCCTAACTTATTTCATAAGGCCAGACTTGCCCTGATACCAAAATCAGGAAAAGATACTACAAGCAAAGAAAACAAAACTATTCATTTTATGAACGTTGATGAAAAATTCTTCAACAAAGAACTAGCAAGCTGAATTTAGCTATATATTGAGAAGGTTATATACAATGAGAAAGTGGGATTATTCCTGAGATGTAAGGATAGTTGAATATATAAAAACTGATTAATGTATACTGCACATTAACAAACTACAAGCACCACATTGTTATTTTCAATTCATGCAAAGAAGCATTTGACAAAATTCAACACCTTTTATAAAAAAAAAAACCTCAATAAATTAGAAATGGACAGAGACTACCTCAATATAATAAAAGTCATATATGAAAACCCCACAGAAAATATCATACTCCATTATGAAAAAATGAGTTTTTCCTCTCTGATCAGGAACAAGGGAAGGATACCTCCTTTTACCAATTCCATTCGACATAGAACTGAAACTTCTGGCCACATTAGTGACCCCTCCCAAAAAAACAAATAAAAAGCATTCAAATTGAAAATAAAGAAAGTGATTATCTCTCATCACGGATGATATGAATTTATATTTAGAAAACTCTAAAAATTTCACTAAAATATGTCAGAAGTAATAAAAATACTCAGTAAGGTACTAAGATACAAAATCAACACAAAATCCAGTTGCATTTGTGTGCATTAATAATGAATAATTTGAAATAGGAGTTAAGAAAATTCCTTTTAAAATAATACCAAAAATAATAAAATACTTAGAAATTAATGTGACTGAGAAGACGAAAGATTTTACCATAGAAACTACAAAACAGTACTAAAACTAAAGGCAAACATAAATAAATCTCAAGTTCATTGGTTAGTAGACTTAATATTGTTAGCATAGAATATTACCCAAAGCAATCTACAAATTCAACATAATCTCCATCAAAATCCCAATAATCGTTTTTTCAAAAAAGGAAAACCCATCCGAAAACTCATATGGAATCTCAATGGACCTTCAATAGATAATATAATATTGAAAAAAGAATACAGCTGTAGTGCTCACAATTCCTACTTTTAAGACTCACTAAAAAGCTAGAGTAATCAAAACAGGATAGCATGGGCATATACACATCTTGTAATGAGAATTATATAGAACAATGGAATAGAATGGAGTCCAGAGATAAACATTTACATAGATAGTCAAGTGGTTTTCAACAAAAGTGTCAAGACAATTCATTGAGAAGAGGACAGTCTTTTCAACAAATGGTGTTAGAAATACTGGATATCCACATGCAAAAGGATAAAATTGAACCATTACCTTACCCTGTGTACAAAATGCAATGAATAGATAGGCAAACTGCGGTATATTCATAAAATGGAATATCAGTCAGTCTTGAAAAATAAAAGTAATTCTGACATATACTACAACATGGGTGAACCTTGGGAAAATTATGCTAAGTGAAATGATTCAACCATAAGAAGATTAAATATTGTATGATTCCACTTACTTGGAGTACCTAGAATAGTCCAATTCAGAAACAGAACGGCATCTAACAGAGGTTGGAAGAAAGGAAGAAATGGGAAGTTACTGTTTAAACTTTTTTCTAATGTTTTTTATTTCTTTCTGAGAGAGAGAGAGAGAGAGAGAGTGCCAGCAGGGGAGGGTCAGAGAGAGAGGGAGACACAGAATCCGAAACAGGCTCCAGGCTCTGAGCTAGCTGTCAGCACAGAGCCGACTCGGGGCTCGAACTCACTAACCGTGAGATCATGACCTAAGCTGAAGCCGGATGCTTAACTGACTGAGCCACCCAGGTGCCCCGGAAGTTGCTGTTTAATGTGCATAGTTTGAGATTTGCAAGATGAAAAGAGTCCTACAGGTGGATTGTGACAATAATTGCACGGCAATATGAATGCATTTAATACCATGCAATTGTGCACTTAAAGTAGTTAAGTTAGGAAATTTTATGTTATGTATATTTTACCACATTAAACAAATAGTATTAACAAAAAGGAGGTTCTTTAGACTTATCATATGGAAATACTTTTATTGCAGTTGTCACTAAACACTTTAAAAGGTTTTCTTTTTAAATAGATGTTGCCATATTTCTTTTTCTCTAAGCCATTCCAGGAAGAATGTCAATTTTCATAATGAAATAACCCAATTTTTAACCCCTGTGAAAGTCTCTGGAATGACGTCATTTTATTTCACTGCAAAATAGCTGTGAGCTTTCCTCGGCAAAGAACAGTTTTACTAATTTTGCTTTGTCTGTCATCAGTTGTTTTGGGACCATGAACTAACCTAAAGGGCTATTTCTGGTCATACCTCTATAACGATTCGTTGCACATTCATTTTTCCTTTGTAGAATTGCTAAGAAAAGGAGGGAAGCAATAAAGAGCCTGGAAGCCTCTGGGCAGATACATCAAGCTTAAGAAGAAAAAATATGACACTCATCATATCTCTTATTTAGAATATTCCCAAGTACTTTTTACCAATGCATCTTTTGAAAAGCAGCCTGAAAATTCATATGTTGAGAAGTATGTGTACATGAAAGTACTGCTAGAGTTTATTTAGGTGGAGTGAAAATCATGTGACTTTCAGTTAAACTACCCCAAATTGATGTAAGAAGTGCTGTAATTAAGCTAAACTTCCCTTTAACAAGTCAAACTGACTTTTATCCTTCTTTAATTCTTCCAAGAATGGTTACTTTATCTAGATCTATTTCAAAGAAGCATGTTCACTTTTTAATGGCATTTAAGCAGGTTCTTTGGAGAAAAACCCACAGCATCTTTCCAAAACCTCATACAGAGGAGGCGACACATGTTCACGGCGTGATTAAAGCTTTATTTAGATTATATCTCTATTTTTTTTAGCACCATCCAAGGGTGACATTATTGTTGAGCAAAGCTCAGATAAAAGGGAACAGAATTGCATAACGAATACTACAGGTTTTACTCCCACTGAGAACTGCCACACTGACTGCATAATTTCCATCTTTTGAAAATAAAGGAATCAAAATAAAGCAATAGCCTATTAAGGTTATATAAGCAACCCATTCTATCATGGAGTTTTGATGAATGAATTTTATTAACAATGGACATAGTTAATGCAGATACCTTAGCAAAGTATGTCAAGCCTTACAATTGCATACGTTTATCTGAAACATAAAGCATGCAAAATAGCTTTCATTCTATATGGGGTAACTCTTGAAAGAAAATTGAGAGCTTTTACAATCATATGGGTGCTTTTTGAAGTAGAAATGGGTATATGTTTTATATATTTGTGTTTTATTAATATTTCACTAATATTTTATGTATTGGATTATAATGACAAAGATCATTTTATTTTATTTTTTAATGTTTTATTTATTTCTGAGAGAGAGAGAAAGAGAGAGAGAGAGTGACAGTGTGAGCAGGGTAGGGTCAGAAAGAGAGGGAGACACAGAATCTGAGCTAGCTGTCAGCACAGAGCCCGATGCGGGGCTCGAACCCAGGAACCGGGAGATCATGAGCTGAGCTGAAGTCAGACACTCAACTGACTGAGCCACCCAGGTGCCCCACAAAGATCATTTTAGATGACTACGGTTGCAAATTAGAGAAAAGCCAATCAAACTGGCTTACGTCAAGGAAAGAAA
Organism: Hyaena hyaena; assembly: GCF_003009895.1. Classification (NCBI taxonomy): domain Eukaryota; kingdom Metazoa; phylum Chordata; class Mammalia; order Carnivora; family Hyaenidae; genus Hyaena; species Hyaena hyaena. The sequence continues at coordinate 289,121 of NW_024081613.1, forward strand.
TTTGTTGATTTATGTCACTGCAGTGTCCAGAAGTATACAAGCATTCAGGTGAGTCTTCATCAAGGGACTGAAATCATATTACCAGGACTCAGAGCTTCCCATTTGTGGGTTCTTTCTCCTGTTCAGCTGCCTTTATTCTCAGCTTCCACTTAGGGGCTTAAATGGCTCTAGGCTTATGTTATTCTCATGGCCTGCTGTCCCAGAAATAAACAACAGTCCTTTCTCTAGAGCAGTGGCTCTTATATATATATATATATATATNTTTTTTTTTTTTTTTTTTTTTTGAGAGAGAGACAGAGACAGCATGAGCAGGGGAGGGTCAGAGAGAGAGGGAGACACAGAATCTGAGGCAGGCTCCCAGCCCTGAGCTAGCTGTCAGCACAGAGCCTGACATGGGGCTCGAACCCACAAACCATGAGATCATGACCTGAGCCAAAGTCGGATGCCTAGCCAACTGAGCCACCCAGGTGCCCCTAGAGCAGTGGCTCTTGAATGGGGACAATTTTGCTCCCTGGAGGACATTTGGCAATGTCTGTACATATTTTGTTTACCATAACTAGGTTTGAAACGACTGGCATCTAGTGAATGAATAAAGGTTGAGGATATTGCTAACCATCATGCAATGTACAGGTTAGTTCTCAAGAAAAAGAGTTATCTCTCCAAAATATCAGTAATGCTCAAGTTAGAAATCCTACCTCAACTCTATCTATTATTACCAATATGGTAGCCACTAATTACATGTGGCTATTAAATAGTTGAAATGTGGCTGATCCTTGGGGTGCCTGGGTGGCTCAGTTGGTTAAACATCTGACTTCGTCATGGTCTCCCAGCTCAGAGCCTGGAGCTTGCTTTGGATTCTGTGTCTCCCTCTCTCTCTGCCCCTCCCTTGCTTGTGCTTTGTCTCTTTCTCTCTCTCAAAAATAAATAAATATTTAAAAAGAAAAGAAATGTGGCTGATCCAAATTGATGTTTGCTTTAAGTGTAAAATGCATATCAGATTTGGGAGACTTTATTATGAAAAAAATAATGTAAAATCCCTCATTAAAATTTTTTATATAGATAACCTGCTAAAATGATACTATTTTGTATTTATTCAGTCAAATGTTTTATTACAAGTAACTTTATTGATTTCCTTTTACTTTTTTAATATAGCTATAATTTTAAACTACCACTGTATTCATATTGAACAATGCTGGTTTAGATGAACTATAGTAGTATTGTCTGATAGAAAGTTCTGCAATGATGGATATGTTTTAATATATTTACTGTCCAACATGATAGCCAAGTGGCTATTCTACATTTGACTAGAGTAGCTAGTGCAATTGAAAAACTAAATTGCCAAATGTAATTAATTTCAATTTAAACTAGTCACATTGGGTTACTGCTTACAGTATTAGCACAGATTAAAAGTCACATTCCAAGGAAAAAATGCTAATTGTTTTTTTTCCTCAGAGTGAAATACGTTTACCTATGACTTAATCACAAGGTCTGCACACTGTGTTACTCTGGTTGCCCAGACCTTAGTTACCTGCCCAGCTCCAGAGCTAGGTGATATCAAAAACATTTTGCTCCTTCTGTTTCATCTCTTTAATTTAAATAAATAATGAAATAGATAAATCTACATATTTTATATGTCACAAATGTAATTTGTGACATATAAAATAATACTATTTTAATTGACATAAAATTCCTATACACAAAATATACCATTTTAATCACTTTAAGGTCCACAATTCAGTGGTTTTTAGAATGCTTAAAATGTATGGGGCGCCTGGGTGGCTTAGTCGGTTAAGTGTCCGACTTCAGGCCAAGTCATGTTCTCACGGTCCATGGGTTTGATTCCCACGTCAGGCTCTGTGCTGAGAGCTAGCTCAGAGTCTGGAAACTGCTTCAGATTCTGTGTCTCCCTCTCTCTCTCTCTCTCTGACTCTCCCCTGCTCACCCTCTCTCTCTCTCTCTCAGAAGTGGATAAAACATTAAAAAAAAGAATACTTAGAATGTAGTACAGTCGTTTGCTACTATCTAATATCAAAGTATTTGTGTCTCTGAATATTCATATAAATATTTGTAAAAAGAAACCTGGTGCTATCTAATTTACCACTCTTCTTTCCTCCAGCAACTATTAATCTACCTTCTTTTTCTGTAGTATTGCCAATTCTGGACATTTCATATAAATGGAATAATGCAATATGTGACTTTTTAAAAAATGGTTATTTATTTATTTTGAAAGAGAGAGAGAGAAAGAGATCTTCCGCAGGAGAGGGGAAGAGAGAGAGGGAGACAGAGAATCCCAGTGTGGAGCCCAATGCGGGGCTCAAACCCACATACCCTAAGAAAATGACAGCGGAAACCAAGAGTCAGAGGCTTAACCAACGGAGTCACCAGGTCTCCATATTGTGGTCTTTTGTGTGTGGCTTCTTTAGCTTAGCATAACGTTTTTAAGGTGCATTATCATTGTAACAAGTATCAGTACTTTGTTTCCCTCCTTTTTTTTTGAGTTCAAAAGTATTTTTTCTTTCTTTCTTTTTGGAAGGTGGGGCAAAGGAAGAGAGAGAAAGAGAATTTTAAAATCTCAAGCAGGTTCCACATCCAGCGTGGAGCCGCAACTGGGGCTTAATCTCAAGAGGGTGAGATCATGACTTGAGCTGAAATCAAGACAGACACTTAACTGACTGAGCCACCCAGGTGTCCCTATTTTTTTTTTATTGAAGTATAGTTGACACACAATGTTTTACTAGTTTCAGATAGCACTTCATTTTCTTTTATGACTAAATCATGAATAAAACATTGTATGGATATACCACATTGTATGTATCCATTTACAAGATAATGGACATTTGGGTAGTTTCCATTTCATGGCTACTGTGAATAATACTGCTATGAAGTTCCTGTACAAGTTTTGTTTTTGATCCTCCTGGGTTTTTCTGGATACTAGAAATGGAATCGCTAGATTATATGGTAACTCTATCCCTTTAACTATTTTCCACAGTGGCTGTACTGTTTCACATTTCCAACAGCCACGTAGGAAGGATTCAATTTCTCCCTATCGTCAACCAACAGTTGTTATTTTCATATAACATTTATATGTTATAGCCATCCTAGTGCACAGGAAATGATATTTCATTATGCTTTTGATTTGTATTTTCTAATGACTAATGATATTAAGAATATTTTCATGCTCCAATTTGTACATCTCCTTTGGAAATATGTTTATTCATGTCATCTGCCCATTAAAAATAAAACTGGGTTGTCTTTCTAATATTGCATTATAAGAACCCTTTACATATTCTGGATTTTATGAGATATACAATTTGTAAATATTTCATCTCATTTTGTGCGCTGTCCTTTTACTCTCTCTTTTTTAAAAAATGTTTTATTTATTTCTGACAGAGAGAGAGAGAGACAGCGTAAGCAGGGGAGGGTCAAAGAGAGAGGGAGACACAGAATCTGAAACAGGCTCCAGGCTCTGAGCTGGCTGTCAGCACAGAGACTGACGTGGAGCTCGAACCCATGAACCATGAGATCATGACCTGAGCCGAAGTCGGACGCTTAACCAACTGAACCACCCAGGCACCCCTGTCCTTTTACTCTCTTGATAGTGTACTTTGATGCACAAAGTTTGTAATTTTGATAAAATATAATTAATTTACCTTTGTCCCTTGTAGTACTGGTGTCATATGTGAGACACTATTACTTCAACCAGGGTCACAAAGAATTATGCCTATATTTTTTCCTGAGAGTTTTATAGTTTGCATTTAGGTGTTGATCAATTTTAAGTTAATTTTTTGTATATGATATGAGAAAAGGATTCAAGTTCATGCTCTGGCATTTGGATATCCAATCATCCTAGCACCATTCATTGAAATGACTCTTCTGATCCTATTAAATGTCCTGGACACCTTTGCCAAAAATCAGTTGGGGATGCACGTAAAGGTTTATTACTAGATTCTACTTTATTCCATTGATCTATCACTCCTGGTGCTAATGCCACACTGTTTTCATTACTATTACTTTATAGTAACTGTCCAATTTGTGAACTGTAAGGCCTTCAACTTTCTTCTTTTTTAGGATTGCTTTGACTATGTGGGCTTCTTGGATTTGTACTGGAATTTTAGAATCATATTATTGATTTCTGCAAAAAGGTAGTTGGAATTTTGTAGGGATGGGCTTCATTAATAAACATGGGGATAATTGCCAATTAAGAATACTAAGTCTTCCAATTTGTGAACACAGATGTCTTTTATTTATGTAACTCTTCTTTAATTTTAACTAGCACTAGCTGGTTATTTTCAGTATACAAATCTTGCACTTTCCTGGTTACATTTAATCCTAAACAATTCACTCTTCTTGATGCCATAAAATGGAATTGTTTTCTTAATTTCATTTTTTGGGTTTTTCATTTTTAGTGTATAGACATACAACTGATTCTGTTTTATTTATTTTTTACTTTTTAAATATAATTTATTGTCAAATTGGTTTCCATACAACACCCAGTGCTAACCCAACAAGTGTCCTCCTCAACGCCCATTTCCCACTTTCCCCTCTCCCCCATTCTTTCATATTGATTTTGCATCATACAACTTTGCTGGATTTGTTAATTCTAATAGATATTTTTAATGTATGGATTTATTATGATTTTCCAGATATAAATTCATATAATCTGAAAACAGGTTTATTTTTACTTCTTCCTTTTCTATCTGGATGTCTTTTGTTTCATTTTGTCTTTCCTTACCTAATTTTCCAGTTAGAAGTTCCAGTACAATATTAAATAGCTAGAACAGGCATTCTCAATTTTAGATTGAAAGCTTTAAGTCTTTCACAATTAAGTTTGTTGGGGGCTGTAGGTTTTTTATAGATGTCCTTTGTCCGGGTAAGAAAGTTTTCTTCTATTTCCAATTTGTTGAGTGTACTTATCATAAAGGATGTTGACTTTTTTCAAAATCTTTTTTTTGCGTCTATTGACATAATCATTTTTTTCTTTATTATAGTAGCTCTGTATACTACACTGATCAATTCTGTATGTTGAACTGACTTCGAATTTCTGGTATAAATCTCTCTTGTATATGGTGTATAATCATTTTATATGTTGCTGGACTATGTTTGCTGATATTCTATTGAGGATTGTTGCATTTGTATCCATAAGGAATATTGACCAGTAAGTTTTCTTTCCTTGTGATGTCTTTGGCATCAAGGTAATGCTAGCCTCACAGAGTTAGCAAGCATCTCTCTTTTATTCTGAAGAGTTTGTGAAGGATTTTCCCTTCATTCATTTGGTAGAATTCCCTAGTGAAAACTTCTGGTCCTGGACTTTTCTTGTTGTGGGAAGTGTTTTTATTACTGGCTCTAACCTTTGTACCAGTTATAGGTCTATTCTGATTTCTGTTTCTCCTTTTGTTTTTCAGGTTGAGTATGTTTCTAGGAAATTATTCTGTTACTGGTCTCAACTACTGTAGTATTTCCACAGCTATCACTCTTATTTTCAAGGTTACCACTGAGTTGAAGTATAGGGGATATGAATAAGGTCAAACTGAAACAACAAAAGCTTACTGTTTTTATTGTGCTTCAGACACTTTGTTGAATAAGTGCTTCCTGTGTGGCTTTTGTAATTTCCAGAGTTCCAAATAGTTGATTCTGATGGTTTTGATAGTATTTCAGTTGCTATTATGGAAGGATGATTTTTTGGAGTTTCTCACTTACATTTTGATATTATTCTACATTGTTTTTGTTAAATCTTGACTTTATCCTAGTTCTGTGAATTTTAAAACAGGCAAAAACTGCATTTTTATCAATTAAAATTCTTTAATTTCTTCTTATGAATAGCTTTTTTAAAAAATGTTTTTATTTATTTCTGAGAGAGAGAGACAGCGTGAGCAGGGGAGGGTCAGAGACAGAGACACACACAGAATCTGAAACACGTTCCAGGCTCTGAGCTAGCTGTCAGCACAGAGCCCAATGCAGGGCTTGAACCCATGAACTGTGAGATCATGACCTGAGCCGAAGTCCAACACTTAACCGACTGAGCCACCCATGCGCCCCTTAAATATTTCTAATATAATCTTAAACTTGACTCTACTTTGATTATATTTACATACTCTGCATAATTACAATAACTCGAATTGCACATTTACTTATACCCTTCTTTAGATATTTATAATTTATTTTTTGTTTAATTTCATTTTTATTTTAATTCTAGTTAGTTAAGACGTATTGTAAAATTGGTTTCAGGTATAGAATTTCATGATTTTGGGGCACCTGGGTGGATCAGTCAGTTAAGCATTCGACTATTGGTTTTGGTTTAAGTCATGATCTCATGGTTTTTGAGATCTAGCCTTGCTTCAGCCTCTGACTAATAGTGTGGAATCTGCTTAGGATTCTTTCTCTTTCCCCCTCTCTCTGTGTCCTTCCCCCACTCATGAGCTTTAATACTCTCTCTCTCTCTCTCAAAATAAATAAATAAACTTAAAAAAGAGAATTTAGTGATTCATCACTTATACATAAATAACACCCAGTGTCATCCCAAGTGCAGTCCTTAACACCCATCACCCATTTAGCCCATCCTCCACCAGTATCCCTCCATTAACCTCAGGTCTGTTTTCTCTACTGAAGAGTCCCTTGAGGCCCGCCTTTCTCTGTGTCTCTTTTTTTCCTTCCCCTATGTTCATCTGTTTTATTTCTTAAGTTCCACACATTTGTTAGTATTTAATTGTGTGTATATGGATAAGAGTCTATTCAACCAACTTCTGGGGGGATGATTGTGTTGTTTTCAATACTTTGCTCTTACAAATTACTTGGTTTATAAGTTATTGGTATTTTTGGCATAATGTTTTCATGATGAAATTCTAAAAGTGCGAATCTTGGACAAAAAATATTTGTTAAACATTTCCAAATTCGTTGCCATGAGATCTGCTTCATTTTCCATTCTCAGGAGCAATTCTGAGAGTGGCAGCTTTCCCCTCATCTGCCTAAAGAGAGTGTGTTGACAAGGTTTTGAAATTTCCAATCTGAAATGTAAATAATTATATCTCTGTAGAAATTTAATTTTTATCTGAACATCTTTCCAGATATTTAAGGGTGCTTTGAATATTGTCAACCTCTGGGAGCTGTGTATTATTTTGCACACTTGTTTTTCAAGAGGCTTCTGGTCTTTTTTTTTTTCTTCTTGATTTTATAGTAAATGTTACAGATATTTTTTCCCAGTTTGTTTTTGTCTTTTGATTCGTTTTCTGGCATTGTATTTAAAACTTTTTTTTTCCCCTTTGGTGGAGTCAATTTATCAATCTCCCCCCACCCTTTTTCCAGAAGTTTCAGACAAAGTTAGAAAACCTGACTCCAATAACAGGTAACACATTTTCTTTTTCTTACTTTATATGCTTGTATGATCTCACCTTTATAATGAGTTCACAGAAAACATTAGGGTTGATTCTGCAGCGTGGTGACTGTTATGGATCCAAGTTTTTTCTTTGCCTGAATGTTTATACAACTGACCCAATACCATTTATTGAAAAGTTCATCTATTTTGCAGTATTTGGAATACTAATCTTATCATATATGTAATTTTCAAATGTTCTTGGCTCTCTTTCTGAGTTCTTTATTCCATCCCATTGGTGTGTCTATCCACATGGTTCTACAATACTTTAATTTTGGAAGCTTTGTAGGATGCTTACGTATCTGGTGGAGTTAATCCCTTCTCCTTGTCTTTACTTTCTTTTTCAGGACATGCCTGCAAGACCGTAACCTTTGAATAAGAACACGTAGCAAAGAAAGGGAAAGTACTGTGATTTGTAATCTATTCCAATATGCATTTACTAGAAAATTTACAGATGACCTTATTTTTCTGACACTGGGATCACCACACACACAGTAAGGTGCTATTTCTTTTTTCATCAGGGCACAGCCATTAATAACATAGTTTCCATAAGCACAGTCCCTGGGGTATCTAAGCTCCAACGATCACCAATTAATTGTGAGATCTTGGATGAGTTGCACTCTTTAAGCCTCAGCTTCTTTATGCTAAAAGAGAAAAATAATAATACCACAACTTAATGTTGCAGTAAATGTTATAAAGAGAAAATGCATATTAATAGCTTAGAATAGCTACTGGAAAATAGACAGCTCTCAATAAAAATAATGGTTTATTGAGCTGGCATAGGCATAAGTTTCTATCTTAAACATTGTAAGGATAAGATTTGGTTATTTTTAAAATAGCTTATTTATACACACTAAATCTCTGTGGATTATCAACAAAATTCTCCAAAATTAAGGGCTCCCTACTCATCTCATTTAATGATCTAAATTTACATGAAAGAAAACTGCAGTTCAGAGAGATGCATGATTTGCCTAAGATCCCACAGAAAGATAATGGCACCCAGAGTTTTCTCAGTCTGTTTTTCTTTACCTGTAAATTGGGGGCAGGACAAGATGGGATCTGAATTTTTTTTCCAATTCCATGATCACATTTAAAAAGCAATATATTTGTCTTCTCGTAGAAAACCTGACCACAGTAATGCTTTGGTTTTTAAAATCTTTTATTTTCACACCCATCTATTGCTGTATTTTTTCCATTGCATTCCATTTCATAACTACTGTGAAGTTGGGAAGTTTAAATAACATGGTTAGAATTTATCGGCCACAACCCTATCACTGAATTATAAAACCTGGCTCCTCCGGCTGACATTGTTAAGTTTCAACTTCACACTAACAATTTAAACACTCTTTAGCTGAAAAGCTGCTGGTACAGTATGATTTATCTTCATGTTTGGCTGATGAAGTATAGAAAAAAATCATCACATCGTATATTCTCGCATATCTTGGTGCTGTCAGCTTAATCAAACCAGCTGCATCATTGTTTCTGCGATAGGCACTAGTCCATGAAAGAAGAGGATATACAACACTGAGTGCAGTTTGACACATTATAAGTGTTTATCTCTAATATAAGTTACTGTCCTTCTGCGCAGTTAGGAATCATCGGTGGAGGATTTCTTTCTCACTGACTTCCGCCTGGGTTCTCTAGTAGTGGTCGGCATGCTATCATATGAGAGTAGAAAGGAAAGCTAAAAGCAGCACCTGCATTCAAATCTCTCATCATGAGTATGGAAAGGCAACATTAGATGGGTAAATTACCAAAGGGTAACTTTGAAAAGTAAAATGTAATGGGGAGGCTTTTCGTATTAAGCATCCATCCTTCGGTAACACCTGAGCTTAAATGTGATATGCAGACTAGTTCAGATGAAATGCAAGACTCTGGGGCGTCTGCGTGCCTTAGTCAGTTAAGTGTCCAACGTCAGCTTGGTCATGATTTCACAGTTCGTTAGTCTGAGCTTTGCATCTGTCTCTGCTTTTAGTGCAGAGCCCATTTCGGATCCTCCATTTCAGATCCTCTGTCCACTTCTCACTGTCCCCCACCCCCAGCTCACATTCTCTCTCTTTCTCTCTCTCTCAAAAATAAATAAACATATATATATATAATATATTATATATATATATTATATATATTATATATATTATATATATATATATTATATATATATTTATTTAATGCATGGCTCAGACAGAAAGCATTTCATTGGGGGAAAAAAGAGAGAGAGAGAGAAAGAATGAGAAACATTTGTACTTATTTAAAATAAAGATTCCCAGGCTCTCTCTAATCATTTTGATTTAGTAGGTTGTGGAAGTGGCTTGAGAAATTAAATTTTTTAAATGACCTCAAGTGAATCTCAGGCATTTGGTCCAAAGAGTACATCCTGAGATACGACTCTGGAACAGAAAGAAGACATTGCTTGACATTATCCTAGTGAAAGCCTCTGTGCAGCATGTAACTATCCACATATAAAGAGGAGAGTTAATGGTTTAACTAGAATCCACCAGGAATGACTTTAGCAGTGAAGCAATACATTTTCCATAAAGCAGCGGTTACACCCCTATCAGTGTATCAGAGCACCTCATGGGACTTACTCTGTTGCAGAAGGCTCAGATCAACATCCAGATTTGAGAACAGGTGGCATTAGTCCAAAGACAGAACAGGTCTGAATGCTTCTGTTTACAATTCAAATTATAAACCATTGTAAGTTTCCACTGAGTATGAATATATGGAAAAAGCATGATGGAGTGGAAGTATAATAGGGCACTTTTAGTCACAGTGTTCATCTTAACAAATACTATGAGTCATGTATTGCTATGTGTGACATGTCAGTACAGACAAAATTTTGCTGTAAAATTTATTTTGATATTTGATAGAAGTAATACTTCAGTGATGTAATAACTCTCAACAAGTATTTATCATATGGCACATCTCCTCTCCCTAATATTAATTACTCAACTAGAAATGTGTTTCCAGAAATGGCTTCATAACCAGAGGGTACTCAACCCTCTGTTAGCTCTGAAGTCAGGGCTAAACAGGTTTTTTTTAAAGTTTATTTATTTTGAGAGAGTGAGCATGCACGAGTGGGGTAGAGGTGCAGAGAGAGAATACCAAGGATGCTCCTCACTGCCAGCACAAAACCAGGCACAGAGCTCGAACCCACAAATTGTGAGATCATGACGTGACCCGGTATTAAGGGTCAAAAGCTTAACCAACTCGGCCACCCAGGTGCCTCATAAACAGGTTTTATTCTAAACAGCACAGGGGGCAAAATTGTTGTAGGCTTTATCAACATATTTTTGATTTTGTATTTATCATATATTGTTATATATTTTCAAAATATTTGATACATATTTGTCTTACCATTTAGTTTCACAACTAAGTCTTACTTTGCAAAAAAAAATGTTTAAAGCTTAAATATGGAAAGATGTAAATAGAAAACCAAGCGACAGAAAATACTTTTCTAAAATCTGTGATGCTTCCTATCAAGTTGAATGAGTAAATTTTAGATTATAAGCACTTTGTTTGTCCCTTCATCTTTTTATTAGTTATGTACTGTTTCAAAACTAGTTACCTCAAAATAAAGTAGCTTTAAGTAAAAGTGATTTATGATTTCTCATGACTCTAATGGTTAACTGGTCTCATCTGGGCAGTTCCTCAGATTGTCTCTTGTGTTCACTTGTGAAGTTGCAGGTAGATGCAGCTGGTCCTGGGAATCTCAAGATGGCCTTATTTACATGCTTGGCATTGACAGCGGCATTTGGCAGGGGCCTCTTGGTTTTCTTCCATCTGGCTTCTCAGCCTCCAGAGATCTAGACAACCTTCATTACAGGGTTCTACTTGGGTTCTAGAAAGCAAAGAAGTTACCAGGTCTCTTAAAAACTTCTGGAACTCACACTTCATCTTTTTTTTTTTTTTTTTTACCATATTCTGATAGTTAAAGCAAATCATAAGTCCAGCCCAAGTGTAACTGGTGCAGAAATAGGTCCCACCTTTAATGAAGAAGAGGCATAAAACACAAGGATTTGGTGACCATCTCTGTAGGCAACCCACTCGACCTTGAATGGATGGATTTATTTGATCTATCTATTTGTCTACCTATAAGCATATTGATCATTATAAGTAAATCTACTCATCTCCCACTGAGCAAAAAATATTGGATAGGATTTAACATGTATTTGCATGTATATATATATAAATACATATATACATGTATTTAACATGTATATATAATAACATATAACATGACATTAATTTACATTAATTTTTAGTAGAATTCATAGCTGTAGAGAAAAATAGTAGTGAAAAGTTGAGGCTGTTATCATTAAATTGATTGAGGCAGGTGAGACTGGCAGTTGCCCCTATATAACCTCATGATGTTTGGATAAGGACTGCCATGATAACTAGAATTAAAAGTCTGAATTTTGGAAATTACAAGACGTAAGAAATAAGGGCTAAGGATTTATAGGAGAATCTCTTTTTGTGGTTTCTTTAAAAAAAAAAAGCAATGCATTATTTTGAAGCAGAATGTATAAATTAAATATGTAATTGATGTTTTGGTTCATTTATTTACTAATTTAAAAGACTTTGTAACACTGTACATGACCACTAATGTCAGTGTATGGCATTAAATTTAAGCTTTGTTAGACATTTAAAAATATCTGGAGGGAAAACAAAATGAACAGATTCAATAATCCTGAGTAGGAACAAATTATAACCTCAAGATATGAAGAAAATATCTAAATTCATTTCACATCAAGCTTTTGTAATCCATTCTCAATAATTTTGAAATCCCATTCCCACAGTTCTTCCCATGTAAAGAGAATTCTGTTTGTATACTGAAAAGAAATCATGGAAATAACACTTGATTTAAAGATTTCTATTGTTGGCCATAGTTACCGCAATTTTTCTTTTCATAAATTTGACATGTTTATTTAAGAGCCAGTAAAGGTTCCAGAAAATGTTTTATCTTTAACACAATTAATGGAAAAGGCAAGATAGTAAGTGCAGCATTCCAATTCTGTAAACTAAATTATGTATCTATCTATCTATCATCTATCTATCTATCCCTTATTGTTTCCACTTTGGCATAGTTAGACATTTTCCAAAAAATGTATAGTAGTATATATGGAGAAGTAGTAAATGCCATGGTTCTAGAATTTGCATCTTTTGATACATTATTTCCATGTAAAGAACTGCTATACTCAGAACAGAAGGTAAGATGATGGCTGGGTTGGAGCTCCCATGCTGCTTTTCACTCCCATGTATAACAAAGACTCTGCTTGAATAACTTTAATCCACTTAGTATGAACTAATCTCAACCTTTGTAAGTAATATTAATGGCATAACAGAATAAAATGACACTAAGGGGAGTGTATTCTTGGAATAGAGAACAACAGAGAATGACAGAGGAAGAAGAAAAGCAAAATTATTCCTGTTATATTCCTTAAAAAATTACCTTTTTTCATTAAAGGAATCATTTTATGATTGTTGAAAGTGGTCACAAGACAGAACTGCATTTTACTGGAGTATGTATATGCTGATTCGTAAACAAAGGCAAACACTGTGGCTGCAGATACATATTTTTAATCGGCATTCAGTGAATATAGTTTCAATCAACTTTGATTGTGATCAAATATTTTTAAGATCTGGAAGTTAAAAATAAACTTCTCTTTAACTAATAGTTGCTGAGAAGAAGCTATATTGCAATTGCAACTGCCCCACAAAACTCTGGATGTGCAACAATGGGGTCTCTGCTTTTGAGGAGCTTAGAGTCAATTTTAATAATGGAAAAGTCAATTGATCATTAAAATCCCGGAATATTTTTAAAATGTTTATTTTGAGACAGAGAGAGCACAAGAGTAGGGGGCAGGGTAGAGAGTGAAGGGGAGAGAATCTGAAGCAGGCTCCACACTGTCAGATGCTCCTTATGCAGGGCTCAATTCCATGAACCATAAGATCATGAATTAAGCCAGAACCAAGAGTTGGATGCTTAAACAACTGAGCCACTCAGGTGCTCCTAAAATCCAGTAATTTAAGTAGCGTTCTAGAAGAAAGCATAGTAAATCAGAACACCCACCTTATGTGTTATTATGAAGAATTAAGATACCTGAAACAGACCTTATATCATGAAGACATCCACAAAAGGTATCTCTCGAGTTGGAAGAAAAATTTGATGTTAAATAATTAAATAATAAACCAGCAGGACATCCCATTTGGAAAAAATAGTATGAACTTTCATGCACAGCATAAAAGACCATGGCTATATCAGATGTTGTTAGGGCCTCTATCATAGATAGTCCAAGCTCAGGTCCAGTATGTGCTGTTTGCATCTTATGGCCGGTGTCTGTGACTCCTTTTGTTTTGTTTTTGAAGGCTCTTTCTTGATATGTGCCCCGCGTGGAATTAGTGTTCTAGAGAACAGCCCTCAGGCAATAATAAATTGAAATTGGGTAATAAGCACCATGATTTCCTTGCATTCATGATGAGATGTCTCTAACATGTGTTGCATGATATCTCCCGGAGTTCCACAAAAGAGTAGTCCATCATGATGACTTGTTCTTTTATGCAACCTATATCGGCTTCCTTTCCTTCCTTATCTCACATATCCATCCTCTACAAGTGCTTTTTGAGATCAACTCCCAAATAGATTCTTGATATTAAATTGTTGTCTAGAGTTTTGCTTTTGGGAAAAGCCTGGTGAAAATAATATTAATTTGTAATAATCTGGTGTGACTGGAAGGGAGGATATGGGTAAAATATTACTAAAAATCTCATGCAATGTAAAAAACTAACAGAAATGGGAACATAAATGCACAGATACACATATGTGAAAATACACACACACAGAAATTAAAATGCCAAGTCAACTATGTAACAACAGTCAACGTTTATTGAGAGCTTACTATGGTCCAAATATTGTACTAAGCACATCATATATGGACTTTCTCTTTAACTTTCACAATTTTCTGAGATAAGTTGTATAATTTTCCTCATTTACTGATGAGAAAGCCAGGCATGGAGTGATTAATTATGATTTGGTAAATGGTAAACTTGTGGTCCATAAGATAAGTACCTCAATTCAACAGTTTAAAGGATGTTGAGTCCTGGAAAGTCCTGGAAAGAAGGAGTAACAAAAGCAAGGAAGAAGGAAGAGTTTGGGCATCTTTAGGAACAATGGGAAAAATATAACTTTCGGTCACTTGAAGGAAGGAAGTACATGACAAAGAAAATGCCTCCAATTACACAGTTTTAATGAGTCATAATAAAATAATAATGATCCTAATATATTTTGTGTTAGGCACTGTACATCAGGCACTATGTGAGAATGTTTTGTTCTTACAAAATGGTGAGTACTCTTATTACTCCCATTTTACTGACTAGGGAACTGAAGGCTACTGAATTTAAAAGGCAACATGTAGGAACTGCAAGGAAAACAGAAACTTTAGAGTCCTTGGATTTATACTAATATCTATCACCTATCATTCATTGCTTACCTGGCTGCCCTAATTATATTCTTCCTCTGAAAATTCTTTCATATGTATAAAATTGACTTAAAAAAAATGAAAGAAAAAATCTTATAAGTTACTAGTAGAGCCACCCACTGAAGTTTAAGTTATAATTTTAGCATAAGGATAAATAAAATGAAACACAGCAATATCATAACAGATAGGAGTGGAGAATTAATAATGCTCTATTAAAAGGCTTTGCATTACATGTGAAATGCTATGGTATTACTGCAAGATGAACTTATATTAGTCAAAAATGTATATTGGATATTCTAGGGAAAGTATTATTTTTAAAAGTTCAATTAATATGATAAGAGAGGAAATAATAGAGTATCATATAAAATATATATTTAGAATTATAGGACACAAAAAGGAAAAATGCAACAAACATAAGACAATAATTTGCATGGTAGATATCCACCTCCATAAGTAGTCACTTTATTTATTTTTAAATTACTTTCTTTGAGAAAGAGAAAAAGAGAGAGAGAGAGAGAGAGAGAGAGAGAAAATGTGTAGGGGGGAGGGGCAGGAGGAAAGAGACCTGCCCTCTTGCGAAGCATGGAGCCTGACTTAGGGCTTGATCCCACAACCCTGAGATCATGTTCTGAGCCAGAATCAAGAGTCTGATGCTCAACTAACTGAGCTGCCCAGGTGATCCCATAAATAATCACTTTAAATATGAATTGTCAAAATATAAATTTAAACAATAGGTATTTTCAGAGTGAATAAATTATATTAATAATTAATAAATAAATGATGACTATAATAATTAATAGTTAATTATTAAAATCACTAATAATTAATATCATTAATTGATAAACAACACCACTAACAATAACAAAAACAAGACTTACTGAAACCCACTTTATACATAAAAATTTTAGTAAGTTAAAATAAAAGCCTAAAGATATACTGTAATAACACTAATCAAAATTAAGCTGGAGTAGCTATATTCATTTCAGAAAAAACTGACTTCAGAACAAGGAAAATTATTAGGGGAAAAGAGGATATTTACAGAAGGATAAATGGGCCTAATCTACAAGAAGACATAACTACTTTAAATGTGTATTCAACTAAAGTCAGAATGTTGAAATATATTAGGAAAAATATCTGGTAGAACGAAAGAAAGAAATAGGCAAGTTCCATGATTACAGTTGAAGATTTCAATGTTTTCGATAGATCAAGTAAGAATATAGTTGACCTAAACATCACTATCAATCAACTTGATCTAATTGACATATATAAACTATTCTGCCGAGGAGAACAGAATATATATTCTTTCTTGTTCCCATGGAACATTCACCAAGCTAGACCACATTTTGGTCCATAAAATAAACCTTAAAAAATCTAAAGGCAGAAATATGGAATATCAATAACCTAAGCTTTCACTATAAGAAACTAGAGAGAGGAGATCAATATAAGTTTAAAGTATGGAGAAGGGAGTAATTAATTAAAAAAAAATAGGGCAGAACCCATGAAATTAAAAATAGAAAAACAACAGAGAAAATCAACGAAAACAAAAATGATAGCTTGAAAAGATCGATAAAATTTATAAACTTCAAATCAAGCTGACCAAGATAAAAAAGAATAGACACAAGTTATCAAATGGAAATTAAATAGGCATCATCAATATTGATACCTTGGACATTAAAGAGTTAGTAAAACAATACTATGAACAACTTTATGTCCACAAATTTGAAACAGTCCAATTTCTTTTAAGACAAAAACTACCTAAACTTACAAAAGGAGAGAGATACCAATCTTCACAATCTCTTCCAGAAGAAAAAACAGAGAGAACACTTCCTAACACATCCTATGAGGATAACCTTACCCCAATATCAACAGGAAATAAAGGCATTATAAGAAAAGAAAGAAAGAAAGAAAAGAACAAACAGACCATTAACATAGACACAAAAATCAAATCCAATAATACATAGAAAAAATATACGTTATGGCCAAGTAGATTTATCCCATGTTTGCAAGTTTAGTTCAACATTTAAAAATCAATTTAAACTACCAAATTAACGGTCTAAAGAAAAATAATATATATAACATCAACTGATGCAGCATAGCACTTGAAAAAAATCCAAAACTCTTTCATGATAAAACCTCTCAGCAAAAAAAAAAAAAAAAAGAAAGAATAAAAGAGATTTTCTTAAATTGGATAAGGAAAGTCTACATAAAATACCTACAACTAACACCAGACCTACTGATGACAGAGTAGATGCTTTACTACTAAAGCTGAGAGATAGTCAAAATATTATCTCTTGACACTCCTATTCAACATCATATTAGAAGTTCTAGCTGGTGAAATAAAAATAAAATAAAATAAATTAAAAAATAAATTTTAACAAAAGGTATACAGATTGGGAAGGAAGAAAAGTACATTATAGTATATGGAGAACCCAAAGAATAAATAGGAAAACTTCTGAAACTTATAAGCAAATATATCAAGGTGGTAGGATACAAATTAATATATAACTGTGAATTGCCTTTCTACACACCAGCAATGGGAATGAGTACCCATTCTCTCATGAACCAGCCACTTGACTGTCAGGCCTACTACCCTGTGTGTCAGAGGGACAAAAGAGAGGTAGAAATACAGAGAAAAGAGATAAAAATATCAGTGAGAAGAGAAAAAATCCTCTCTGAGAGAAAAGCAAGACAAAAAGAGACGTGGGGATGAGGTTGTGTCTGAAGGGTCGTATCTCACGAGGTTTGGGGATTTCATGGAAGGTGGGTAACTCCAAATCAGTTGCCGGCTGTAATACCGCATGTGAATGGGTGTGGCTCATGACACCAAGGTGAACGCATGTAGCGGGTAGTTGTTTGAGGTTTGGGTGGGGGAAGGGGGTGTGTGCTGGCATGTGTGTGTGCACATGAGCCTGTCTATTTTGCTTATTTCTACTTACCTCGGTTCAGCTGGATGCAGTTTTCTGCTTTTTCCCGGTGTTTCTTAAAGAGAAAATCATGCATAAGCAAACATGAAATTCACGCTATGCTCAAATTGTTCTCTAATGTATCAAACATACTGGAACAAATTCACATTTTGAAAACAAGTGTTCTAGCACAAATGACTGTCCAAGCAATAGGAATACCAATAGATATTTTTATTCCTCTCTTTTTATAAAAAAGTAGCTTATTTACTAAATTTAATCTGCTCCTTATTTCTTCTTATAAGTGTTCAAGGTGTCTGAGGATGACTAGGGTTAAAAACTATTATTTAAGTAAAAAAAATATTTATAGTAAGTATGATGCTATACAATCTAAACATTATGGCCAAACATTAACTTCAGAGCAAGATATTTATAAGACTCTCTTAACACCTAAACTGTGTGACTTTTTAGATACAAAGATCTCCAAGCCTTACTTTAAGCCGATGTTCTTCAAAATTTGTTCGCATAAAAACATTTTGGAATATTTAAAAATGTATGTTATCAAATATTTCTCCAGAACAGCTGCATCTGAATCACAGATGTAGGTCAGGTCCTGAACCTATGTGCTTAACAAACAAGGGGATTTTTATGCAAAGCGTATTTTAGAAACATTATTTTAGACCCACCTAATCAGAACAGTAAACCTGAAGTCTCTCTCTATATATACATAAAATAACTGTAATTGATGATTATCTTGAACATCCAAATTTGATAACTGTTTCTTTATTTTGCAAATTTAGCTCGGGAACATTCTTCCTGCTGTGAGGCATATAACCATGATTCCTCAGGTCAACTGTTTTGCCTGGATGGTCATTTAGTAGACTGTTGGTCAATTGCAACAGTCTTCCAGTAAGGGCTAGAGTGACTTATAACAAATAGTTGAAGTGTATCTTAAAGCTCTAAAGCATAAAGAGTTTTCCTAAAGTTTACTTGTAAAACTCGAGGTGAGAAAATATGTAAACCATAGACTCTCTGGAGGGTAAATTGAATTGTGTCTGTATCTTCTTTGCTACATCTGGAAGCTTATTCTTGACTACCCTAGATTGCTTAGCTGTCTCTAAGTGTGATTCTGTCCCATTCATTGTTCACTGGGGTCTGGCTAAATGGTTTGCTGACACTGAAATCATACCAGCTGTTCAGATTTCCTTGTCACCATTTTAAAGGCTTCTCTGTCTTTCTCTTTTATTTCTATTCTCTTTCACTTTTTTCCCCTTAGTTTTTTTAAGCCCGCCACCTTTAAAGAATGTGAACTCCCCATCTGCTCAGACCAAGCAGAGGCTAAACCAGATGTGACCTGCAATTTGCTGAATGGAAAACAAACACAAGGAATGCAGCCTTCTGCCATCTGTTGATGCAGAAAGCAGCAGGGCATGCCTGGCATTTCAACAGGGCTTCCCCGCTGGGAAATCGAAAGAGAAAAAGCATTTGTTTTATTTTTCCCCTTTCCTGACCTGACAGCTCCTTTGAGCAAGGGGGGAGGGGGAGGAATGGAAGACATCTTGCCATGAAACAGTGACAGCTTATATCTAAATGTTGGAGCTCAAGAAATAAACTCTATTTTGTATTACAAGTTCTGTCCTTGACACGGTTGCCTCTGCTCGGTGGTGTTGAGCATCTGATCTCTGTAGTTGTCAGAAACACAGCAGATTGGCAGATTCTCTTCTTCCAAATTTGTAATCAGTTTATCTGGCTTTTTTTTTTTTTTCTGCTCTGAATGCCACTTAGCACACTCTTGGGGGAGTTAAGGTAAGGAGGCTGGTGCTAGCGGCAGATACAAATAAAGGCAAGGCTTTCTCCTGGGTGCAGTGTCCTGGTCTTACGTGGTCAGAGACCATCTGGTTCACATTTTCAGAAAGGGGTGAACGTAATAGAACAAGTTGCCCCAGTGACATAGACATGTTAACTTGGACCCCTCTCTCTCCAAGTCTGATTGTGTGGATTGTGTCATTCCATTTTCAGATACAGGTTACTGAGATAGAATTTCCTTCCCTAGTGCATACTCTTAGTGAGGGCCTCTCTTGGTTGCTGGGGTGAACCATGATTAATAACAGAGTCCCTGGTCTCATGAGGCCCATTATCTATCAAAATATGTATTTTTAAAATTTACTTTAAAAAAAATAAATTTAGTTATGAACATGTCTTTGTTTATTAACGGAAGTAACCCTGTACCAAAAAAGTCTTTTCTGGGATGCCTGGTGGCTCAGTAGGTTAAGCATCCAACTCTTGTTCTTGGCTCAGGTCATGATCTCACTGTTCGTGGGATCGAACTCCACGTGGGGCTCTGTGCTGGCAGTTCATATCCTGCTTGGGAATCTCTCTCTCCTTCTCTATACACCATATACATGGTGTCAAAACCAAAGCTAGGTGAGATTGTCAAGGGAATTTAGGAACATAAGAAAACACAGGAGCAAGGGAACTGAGCCATGAGACAGAGCAATGGTAATAGCTTTGGAATCTGAGAAGGAAATAAATAAAGGGTTTGTTTTTCAGAAACATTACTATAAAAGGAAAGAGATAGTTGAACAAAATCTGGAGAGAGGTAAGTTGAAGAGTTTTTAAAATAATATAAATATAAGCTAATTTTACTGATGGAAAGATAAAGTTAAAAGGGAACAAATTGGAGCACTTAGGTGGCTCAGTCAATTGAGCGTCTCACTCTTGATTTTGGTTCAGGTCATGATCCCAGAGTTATGGGACCAGATGAGGCAGGCTCCATGCTCATTATGAAGCCTGCTTGGGATCTCTCTCTCTGCCCCTCTCCCATCTCATGCTCACTTTCTCTCTTTCCCTCTCTGTCTCTCTCTCTCCCTCAAGTACAAAGAAAGAAAGAAAGAAAGAAAGAAAGAAAGAAAGAAAGAGGAACAAATTGATGAAACAGGTGAGAAAGAAAACATCGCTGGTGTGATGTCACTGAGTGTGTAACAGGGGATGGATTTTAGTGCACAAGTGGCAGGATTTCCTCTTACCAGGAGCACAGATACATCTTCTATCAGAACAGGGGAAAAGGCACAGCACATGTGCATGGGTCTATGTGGATGGCTGGAAGTTCAATGACACAAAGATTGCTTTCAATTTGTCCAGTGAAATAGGAAACAAAAATGTGGATATAGAGGAGTTTGATGTAAGAGGACAGATTTATGAAATAATCATTTGGAAGACCCAGAAACTAAATAAATAAGTGTAGTATTCAGGGGCACCAATATAATTCTTTTGCAATGAGCAGTTATCAATTTAAAGTAAGAGACATCAGCAGAGTTGTGTTTTATGCCACTCCTGTATGCATGCCAGCAAGGAAAGAAATATGTAAAAGAAAAATTGGGTGATACTGGGGCTGTGGTTTTGCCAAACTAAAAAATGAGAACAGAGTAAGGAATGTGAGGATGTAGGAGGAAAAAATGTGTTTACTGTAATTGGCTGTTGAATTTATGCTGAGTAAGGAGGAAACAGAGGAAGATGATTAGAATAAGGGAATATTAAATATTAGTAGGTTAAATGAACTGAAGTTTTATATATGTCAGTTTCTGCAAAGATTGTTGGAATCAAGGAAGTAGGCAGAGGAAGCTAGCCAGATGAATTTCATTGAAGAGTAGAAGTTCTGAAATTGAGCTCAAGAAGGGCAGAGCCATGAGTAGGGACAAGTTCTACCAGAGTATCATCACAAGATTGAGTAATTTTGATGAGACAAGAAACAAAAAATCACTGAACTAAGAGGCCAATTTGGTGGAAGTTTCATCAATGTGGATGTTGCAATCACCAAGTATTCTGGAACAAATAGCATGGAAGAAAGGGACAGTGAGCCAGGAGGTAACATATTCAAAACAGGAGGAGAAAAATGTCCTGAAAAATAGTGGATGATTTTTATAAGCAGGGATGGTGTAAAGATTCTTTATAGCTGTAAAAAATCTTATGGTGTAAAAAATCTTATAGCTGGATTGAAAGATTGAAAACAATGTTTATAAGCATCCTTTATACATCCAGCCAACCACGTGCATCCATGTCCATGTGCGTGCTTTGCCTTTTTCCCTGTTCTGATAGAGGCCGTATCTGTGTCATGAAATTCAAAGATGAATATTTTTATGGAGGAGGAAGTGAATGATGGTGAAAAGTAAGAATTGTTGCTGGTTTTCTTTCAGGTGAAGTAGCAGGAGTGAATTAAGAAGAGTTGCGTTTAAATGGAGGACTTCACAGGATGACATACCTCAGGGAATCAATCTCAGAAGAAGATAAAGAAAACTTTCAGATAGATTTTCTAACACACAAAGGGTTTTGATGATGACTGAAGCAATCATGAGAGAGCACAGAAGAAGAAATCCCAGAGTTGGGAAGGGATGCAAGATGGCCGGTATGGAGTTATAAAATACAATGGGTGACATCACTCTCTGAGTGACCTGGTTTGTTTATTGTGATTGGTATAGATCTGGATGAAAGACAGAAAGAACTGTCCTAAAGATCCTAAGCTGAGTTATGGAAGCTGTCCTGTCAGGGGCATACAGAATTTTCTGGTCCCATCTGACTCAGCAGATAAAGGTGGAGCATCTACAGAGGATAGAGTTTCTTAACAGACCCCTTCTTGTTTTCTGCCCAAGTAAGCTCACGGGCCAGCTGAAGGGGGTCAGACTTCAAAACCAGAGAGTTCCTTTTTCATCTTTATTTTGCCTATCATACCTGCCAGTGTGATTTCCATTCAAATAACAAACCAAAGCTTTGTGGAAACATGTGGGTGTATGTGGTGTTCACACCAGCAGAATACACTTTGGCAGTATACACTCCTTTCCTGAACCACTGTTTTGATATCTTTCTCAGGAAAACAAATGTTGCAATATTGAGAAATGTATACATATCTGTTCCCATCCTTTTAAAATTAGCCCCAGAAAAACATTTCTAAGTTTCCTTCCATGAGTCATGGCTTAGATTACAGAATTGAGATTCATGGAGAGGCTGATGATTAGTAGAACTTTTATCAAAAACCTATGATTGCACATCTTCCGGTTAGAGACCTTTGTTCCTTATTTACAAAGTTTCTTAAAAACAATGTTTCGGTCAAGGCTGAATTATCAGAAAATATTATCAAACAAAAATGAACTACATGATACCATATGGTGAATGCACAAACTGTAATGACTATCATTCATAGTCCTACTGAAAATGTGACAAGTCAGTATCTTGTAAACCAGCATATGATCTTACTCACTCTGTCCTCTGCTGTGTACTCAGTTTCTGAATCTCTGGTTTGGAAGCTTCTTTTAGCTAATTCACACATCTCCCTTAATATGATAAATTGCTTATAAGAAATTTCTCTTTTTTTTGTATGTGTAAATTGTCCCCCACCCCCAAATGAAGTTCCTTCTGAAGATTTGATGTATATACCAGAGAATCCTCTGTTTTTGCTTTTGTTTCCTAATGCTACATTTCCTGAAATACTATTTTTAAAGTCCCATCTATACTTGACGACTCCCATCTGTCTACCACCCTTTCCTTTTTTTCTGGAGCACGACTTTATTAGAAACCACAGATTGTAAGACACTTCCATGGACAGAAAACACTCCCTTCTAATTTTTGTTTTTCTGCTGGTGGTGTTCTTTATCCCACCTGGAGAGAAATAAGGGCAGTTAACAATCAAACTTGAAGAACCCTCTAATGAGAACAGTGTCCTGAGTTATCTCACATCAGATTGGCACCGACCCTGGTGTGAAAGACCAGGTTTGAAAGAAGTAACAGGATGATGAATTTTCCTGACACACATAAAGATGTAAACTGTCAGAATGTGGAGACAGAAGTTAACCTGATTCCTTTATCCTGGTCAGAGTAGCAGCTCTGAAGCTCAGTCAAGTGCCCATTCAATAGATGACCGTGGAATCTCACAATAGTGGAAGTCAGTCATTTTTTGAATTGCTATTTTTGGAGGGTAGTACCACACTGAGAGTTAGGATTACCCCAACACACTTTGTTATTTCATTAGGAATTTATTAAAAGATAAATCTTCATGCTTCTGCCCTATTTCTACACTGAAAAGGAGTGATCAGTCATCAGTGAGGGTGCTGCCAGAAGTTTTGTAAAGTCAGGAGCCATTCCAAATGGGAATTAATGGGGAGCAAAATGATCTTTTCATATTCTCCAGCTTCATAATATACGGTGATCTGTCTTTAGGTGGGGCTGCAAATCAATTAAGCATGAATGATGTATATGGTGTAGAATGTGATCTCATAACAAGTTGCCTTGTCTCTGCCTTGATGTTTCCAACTGGTTTGTGCAAGGAACGTTCAGATAATGCAGCAAGGGGAAGATTATCCTTTCAAAGGGAACAGCCATTATGGGTCACTATCTTCCTGGGCCTGATAAGTTTAATCCAAGTTGCCTGGGAGGGAAGAACTCATAAAATACTTTATCTGAAGGAAGTGCAAAAATACTCATAAACTCAAAGGTTAATCACTGCACCAGAAGAACAGATGAAGGAGACAGGGCAGTTTTATGTTTCTTTACAGTGCTGCCCTTATTAATCATGTTGTGGGTTGCTTTAAAATATGTGCTTGCACTTTCTTTTAAAAGCCAAATGGATAGACAGACAGACCTGAAAATAAAGTTGGGATGATGATGTTCTGATTTATTCATCTTTCCTTCCCCTTGCCAGTATTTGCAGGAGATATAATCAAGGTCAGGATGTGCATTCAGTCTTATTTTTTAAATCTATTTTATTTTCATGCCAAACTTTTTATTTTACTATTATTTTTTACGTAATTTAAAATTCAACATTCTTTATTTACACTGAGCTTTGGGTTTTTACTTCATTTACCTTTCTGCCCAAGAGGTGTTACTTTAAAGTGACACGTGGATAGCTTGATCATCTGGGTAACGATCCCTTCAGATTTCATGAAACCACATGTGAGTGGATTGGGGAGTTATGCTAATAGAGTATTGTTGATCAATCAGCAAATGGATTCCATTTCTTCCACTGGAGTCATGCAGGACATCTTTAGACAAGTTACAGCATAAAGGATATTTGGGGTATAAATAAGACAAAGTACATAGGAAGTTTCTTATATATCTTGTAAACAGATGTGATAGGATCCATACAAAATTAAACAAGATTACTCTAAATTATTCTTTTTTAAGACCAGGAATTGGCAAACCTTTTCTTTAAAATGTAAGATAATAACTATTTTTGGATTTATGGACTTTAGAGTCTATGCAATTATAATATGAATGCACCCATTGATAACATGCAAGTGAATGTGCATGGCTGTGTCTCAGTAAAAATACAATACAATTTAAAAATACACAGAAGGTGCAATATGACCCTTGGACTTTAGTTTGTTGAATGCTGATTTAGGTTGTTTATAAGAATAAAATAAAGTAGATGTTTGGGAACCATGCCTTTCACTTAGTTTACTACATGGAGGGCACTTGAAAGCCTTTTAGTTTTTGTTTCTTTTAGTTCCTCTTTAGGAGTTATAAACTCAGGTGGTTACAGTGGCCAGGAAGTAACTTAATAGATAACACTGAGGGGCGTCTGCTTGGCTCAGTCGGTTGAGTGTCCAACTTCGGCTCAGGTCATGATCTCACAGCTCGTGGGTTCGAGCCCCGCGTCGGGCTCTGTGCTGACAGCTCAGAGCCTGGAGCCTGTTTCCATTTCTGTGTCTCCTTCTCTCTCTGACCCTTCCCGGCTCACGCTGTCTCTCTCTCTCAGAAATATATAAAACATTAAAAACACACACACACAAATAGATAACACTGAAATAGTATAATATAATAAAGTATGGAGAGCCTTGTGATTAAGCATATGTACTCTACTTCTTAAAAAATATTACAGCAGGATTTAGCTCAAGGGCCACCATGTTGTAACTTGTGCTCTGTATGGCAGTTTGAATCCCCCCCTGCTTGTTATGGCCCTATGGTGGACTGCCTGATGAAAATCTCATCCTTTTAGGTTCCATTCCAGTCATTGCCTTCCAAGGGAACTTCTATTAGTGTTGGTGCATAAAATTAAAATTCATTGTTCTTTTCTCTATGCTTTCAAAAGGTAGACTTTTTTTTTTTTTTTGGTTCCCTTAAGATGTCATTTCCCCCACTAGACTATCATATTATATTATGAAAAATATTCATAAAATGTCTGATTCAATGAAAATTCCAATCTTTTCAAAGACATAGTCTCTTCCTCCATGATATGCCTTATGTCTAATTTATATATTTTTTAATTTTAATGAAAATAATTTATTTGGTGTAATTTACATTTAGATAATCTTTGTCATCTCTGGCTTTGTTATTTAAGCTTTAACAATTTGGGGTGCCTGGGTGACTCGAGTAGGTGTCCAATTTCAGCTCAGGTCATGATCTCACTGTTCTTTGGGTTTCTGGGTTGGAGCCCTGCTCATGAACTATGCCTCATCTATTGTGGAATCTCTGTCCAGCACTGTGGTTGGCACACAGGAAGGATTTTATACTTCTGATCGTCACTGAGTGCAACAAAAGCCTAACTTTACTTACATATGCCTTAATTTGACTCTGTTTTCAATGTAAATAGAGACAAATTGTTTTAATCATACATATTAGGGTAATAGCAAATACTCATAATATTAAAGTGGTTTATCATTTTACAACTATATATAGAAATGAACCTGCAAGCACTGAAAAAAAAAAAGTGTTAACAAATATGATTTTATTTTTTGTTTTTGTTTACATCAAGTCAGTAGGCAATTCTTATTTGAAAGTAGTTCAGATTCAATTTGAATATAAATATATTGAGATGAATCTTCTTCCAATAGGTATCAGATTTGGGATTGAGCCACGTTGAAGTTTCATTTCTAAACTCATGTCAGTTCCTCCAAGAACTTGATAAAGACCTCATCTGAACTGTTTCCGTGGATCCTATTTTTCACAAAAATAAGAAAATAAGTTGTGAAATAGACACAAACAGTGTTTTCAAAGATCAATTAAAATCAAATTTCACCGGAAACACCTTCGTGTAGTGTATTTTCCATTAAATGAAAATGTTTTATTTTATTAACCCTTAAGCCTTTTCTTCCATGGCATACAGATAACTAAGCATTAAATTACATTATTCTATAAGCAAAATTATAACTTTAAGGTTTGACAAAAGGAATTTAGCATCATTTGCAGATGAAGTATGATCCAATTATTTTTATTTTGCTGATATAAGGTCTGCAAAGCATAGATCTCATTTATGTTAGTGACCTGAGGAAAAGTTTGACTTACAGTTCCTAATAAATAACTTCATTTATATTTCATACCATCATATTGAATAGCTGTAGTATGTTCTCCTAGGAAAAATGAGAACAATCCTAGGTGTATTTCCAAATTTCTTAAACACATCAATGATATGGAGCATTCCTCTATCAAATGTATGCTCGATAATCAAAACTGTCACTAATAGATTTAAGGAACTGTTCATTCCTTCTCCATTTTTTTCAAAAAGTTCAAATGTGCATGTTGGTAACCATTTCTTTAGGAGATGAAATTTAAAATGACTAGCATGAAATTGAGACAAAGAAAGTGTTGCCTTATCACTTACTCTCACTAATCTTTAAAGCTGTATACAACTTTTTAAAATGTTTATTTATCCTTGAGAAAGAGAGAGAAACAGAGAGAGACAGAGAGAGGGGCAGAGAAAGATGAACACAGAATCTGAAGCAAGCTTCTGGCTCTGAACTGTCAGCACAGAGCCCAACACGGAGCTCAAACTCATGAACCTTGAAACCATGACCTGAGCTGAAATCAGACGTTTAACTGACTGAGACACCCACGTGCCTGTATACACTTTAGGTTTTATGATTGCAGAAAGATATGAACATATTCAAAACATCCAGAATATTAAACAAATAGAGGTAATAATGAGAGTGACATTCCCAAAAGAGCTGAAATAATAGTCATTCTGAAATAAGGCTGAATTAAGAGCATTAGTGAGATACTAACAGCATAAAGAGACACTTAGATTTGGGGAAATCATTGTTGGTTGAGTCATTTGACCAGTTCCCTGTGTACATATCATACTAGAGACCAAGAGATGTTAAAGAAATAGAAAAAATATGTCTCACTGGAAAATCTGGCCAGAAGGGCAATAAGAGAAATAATTGCAACCTTTCCAAATGGTGAAACTCTAGGAAATTGGTGACAGTCCAATGCCTATCAAAAGCCATGGTGATAACTATATATAATGTGTCTCCTGGTAGCAGACTGTGATTTTAGCAAAGCATTCAATGTGCCTTTTAGGTTGGAGAAGTATATTCGGGTTTTTAAAGGAAACAGGATGAATATAAAAGTAGATTTATTACAAGGAATTGGCTCATGTGATTACAGAGGCTGGGAAGTCCCTCAATCTGCTGTCTGTAAACTGGGGACCTAGGAAAGTCTGAGTCTCTCCTGAGTCCTAAATCAGGAGAGCCGAATGCGCAAATTCCAGTTCCAGGGCTAAAGACAAAGTGAAATGTCTTACCTCAAGGTTCAGTCAGGAAAAAAGGGGCAACATCCTCCTTCTTCTGTCTTTGGTTCTCTTCTTCTTCTTTTTTTTAAATCTTTTTAATGTTTTATTTATTTTTTTGAGAGAGAGAGAGACAGACAGCATGAGCAAGGGAGAGCCAGAGAGAGAGGGAGACACAGAATCTGAAGCAGGCTACAGGCTCTGAGGTGTCAGCACAGAGCCCGACACAGGGCTGGAACCCACGAACTGGGAGATCATGACCTGAGCCGAAGTCGGACGCTCAACTGACTGAGCCACCCAGACACCCCCACCTTTGGTTCTCTTCAACTCTCATTGCATTAGATGGTGCCCACCAACACTAGGGAGGGGATTCCACTTTCCTGAAGCTACCAGTTCAAATGCTAACCTTTTGCAGACACTTCTCACAGATACACCTAGACATAATATTTAATCTGGGCACTCTGTGGCCAGTCAAGTTGACACATAAAATTAGTGATCACAGAAAATAACCTCAGTACTGATGTAATAGCATCATTAGAGCAATGGTATCCCTCAGTTTAATATGTTTTGTTGAGTGGTTCAGTTCAGAGTAGTCCAGTGTTCAAATAAGGCAACAGTAGTGTCATTCGTCAGTGGTTGCACCACTGGCAGAGCACAGTGCATTCAGATTACAAAATTCCCTCTTATTGAAACTTGTATATTTTTATTCTCATTCTTTTTCTGTCCCTATATGTCTTTTCAGTGAAAATGAGTTTGTGATTTCTGGAGTTCATCCCTATGATTTGCTATGAGAGAGATATTCAATTTCCCACTAAGCTTGCATATTTTTTCATTTTTTATATATATCAGAGAGCTTTGTGTTTTTTATTTTCATGCTTATGATTCAGCATAATAATTTCTGACTTTTTTGGGTAGCAAGGGTATGTCTTCCTTATTGTAACATGTAGTATTTCATAATTCAATAATTATAGCCAAAGACACATTTTAACATCAATAAGCTTATTTTGTTTTTAATTTTTAAATGTTTATTTATTTTTGAGAGAGAGAGAGACAGAGTGAGAGATGGGGAGGGGTAGAGAAAGAAGGAGACATAAAAATCTGAAAACAGGCTCCAGGCTCTCTACTGTCAGCATAGAGCCTGATGCGGGCTCAAACCTACAAATCATGAGACCATGACCTAAGATAAAGTGGGACACTTAACTGACTGAGCCACCCAGGTGCCCCCAATTTGCTTGTTCAATATGATATTTTGACTTGCTTAATTTTTCTAAAAAGCTGTTGTTAAATCATTTATGTATCTCATAATTGGTGTATCATGGAATTTAGAAAATATGGTAACAAGCTTTTGACTCATTTTAAAGCTACTTTTGTTCTGGGTTCTAAACCATTTATAATTACTAAAACTTCCTTTAATATCTAGGTTTATCCTTGGCATTTACTTATTTTTCTGTCTATTTGTTTAAACTCAAAACAACTGCTGGAAGCATAAGATACATCCAGAAACATACACAATTGACCTTCCATGTAAAGTTGAATTTCAGATGTTTTTCTTGTTTCTGCCGATGGGAAATAAATAAAAAACTTCCTATTTATATATTTTATGGGCACACACTTGCCTAAATGCATACCCTTGTAAAATATATCTTTTGAATATGTTTTGTTGCAATATGAAGCAAATTAATAAGGTTCAAGAATTCATGGTTTTTATTTGCATTTGCTTTTACTGGATGTCAATTCTGAATTTTCAAAGAGAACCACTGGATATGGACAGCTCCTAGATATCTGGTACCAAATTGTACCACCCATTCTCTAGAGGCTAGTGCCAGATAATTACTTATTTGTGATAATCTGTCTCAACTCAGGTATTGAATACAAGCCAAACACCTCTAAAAAAGTGGCTTTTAATAGCATTTTTATGTTCTTAGTGAGCAAAATAGCATTGAAACTCCTCAGGGACTTTCAGATTAACTATCGTGTATAGATCATAGGTTTTTTCGATTTTTTTGCAAGGAAGATTTTTTAGTTAGCAAAGCGTCAGAATGAAGAATGTGCAGAACTATACAATAGCAAGTTTAATGCAAAAAAAAACTGTGCAGTGATTCCAGTCTCTTTAGGTGATCTTAAACATTAAAAATAAAGCACATGGTCCTCATTTAGGCATTATGCTATACTGTGAAATTAGTTGTATAATTATTTTTAAAAGTAGAAACTTGAAAGATATTTAAAATATACTAAAAATGTTCGAATGAAGTAGAATTTATTATACTGGGTGATGGTAAGTCAGTTCTGCCATTAGATGAAGAGAGGGATATGTTTTAATTTATTAAATATTTTTCACCGTTAATACCAAACTATGTTTAATCAGTCAAGTAAGGTAAGATATTAGATGCAAAATTCCACAGGAAATCCTCAAATGGCTACAGATTTGGAGATTTGATATTTTCTCCAGATACTGCATCAAGTTTTGCTACCAAAACAGCTAATTTTTAATTACCCCCACCATCCCCCCTGACTATGTTTATTTCTACATAGTTGATCAAAACTGATTCTTAAAATCAGCCTAATTTACTTAATATGATGCTTTGAGGAGACTTTAAATTGGATATTTTTGAATTTTATATTTATTCTCTTTCCCCCACTCTATGGCTGTATCCCTGGCTGCAAAATTTATTATTTGAAATAATTGTATTTGATTTATTTTCTGGGTTTCATTTGAAAACATCTAGGATTATGTTTGCACACATTTCTAATTGAGTGAGTTTAAACAAATGTTTAAAATTTTTTTTTTTAATGTTTGTTTATTTTTGAGGGAGAGAGAGAGAGACAGAGCATGAGTGTGGTAGGGCAGAGAGAGAGACACACAGAATCCAAGGCTGACTTCAGGACCTGAACTATCTGCATAGAGTTCAATGCGGGGCTCAAACCTGCAAACCATGAGATCATGACCTGAGCTGAAATCAAGCTCAACCAACTCAACCACCCAGGCACCTCTAAGCAAATGGTTTTAATTTCAAATTATGGGAGGGGTCTTGGGTTTTTTTAAATGTTTAAAATGTTTTAATCTTTTATCAATTGCTTTGCAGTTGTAAAGGCAAGTCTGTAACTTTAAATATTGCTAAGTATTAAAAAGGAGTGAACCCTGGAGAGCAACAAGCACCAGTCTTCCTGCTTAATACCCTCCCTCACGTTCATGTCATTGACTCGACATTGTCTCACAGCTCTGCACGTACAGCTAATGATCTTTCTGTATTGCCCACCACAGAACCATTTTTTCAAGTTGCCCAAGTATCATGCTTCTCAACTTCAACAGAAGCAACCCCTCTCTTAATATTGTAATTGTGGAGTACAGAACCATATTGACTTTTGCTTTTATTTTGGATAGCATCATCCTATTGAACTCGATGATCCTACTGAACTTTTATTTGAAAGTTTCAAATAAAAAACTGTTCCCTTAGTTATCTTCTTTTAGAAAGCTTAATCTCAGTCAAATCACTCTCTTAAAGTAAAGTCATTCTCAGGGATTTTTAATGCAAAATCATCTCTTCCAGATCACCAGAAACTGGAATCTGCCTCAATCTCTGGTCAGTTCTGCAAATAAGGTTGGTCAAAGCCATATTTTCTCTCTTTTAAAAATTATTTTTAACTCATATTTATTGATTATAAACACATAAAATATGTGTAAGTTGCATCCACAATGATTCAAGAAACACACTATAAGGGAATAATATAATTGCCTAAAAGTCCCATGTGTGAATGTTTTCAACACCATCTCTTCCTTCCGCTTTCATAGATAACTCCTAACTACTATCTTGGTTTGATTTTATTTAGATCTTAATTTTCTCTACAGTTTTATCACCTGATTGTATCCAAAACGAATATACTGCTTACTTTAAACATAGATTTTTATTATATATAGGAGACCTGCGTGACTCAGTCATTTAAGCTTCCCTCTCTTGATTTTGGCTCAGATCATCATCTCATCCTTCATGAGACTGAATTCACTGATAACCAGGAGCCTGCTTAGGATTCTCTTTGTCTCCATCTCTGTCCTACCCCCCACTTGCAATCCTCCTGCACCTGCCCCCAACATCTCTTTCTCTCTCCAAATAAAAAAAATATATAAAGACATTTAAAAAGTAATTATAAAGGATATTTTCTTCTTTCTGTATTTTATTTTGCTCAATATTACAGCAGAAAAATTCTAGTTGTAATTCTTTTTGGCCATTGTTATACACAATTTCAGTATATAAATACACTATATATTTTAATCCATTGAATTGATTGCTATTTATGTTGCTTATGAATTTTTTTCTATTTCCAACAATATTTTTAATTGATATTCTTAAATATTCATATTTTAAACTGATTTCCTCCATTACATGGTCAAAATTTTCTCTAAGAGAGATTTCCAGGAGTTGAATTATTGAATCATACATTCAGACATCAAAAAAATAATGTCTCTTTTTCTTTTTCCAAAATGAATGTACCAGTCTCAATGTTTAAAAGGTTCAGTTGCTCACTATCATATGTCCTAATCATTCTAGACTTTTAAAATTTTCCATTGCTGTGGTTTTAAATAATATTTCAATGTTATTTCTGACTACTATAATGATATTTAGCGTCCTTACACATATTTAAAGGCTATTCAATTTTCCCTTTGTGTGAAGTGCTTATCCAAACTATCAATATGTAAAATTATAGAAATGGCATAATTGCCAATCTCACATATTTCAAAAGATAATAAGGACAACAAGAACAACTTTATGCTAATACATTTGGCAACTAAGATAAATGAACAAAATCCCTAAAAATACAAACTACCAACATTTTTGAATAGGAAGATACTTAAATTACTGTTACAAATTTATAGCATACAATTTAAAAAGGACTTGGTCGGGAGCACCTGGGTAGCTCAGTCAATTAAGTGTCTGACTTTTGATTTTGAGTCAAGTCATGATCTCACAATCTGTGAGATAGAGCCCCCCCTCCCCCTCCTCATATCTGCGCTGGCAGCTCAGAACCTGCTTGTCATTGTCTCTCTCTCTGCTTCTCTCATTCTCTCTTTCTCAAAATAAATTAAAAAAAAATAGGACTTAGAGGAAACCAAACATTTTTATTAGAAGAGAATAATCCCAACAATTTAGTGGACTAAATACTTATTTTAAAATAATAGAAGTTTAATACCAAAGTAAATCTTAAGAAGTTGAACGATAGGAAACAATAATTACTAAAACAAAAATTAACAGAATGAACTATAAAAGGACATAGAGAGGACCACAAACCAAAAGTTGGTTCTTTAAAGAGATTAATCACATTGATAATTTTTTTTCTAGAACTAATTTTTAAAAAACAGAGAAAGGGAAAAAAGAAGAAAGAAACAAAAAGTACATTAGGAATTAAAAAAAGAGAAATTTTAATTTTCCTACAAAGATTTCCATGGCCACATGCCTTCAACATAGTTTTACCAAGCATATAAGGAATAAATTTTGTATCAACTCTTCCAGAGTTGTATCTACTACCATCTTGTATCAATTCTTTTCAGAGAATAGACAAAGGAAACATGTTCATCAAGTCATTTGACAAAACTTGCATACATTTGATGACAAAATACATCAATGACAGTATAGGAAATGAAAATTATAGACCAAATTCCATTGTAAAAATGGATGAAAATATATTAACACATTAGCAACCAATCTAGTATTATATTTAAAAATAGAACACTATTAGCAATTTTGAATCTTAGAAGGTAAATCAAGTTAATGTATTAATGTATTAATGAAGAAAAATTGTCTGATCACTTCACCAGATGTAGAAAAATTGCTTAATAAATTCAACAACCATTCATGAATAAAGTTTGTCACAAAAATGTAATAATGACTATTATACTTAGTGATGAAATATCATCTTTATCTTTTTAAATTAAGAATGACGCATTTATAGTCATCACTTAAATTATATTCAGCCATCATCACATTAAGTATTGTCATAGACAGTTGAGTAAAGCAAAAATTAAATAAAATTATTAGTAAAAAACACAAAAATATAAGTCAGTCAGAGAAAGACAAATACCATATAGTTTCACTCATATGTGGAATTTAAGAAACAAAACAGATGAAAGTTGGGAAATAGAAGGAACAACAAAATAAAACAAGACAAAAACAGAGAAGGAGGCAAACCATGAAACTCTTAACTATAGAAAGCAAACTGAGGAAAGCTAGAGGGGAAATGGGCTAGATAGCTGATGGGTTTTAAGGAGGGCACTTGGGATGAGCATTGGTTGTTATACGTAAGTGATGAATCACTAAATTCTGCTTCTGAAACCAATACCACACTATATGCTATATGTTACCTAAGTTGAATGTAAACAAAATCTTGAAAGGAAAAAAAAAATGTTAAAAATAACACACACACACACACACACACACACACACACACACACACACATACACACACACCAAAAAATACTATGGTGCTGAGAGTCAAATCACTGGGTTTGAGTCTTATTTATACCAATGTTCTTTAAAGCATGGAGATGATGACAGAGGTCATGATGATGATGATGTTGATGATGAAGGTTAATATGTTACCATTTAGACATGAAAATAGCAGTCTTAAGAATGTCGTGTTCAAATATAATTTCCAATTTACAAATGGAGACAGTTACACTTCCAGAATGAAATGGCTTCCTCAAGCTAACATAGCTAAAATGTAAGAAAAGCCAGATTTGACCCAGGCTGGCTAAATCCAGAGCCTCCTCTATTATCAATGGTAATAGTGGTGATATTTTAAGCACCAAGATTTCCTGTGTTCTCTGCTGAGAAAAATGATTATAATACCTGCCTCAAAATGTTATTGTGATAATTATATTAAATTTAATGAGATGACATATGTGAATTCCTACCAGGATGGTTAGAATTTAGATAATAAGAAAGGCTAATTTGCTTATTCTTTTGTTTCCAAATCTAGTTACATGTCAGAGAATGAATAAATAACTTTCAAAATAGACAGACTTCCCTCTGTTGGAATATTAAAAATAAATTTTAAAATGTGTATAAAAGTTTCTGTGAAATATAAGCAATTGTCTTGTAAATAATGGTCATTTACCAAAAATGTCACTAAAAATAAAAGCTTAAACTCAATTTTTAATCCATTTGTTAATATTTATCATGAGTTTCTTACCATTACATGCTTGGTTTTCATTGAAGAGATCTTTTTTATATTCATTTAGATTCAGCAGCAGGCATTCTAGGTATTGTATGAGTTCTTTGCTTGTTTATTCTCAGAATGTTGTGTGCCCAGAGTTGCAGAAGAGACAACTGAAAAAGAAATTATTAAATTGTCTACTGTAATAGTCACTGTACAAGAAGTAACTGGAGATCTTACTGATATTGGGTTATAAAGTTGAGCACATAATAAAGTCAAACAAAGTGAAAATGCATATTCTTAAGTAAATTTGGCAAAATACTTGAGTTTGGGGAAGAAATGAGCCTCTCATTCCCTGTTCACTAACTCCTTGAGATCAGACCTCCAGCTTTAAACAAAGTGATACAAGAAAAGTTTAGGATTGCCATACCCTTTTTGAATCTTCTCTATTTCATGATGCACCATAAAAATACTTGAGATTATATGTCCTTAAGAAGCCCTTTGAACCTCTTGCCTCATTTGTAGAATGGAGTTTTTCCTCATGGGTTGGGGATCTCAAACAGAACTCCTAACACAAAGCCTGGACTAGTGGAGATGCTTAAAAATCACAGTTACTTTAGTTTCACTGAAACTCCATTTAAGGCACTATTTTTCTTATTCTACCCATATGCAACTATATATTCAGATACGCTTGAAGGGAAAAATCCATTATTTACACCCCTGGGTAATTCTATGTTTGCAACTGATTTTCAGGTTAATAATGAGAGCCTAACATGACTTGAAAATGAACTATCTTCTCTACCAAGGCTTTGTACAAAAAAGGCCTGGGATACTAGTAAGTGCCAATGATCATACATTAGTTCGCTTCTGTGAATTCACAACCCTCACATTGTCCTCTGTTTCCTTTACAATCACCTTTAAACTTCTAAGATGTATTACTTAGTTCTTGCAATTGGAAATAATTGGAATGGTGGGAAGAGAGGGCAGATAAATGTACATGCATAAGCAGAGTGAGAAATGGTCATCAGCAGTATAAAAATAACGCTTATCACTAATGGAACATAAAAATGTCATTCACTGTGTAGCAACTTAGCTGCTAAAATTGCTCTGGGGAGGTAGAAACAACGGCAATTTCCTACCTCCAGGGTGGTCCAAATTTCTCTGGTTGAAATAATCCATTGCAAATGACTGATTATGAAATCAAAAAGAAATCACTTACGTAGCAGTTAATATTCCTCTTCAGTGGGATAAATTGATCAATAATGAAAGAATATATATATTTTTAGGAACTTATGTGAAATTGGCACATGGGTTTTAATGTGAATTATATTTATTCTTGGTAACTTCTAATTTCCTTCCTATTTAAAAAGATTTAAAGACATGAGGATATTGAGAAAGATATAACCGTTTTTACTAAAAAAAAAAGAAAAGTAAATTTTATGTTTTAGATTCAGTCTAATATTCTGCTACAAGTTTTGGTTATTTTTTTATCCTTTTCAGTCCAAAGTGAAAACCAGCTCATGTGTTTTGAAAAATATGTGTATTATTTCTTTAGTATTCATTGTAGAGTATTTAAATAACATCATCTTACATCCCATTAATTTCTAACTGATTTCTGGTCCAGCTGTTAAATTTTGCCTGTTTCCTGCCAGGCAAATGAGTTTTTTTACATTGACTTTGAATTCTCAGGTGGATCTGTATCCAGGAGTTTTAATATGGATCAACAATGAGGAAATAAGCATATCCAAAAGGGATGTATTCTATTCACATTTACTGTAATCTATTTCACTCCAAGGTAGACAGAACTGGACTGGTAACTAAAAACAATTCTTTTTTTCCCCTGGGGGTAGTTAGAGATTTAAATACCAAAAGTGGAGCTACTGGCAATAAGAATGTCCTTCCTGTTATCATTCTCTGTGTGTGGTATTGTTTCAGCAAATTATTGATGGCCACAGACAATAAGAATGGCACATTAAGGTGGCATATTTTAAATATTGAGAAGGTATTCCACTACTAAGATTACATTTATTATCCTAATAAAATAGTTGAAGTCTTCTGTATTATGTCAAGGGCTTTTTTTTCTAAACAAATTTGGGAGGACAGAAAATGGTACTATAAATAGATTATGCAAACCAATTTTGTTTTTCATTTAGAGTAGGACATTTGGGTGGCTCCATTGGTTAAGAATCGGACTTCAGCTCAGATAAAGAGCCCTGTGTCCAGCTCTATGCTGACAACTCAGAGCCTGGAGTGTGCTTCAGATTCTGCGTTTCCCTCTCTCTCTGCCCTCCCCCGTTCGCTCTCTCTCTGTCTTTCACTCTCTCTCTCTCAAAAATAAAGAAACATTAAGAAAAAGAAACATTAAAAAAATTTAAAAGAGTGATTATTTTGTTATGCCCAGATCGCGATCTCCCCAAAGTCCCAAGACAACCAAGGAGTCCGAGTCACGTATGCAAAGTCAAAGGGCTTTATTACGGGCTTAGGCTCGGGCTCCCAGACCTCACCAAAGCAATGGATCCATGCTGAGAGCCCCAAACAAGGACAGAGTAGGGTTTTTATGGGGTTTGTGACGGGGGAGTTACAGAAGTTGTGACATGGGAACAGTGATCCAATCATAATTATACAACATCATTGACAGCGGGTTTGACCATACACATTGTCCAGAGTATTCGTTACTTTTGGCGGGATCCAATTACAGCATTTAGAGTACCTTTAAATTTAACCAATCACTGAGCGAGCCTAGGGTCTTACTTGGCGACTAACGGGTTAACTTTAACATTAGGTAACAGGGTCCTATCTATAGCTTCTATCTCCAGGCCTCTTCCTTAACAATGTGGAGGGTGGTCTCCGGCCTTTCCTGATTGGGGGTTGCAAGGGTGGTTACTCCTGCCTTGGGCAATGTGTAACTACCTGATAGTTTCGAAGAAGCTGAAACTCAGGCCTTCTAGTTTAGAGGGGAAACTTAAAGCCTGTCATGGAGTCAGTTTGGTTTAGATGTTTAGACTTGTGGCCTTACAATTTTTGGAGGAAAGCCCAACTACTTTTATTGGCTTGCTTATTCCCAGTTGTCTCCAACTCTAATTCTTCCTTATTCAGTTCATCTTTTAATACAACATAAAGTTATAAGAGTTTAGACAAAATTGTACCCTGTTGTAAATAAATTCAACCAATACTTATGAATTATTTAACCAAGTGACTAAATTATAGCCTCCAATAAGTAAGTTCTAATGTTTGCATCTTTCAATCATTTTGCCTTGAGCCAATATAAAGGACCTGCTTTACAGTCAGCCTTTCATTCCAAGAGATTTGCCAAGCAAGTTGATTTTGAATGATCTTGCTAGCAAATATGCATGTTTAACCTTACCAACTACACAGTATAGAGAAAAGGATTTACTTTAGATGTTCTATTTTGTAGAAAATTCTTTAAAAAGAGGTTTTGAAAAATATACATACTCTACCAGTCAAGAATCAACCAAAATAGATTGTCTTTGCACAGAATGTGAAACTGTCAAAAAAGTCTTTTATTCCACTCTATTTTCCATGTTTTCGTTTTGTTTGTTTTGTTTACTAGCAAGGCATTCTTGGTTTTAACAATATATCTCCATGAGAGATCCCAGAAATCCATTTACTATAGGACAGTGTACAAAAACGAGAGGCACATTTTTCTGCTCAGGTGAGTGACTACATGATGCATCATCAATAATAGCAAGGTTCTTTTTTATTTCCAGCCCTAACATATTGCCAGACAAGACTCTACGGTCTGTTCTAAAATCTAGCTCTGACAGTGACTTTTTATCCTTGAAAGAGAACAAATCACAATAGAAAAACTGTAATAAAACCCAACAACACCTGCCCATGGTAAATTGTTGTTAAATAATGATTATAATGATACACTATTATTAGTGCACTTGTATTGCTAGTTAACAATACACAGAAGAAACTTTCAAGGGTGTTCTCTGAAATCTGTGTAAGCTTCCTGCTGGACTGAGAAAGGCAGTTCTGATGGAAGTTTCTGGAAATGCCACTATACCAGTTTTCTTTACCATTCTTTTCCATCATATGACTCATATGGTACAGAGACCTTTGAATTTTTTTTATCCTATGACCCTGGGATTGATTAATACGAAACAGGAAGAGTCTAAATCAAACACACATTTCTATGTTCAAGGTAGTAAGACATTAAGCACATATGTGTGACTTTGGAAGTCTCCCCAGTTCCTTTTCTCCTTTGTAATGTCATATTATTGGAAAGACAATTGCTGTAGCTGTGACCACAGGACCTTAAAGAGATGCCTCCTGAGAGTTATAATTCAGTATCTAATTTTCTATTAGTATAGTTATATAAAAATGATCCTATTAAAAGTATATCTTGATTCACTTGTATTTTCCAATGTCATTCATTTTCCAAAGACAAAAGTAATGAATATAGATTGAAGTATTTTCAGTAAATTATAATACTTATAATTTTAATTAAATATTATTTATAGTATTACTTATGTTACTTAGTAGTACTTAGAACTATTTATAAATAAGAATTATTTAAATGTGTATTACTTGTTATATTATACACTTTTATTATTAATATTGAGAAATACAAGCATTAATGAGCGATAATGGATGGTAATGATAGGAAATACTGTATACGCACATGAGGGTCTGGTATTTGCTATCATGAAAATACTATTAACCTAAAGTGCTTCTTTTATTTGTGTGGCTCCACAGAAGTGACCAAATAGCTTCTCTTTCTGCTTCTTTCACATGGCCTGGATTTGCACTGGATATCATATCTTATGTTATCTTTACATCAAAGCTGATCCTTAGTTGTTGTTTTTTGAAACAAGAGCCTGCAGATGTACATAATAATCATATATTTATTGATGCACATACATTAAAAATGATCCACATCAATTTTAGTGGCTTTCCAGAGGAACAGGGCAATACATGTAGTGGAGCTTGGTTCAGCTGAACAAACAGCCAGATGATGCCTCCTTTGCATTTTTCCATCTGCTAGGGATTATAGAGTCAAAGGCCTCTATTTGGAGAAGCCAAGAGTTTCAGTGGAGGAGGCACACATGGCTTTTAAGGACTTTGCAAGACATATGCACAGAATATTATAGAGCATAAATGAGGATCACTTAAAATGGGCCTGCGTGAAGGAGTAGGAGGCAAATGGGTTGAATCTTGAAAGAAGAACTGCATTAGCTACATGGACCAGAGGTAGGTGAGCATTACTGAGAGAAGAAATGCCATAGCTAACCCAAGATCTGTGAGTACATGATATATGAAATCAGAACAATTTGATATTGATAAAGTAAAAGAGGCAGCAGACTATGAGAATGACTTGATGAGTATTTTTTACCATTCATAAAATATGAAATATAATAAATAACCATATGTCACAAAGTAGAAATGAACAAAATAATACAGTCAATACAGGCAGAAACTGAGTACAGAGACCTATTTCTAAAAAACAACACTTTTGAGAGGTGCCTGGGTGGCTCAATTTGTTGGGTGCCTGGCTTCAGCTGAAGTCATGATCTTCTGGTCTGGTCCATGAGTTCAAGCCCACGGTCGGGCTTTGCACTGACAGCTCAGAGCCTGGAACCTGCTGGGGATTCTGTGTCTCCCTCTTTCTCTGCCCCTCCCCTACTTTCACTTTGTCTTTCTCTCTCTCTCAAAAATAAACATTAAAAAAAAACTCTTTTGAGACACAATTGAATATAGTAAATTGTACATGTTTAAGTTCTAAACTCTGGTGTGTGTCAACATATGTATTACCATAAAACCATCACCAAATTCAAGATAATAAATGTTACCATCACTTGAATGATGTGATGCACATACAGTATGTACCCTTATGTTGCATGGCTTCCTTCACTCCGTATAATTTTCATAATATAGTTCTACCATAATTTGTTTATCCATTCACTTTTTAATGATTATTTCCAGTTTGGGGCTATTAAAAATTAAGCTGCAATGTACAAGTCTTTAAATGGATATACACTATGGGTATATGTTGTCATTTTGCTGTGTAGATATTTAGGAGTGGAATATATGAGATGGTAAGTGTGTGTACCTTTTTAAAAAAAACTGTCTCTTTTAACTGATTATCTACTATCCCTTACCAGTCAAGGGATACCGCTCTCCTCAGGAATTTATTCTGTTGGAATAAATGACAGGCAACAATCGATATGAAAAAACTTCTATTCCTTATATAGTAAGGTTTCCTCAAGAATAAGGAACTCAATAAATGCTTATTAAAAAGAAATAAATGAGCCCATGTTTTATTTAAGCTTTAAATTATGCCTGAATAGTTGTTGATTAGAATATATTGTAAATAAGACAATTTAATATCCAGAAGGCACAGGATGCTTTTCTATGAAATAATCTTCACTCAAAGTAGCCATTTATCAAATGCTGATCCTTCCTAGGGACAGAGTCCTAGGATTTTACAAAAAACTGGAAAGAATAATGTCTGTCCTATTGATGATAGATCATCAACTCCAAGCTCAGTTTTATCATTCACGATCATATAAAAACACATTATATATAACATTAGAGCTAACCAAGATTTATGTTCAATAAAGTGTTTTTTTTTTTAATAATTTTCATAGCTTTGGCCTATTTGTCATGAAAAATGGAAAAATTAGTAATGTTTAGGACTATAAAATAAGATGGCGCCACCTCTCTGTAGTTTTCTTGTTGACACTTTGATGTCTTTGTAAAACAAATCCTTAAAGAAGTCAACAGATGTGAACTCGTGTTTGTAAAGCAGCTATCTAGGGTTCGTCTTTCACCCAGGGAAAAACCTGTACTGAAATCGGGTGGACTGAAAGAAGGGATACTTATTGAGAGCAAAGTGCTACCATCAAAGGTCATTTTGTAGCGGCCACAATTCCTAATCTGCAACCAAAGTTTATAGCCACACATTATTCTCATCACAGACTCAGTAATATATTCACTAATTTATTTTGACTTGAAAAAGATGTTATTTTCAGGTAAACACACTTTTAATACAATTCATATCTAGGCAATAGTCCATCTTTCTCTTCCTGTTTTTCCCAATACCTGTTAAGCTAATCTAACTCAAATCTTGTCAAATGTTTTCTGCACAGGCAATCTCCTTGAAAAATTCCCTCCTCATTGAAAATTATTTGCTATTGGCAATAATAAAAAATCTCTTTTGTATTTTAAAAATATTTTATTATTTATATTTGATACCACCACTTAAAAAAATGAAACCTATTTCAGACAGAGCATTATTTATGTGTGCCATTCTGAGTTTTCCAACTCCACTGAGTTCATCTCTGGAAAAAGGTAACATGCAATTCAGTATGAGATAAAACTCTAACAACTTGTTGACTTCCAGTTCTCACTTAACCTGTTCTGTGAGCTTAATGCATTAGAAAAATACTTATTTTAATAGGCATTATTTTGTTTTCTACCTTCCAACCCCAAATATCAAGATGTATTTTCTTTGTTTCTTTCTTTCTTTCTTTATTTCCCCAGAACAAGATCAGCTCATCAGAAGAAAAAGTAGGTGCTTGAAATGTAAGATATAGTTGTTAAGTATTGTTTAAATTGATAATTATATCATTTAGTTGAAACTTTCAGAGTAATGCAATGTTTGAAGAGCTACTGATTTGTCTTAGAATAGTTGATAGTCACATAAGAGGCTTTAAAATGTTTAAAACACCTAATTTCCAAACATCATTTTATTGCTTGGAATATGGCCATTGTTGAAATTGACAGCTAGACATTTGGCTCTTGGTTGCTTGTTTAGTGTTTATTTCACAAGGTACTACTTGGTTTTGCCTAGGCTTTAAGCTCTAATAAAAGATTATGGAAATATAATTCGTACCTTATTTCCTAACCTCAAATGAATACAAAAGCAAACATTAATAACACAACCCAAACATTTTCTCAGTGGAAACCCTTTCATATTTTTAAAAGATTACAAATTGACAGATAAATATATAATACAAAAATGTTGTGAGAAAAGAAATCTGGAAAAAAGATGATATAATCTCTAAGAATAAATCAGATTGGGTACATTGAGTATAATTAATTCATCTGCAATGTGTGAAGACTGAATGAGATAATAAATGAGTTCATTTGCCTGAGGCTAAGTGACATGTAGACGGTAGATATGTAGATTATTCACCCACCTTTACTAGTCTCTAATCTTGGGTTGTAGATGCACTATATGAATCCAACATATATTATTAAACAAGGAAAATGACAGTGTCAATGAACTCTGTGAACATTCAAATGTATCAGTCTCTCCAATATGTCTGTATAGCTTATCTTTCGCTTCTTCTTTCTTCAGCCATGATTCATTCTAGTTTTGTCCTCTTCTATATGAATTGAAGAAAGAAGAATCAGTACATTTGTTTTGTTTTGTTTTTTTGAGAGGAAGTGGTTAATAGCATGCCAAAGATAACTAGTTACGCCATTTTGCATTGAGTGTCATCTTGCATGCAGCTGTGGAATAATTGTCTCCATGCCAAATAGTCTGTCAAGTTATCATTGAGAATGGGTTTATTAGCCAGCATAAATTTAGTAACGTAAATCTTGAAATTAGTAGCAAATCACATGGAGGCCTTGGGAATCATTTAACTCAGAATGATAACACTCTATTTTACAAACTCTCATTTTGGAAATAGAGCAGCACACTTTCATAAATGTCTTTCTAAATGACAAAAGTAGGTAGAGAATGCAGGTTCAGATTTATATAAATGTCTAGACTCAAAAGATTATAGGAGACATTCAGAGACTTTATGTGTTCAAACTTCCAGATATTTAATAACATCATGACATTCAGCAACACTCTTTCTGAATGACTAAGTTAAACCCTAAAGAACCTAAAAACAATGCAGAAGATCTTTGATTTGAGATTCATGAAGAGATAGTCAACAAAAATCAATGACAAAAGGGTGAATAGGTTACCTAATAATAATAATAACAATACTACTACCACTAATAATAATAAACACATCTTAAAAAAAAAGAATACTTACAATCCTGACAATTCATTGTTTATTTGTTTGAAATGCCACAATGTATAGACTTATTTTTACTTTATTTATTATTATTTTTTTAATGTTTATTGTTTCTGAGAGAGAGAGAGAGAGAGTGAGCAGGGGAGTGGCAGAGAGAGAGGAAGCAAAATCCAAAGCAGGCTCCAGGTTCTGAGCTGTCAGCACAGAGCCTGACATGGGGCACAAACTCACCAAACAGGAGATCATGATCTGAGCTGAAGTTGGATGCTTAACTTATTTAGCTACCCAGGAGCCCCTCACCTTATTTTTAGAAGGCAAGCGTGGGTCTCCAGTAAGATTATTGTAGGTATGAAAGGCTGTGTAATGAAAATAGCTTTGTTTACATAGGTTAGACAAGATGAGAGAAAATTA
This sequence comes from Hyaena hyaena, assembly GCF_003009895.1. Classification (NCBI taxonomy): domain Eukaryota; kingdom Metazoa; phylum Chordata; class Mammalia; order Carnivora; family Hyaenidae; genus Hyaena; species Hyaena hyaena. Next base: position 333,913 of record NW_024081613.1, read on the forward strand.
GAAGTTGATTTATTTCATTACATTGCACATTCTATTTGCTTTTAAATAAGTTTCAAAAGCAATACAAATTGCAGCACTTTTAGAATATTCAGAACTGATTCTTCACTGAATGCACTTGAATGTCTTTGGATTCACTCAGGAAAATATAAGTTGCTCCAAGTACTTTGGGTTTAAGGATTTCAAACAGATTTGCAGGGAAGCTATCACCAATACAGCACCAAATGTGAAGGGAATGGTTCTCTGGAGCTCACACAGAAACTCCTCTGATCCCCAAGACTTTCTCCAAAGAGCCTTAGACTATCTCTGTGTGCAGCACCTGTGTGCATGAGTCTTGGGTGTTCCTCAACAAACCACCTTGAACCTGACCTCTCATTCCTTCACCTACTCAGTTGCTTGCAAATGTCTCAGAATAATCACCCCTTCTTTTCTTCCAACTTCCAAATGTTGCATGACTGCTTCTCAGTGTTAGAAGAAGAAAATTTTGGGAAACATAGTTCCAAATTCTCCTCCGGAAGAAGTGAGAAAGCCTGAGATTTACGTGGTGGGGGTGAAATTGATGCTCTCACCAAGGACATTCCAGTGCACTGACCAAGGACATGAAATCATCACTGCTGTCTGTGAATTCAAAAAGAATAAGTATGCATTTATTTGTATATATAGTAGATAGCAATTATAAATTAATCAACACAAATCTAGAATTTTTATTCGTTATTCTAAAATCCAAAAAATCTCAGAAAGTCCACGTTTGTTTATGTTTCAAATGTTTTTTTCCTTTTTTAAAAAATGTTTATTTATTTTAGAAAGGAGACCAGGGGAGGGGCAGAGAAAGAAAGATAGAGGGAATCTCAAGTAGGCTCTGCACTGATAGTGCAGAGCCCAATATAGGACTTAAATCCATGAAACATGAGATTATGACCTGAACCAAAATCAAGAGTCAGACACTTAACCATTGAGCCACCCAGGCTCTGCCCCCGACCCATGTTTTAGTTGGCAAACCTGACCTGATCTGGACTCATGCTGAATAAACCTGTCCCACACAGTTATGGGCAATATCAGCATATATTCTTTATGTATGACACATAAATTGAATATTCTTATTTTTGCTGGAGAATTTTCGAAGTATGTCGTTGTGGAGTTCTGTACTATATCACATTTTTTCCAGTCAGACAAAACACTAAATTCTGAAACACACCAGGTCTGATTTCCAGAGTGGGATTGTGGACTAATATTTGATTGCTTCTCTCCTTTGTTAGATTTTACTCTACCGAAATAATATTTTCCTTATCATTTAATTCTCAAATCATTGCCTCAAAAGTTGGCACATTACACTTTCATGTGTCCCTTAAATCTAAATAATTTGTCTCTTCTAGAATAAAAATAAAGTGTACCTAAGTTGCATTTATGTGTATTACCTACTAGCACTCTGTGAGAATATTTGAAGAAAAAAATACTGCATGACAGTTTACCTGAACTTTGCTGGACAAAACAATTGAATTTGTTGTATAACCAGCATATAGAGATTTAGTCTAATAATTCTGACTTAATGGATGTCATTATTATTTAGGATAAGTACAGTTCCATGAACATAACCCTAAACACTATGCCTTTCCTAAGAATTTATGAATGTATTCCATGCATAGTGCTCATAGTTGCTAATGTAGATATTTTCTTTTTTTTAATTTTTTAATGTTTTATTTATTTCTGAGAGAAAGAGAGACAGCATGAGTAGGGGAGGGTCAGAGAGAGGGAGACACAGAATCTGAAACAGGCTCCAGGCTCTGAGCTAGCTGTCAGCACAGAGCCCGATGTGGGGCTCGAACCCACGAACCCTGAGATCATCACCTGAGCCAAAGTTGGACGCTTAACCAACTGAGCCACCCAGGAGACCCTGTAGACATTTTATTAATACCTAGAATTTAATTACTAAAGCTTTTTGTATTTTCCTTTAATGTTCAAGCACAATACACTGGTTACAATGAAATGTTTATTGCCTTACATAAAATAGTCAAAATCTCTATTTTTTTCCAATTTAAAATGGAAAAGATGCATCCTCCTTCATAAAATTTTCTTTATTATTGTGTTCCTGCATTGACTATTGAATTGCATATGCAACTGTAATTGACAGACATCTGTCACTTTACCTACTATGACCATGCTTTGAGGTAATGAAACCAAAATGTGAGGCTGATTCAGTCACCCAGCTACTGCAAAGGGGAGAACTGTCCCATTGAGAAGTCCTGTCCTACACTGTGTAAATGGTGCATTTTAGTTTTAATTTTTCTTAAGTTTATTTACGTTGGGGGGGAGGGTAAAAGGTGAATGGGGCAGAGAGAGAAGGAGAAAGAGAATCCCAAACAGGCTCCATGTTGTCATCACAGAGCCCTAGGCAGGGCTTGATCTCACAAACCATTGAGAGCATAACATGAGCTAAAATCAAGACTGGGATACTTAGGGGTGCCTGGGTGGTTCAGCTGATTAAGTGGCTGACTTCAACTCAGGTCATGATTTTGCAGTTTGTAAGTTCCAGCACCATGTTAGGCTCTATGTTGACAGCTTGGAGTTTAGAGCCTGCTTCAGATTCTGTGTCTCCCTCTCTCTGTTCCTTCCTTACATGCTCTCTCTCTCTCTCAAATAAATAAACATTAGAAAAAAGAGAAAAATATAAATAAAAAAGAGTGAGACACTTAACCCACTGAGCCACCACCCAGGTGTCCTAGTGATACAATTTTAGATTTAGATTCAAGAGTTATTTGCTACAACAGTATGGTCTACCCTAATATTATTAATGTCCTTCTATACAATATCAGCAGCTAATAGAATAACTTATATGGGATAAATGTGTAGATTTAATTGTTGGAAAAATGATACAGTATTATCAATTTTCAGAAATGTTTGAACAGTTAGAAATTGATTACTGTTATATTTGTCATCCTTATGGACTTAGGGGTGAGAGAAAATCTGCTTGTTTGGGGCTGTTTTTGTACTTGTGTTGAATCAGAATTCTACTTTCTATAAAATCTACAGTTGACCACTGCCTTAATTAAAATGAAACCTGTAGCTTAAGAGCATGATAATAATGGCATGGAGGTTAGGCTTACATTTTAAGCAGAATAAATATTTTGTAAGCTGCACAATCAAACAGAAGAAAAGATAATTCATTATCTCTCACTCACATAAAGATAGGATTTTTAAAATTATTTCTGATAAGGTAAGTCCAATGTAGCAGATATTTAAAATTTTTTTCAGTTGAAATTTATAATCTAGTCCTTATGTTTTTATGTTTGTTCACTCTTTATCATAGCTAATGGAAGAAAGATATCTTCTGATTTTTCTTATACACATTCTCCATCCTAGGCCAAAAAAAAAAGAGTTAAGTAAAACAATATATGAATATAAAGTCTTCTAGGCCAACGTTTCATCAGAATGCTCTTTTAGCTTTTTCATTTAAAAGTCACCAATACTGGGAGACTCTTCAGTCTCAAGGAAACTGCTTCAATTTTCAGAAGAGTGGTTGTTCAGTTAAGTGGATTTTCTCCTAACGTGGAGACAAGATCTAGCACATTAAAACTCTTTGCAGTTGGTCCTCAACTCATAGAGACTACAGTACTGTCACCTGCTTCCTACTGGTCAAACTGCTAATATTTGAAAACACTCAGTGTTGCTGCCTATAATGTTGTACCAAGCCAAGTATATCTTAAGTAACTGTGCATGGATTCAGATTTGAGAGAATTCAAATCCTGACACTACCAGCTAGGAAACTTGGGGCATGCAAATATCTTGCCAGATAAGTAGGGTTAATAGCATGACCTAAATACTAGGCTGCTTTGAGGATTAAAAAGAATGTGTGCATTAAGAACTAACCTGACACCCAGTAGGTGCCTACCAAGTATTACAATTATTTTAAATCATCCTTGCTTTGTTAATATCTGATGTCTTCTGAACTCCAGATATTTCCCTCAAATAAGTAAGCCATTTTGAGACATATAAGTAGGATGGCTTCTTAAGTAATTTGGCCCAATCTCTGGGGTTAAAATTTCTTGACAGTTTTCAATTGCTAGGAATCTAACTTTTGTCCAATGCTGTCAAAATAAAACACTGAGCTCGGAGACTAAGTATGTAGAAGGAAAGAGAATCTCTTATTAATTTATCAAATGTCTCTACCTAAATGTGCTGCCCCAAATACTTCTGCATAGCAGTATATGCTCAATATTGTTCAAAGCAAGTGAGGGAGGCTTCACATCCTGAGGGAGTATAATTTAATATATAGCATGTTTCTAAACTAAGACAGAGAGTAATTTCAATTATTTCAATTTGATTTATGACAAAGATGGTCTTTCACTAAGTAATATTGTTTAATTCAACATCCATAAAGAATAAAATAAAACTTGACCCCAATTGACACTATGTGCCTCATATGCAAATCACTGGTCAGAAGGAAAAATACCGATGAATTCAACTACATTAAAATGAAACATTTTACTTTATCAATCAGCCCTTAATAAAATGAAAAGCAAAGCTCTGAAGTGGGAGAAGACACTCGTGACAACAATAACTGACAAAGGGAATATTTAAAGAACTTTAACAAATCAGTAAGAGAACACAGCCTAAAACAAATTAAAAAAAATTGTATAAAAGGCTTGAACAAAAATCTCAGCAATTTGAAGATTTGCACAGCCAATTAACATTTGAAAAGGTGCCAAACTCATGAATTTTCAAGAAAATGAAAATTGACACTCCTACAGATATAAGACACAGAAGAGCAAAACCTGATAAACTGGTAGTATCAAGTGTTACAGACTGAATTTCTTCCCCTTAAAACTCATATGTTGGAAGCCCTAACATCCCATGTGACTGTATTTAGAGATAAGTTCTTTAAGGAGGGGATTTTAGGTTAAATGCAGTCATAAAGGTGGGGGCCCAATCCAACAGGACTAATTTCCTTATCAGAGAGGAAGAAAGGCTACGGGTACTTGTGCCCAGAAGAAAGATGTGAGGACACTGAGAAAGTGGACATCTTCAAGCCAAGCAGAGAGGCCTCAGGAAAACCAAATCTGCCAATGCCTTGACCATAGACTTTCAGCTCCCAGAAACTGAGAAAATAAACTTCTATTGTTTAAGCCACCCAGTTTTTGGTTTTGTTATGGCGGTTTTAGAAAATCAACATACAGAGTATCAGTGAGAATGTGAGTAACGTGAAGTCTCACGTTGAAGTGAAGATTGGAAGTTCTTTTCTGAAAACTGTTTGCTGTATTTACAGAGATCAGACTGTAAATACTGCTAGATCAGTGTTTCTCAACCCAGGGCAATTACTTTTCCCTTCTAGGGACATCTGCTGATCTCTGGAGACATTTTTGATTGTTCCCAAATAGGGGTAGTAGTGGGGTGGTAGTGATTTTGGCATCCGGTAAGTAGAGATCAAGGATGTAGCTAACCATTCTATACTTCCCAGGATAGCACACCAGAAAAAAATTACTATTTGGCATAAAATATCCAAATGCGCCTCTGTTGAGAACTTGTCTTAAGTAGAAAACTTATGAAATAGCATGTACCTATGCTCCAGGAGACATGTCGAAGAATGTTGAATGTCTATGGTAGTCTATATATTTGGAAGCAGTCCAAATGTCTAATATCTGTAGAGTAGATAAATACATTGTGGTATGTTTACACCTACAATATTCAGGACAAACCACAGCTACTTACAACTCATGATTTTACCTCACAAACAAAAAGTTGATCAAAAGAAGAGAGACAGAAAACAATGCATGCTGTTAGTGTTCAGTCATATATATGTATGTGAAAAAATAATGAGAAAATAAAGGTGGGAAGTAGAATTCACAAGTTAGTAGAGAGAGGAATGGTAGTCTTAAGGGACATGCAAGGCTTCGGGTATGCTAATAATATTCTTCTTCCTCTCAAGGGAAGCTGTTATTCAAATTGTTGTTTTAAATGATTGAAGTCCATATTTCTATTTTATGCACATTTCTACATGTGCATTATATTTCCCAGTTTTGAAAAATACTTAAAATATATGCATGTAAACATACCCATAAGAAAATTTCAAGTTTATTTTCTTTTTCTTTATTTTATTTAATTAATTAATTAATTAATTTTAGTTAAGAGAGCATTATCCACATATGCAGCAACTCATTGAATTTATTCATTTCACTCAGATCACAATATTAAAATAATAAATAAGTAGCATATGATAATTACTACTTTTTTTTGCCAAAACCTTTCCTTTCTCTGTATTCAACTAGTCATCTAACATCTATTCATTGTACATTAAGTTCTAAATATTGTGCATATCAAAGAACTGTTAAGTCGGACAGAGATATAGTTCAATTTCTCTAAAATGGAGTAGCTCAGGATTATATTTTGGAACCAAGATTTTGTCCCAGCAGGGACCAATGAAATGTCAAGATGTGTGGTTCTGAATCTAAATGTAGTCAAAGGGGACATTCAGATAGGGGAGAGATCAGAGATTAGAAATTGTTAATAAAAAAAAGCTTCATAGGGAAGTAAAATTTCAACTGGACCAGAGAGGAAGACAGGAGGAAATAACAAGATCAAACAAATTATGATAAATTATCTCCAGGCAACTACATAAAGGTTGGGGATCACTGCTCAAGAGAATCATTTATTAGCCAACTGTTCTTTGTGCATTGAAATAGTACATGTCTTTCCTTAAGTGATGCTCTTTTTTTCAGTTACCAAAGAGAACAGTTTAATGGAAAATTCTTCCTTCGTCTTACACTAGTTGATCCTCAAGTAAAGAATGATGTGTTTTTATAATGGATCTCCTACTAACACAAGTTAATTCCTAAGTATAGAGCAATGTGTTTTCATAATGATTGCTTGAGTTTCCTTAAAAAGTGCATCTGGTTTCATTATTTTAAATGGATGCTCTTAACGTGGAAAGTTATACTTAGAGTTATTTTCTACCTAGGAAACCATTATGTGAGGGGGCTCATTCTTTGAAACTCCAGTTCTCACTGGCAATGGGAAGATGTAAGTTGTCACCAGTGACAGCAGAAGAAATTTTCTATCTTGGAGCAACTGCTTCCACATAATTCTCAAGAGAGAATTTATTATTAATAACACAAGGGGTATCAGACTGGGAATTAATTTCCCTAGGTCCCAGTCTGCCATCATCTAAATGTCTGGCTCTAGACAAATCATTTTATCTCTCTGGATTCCTGATTCCTTTTCTCATCCATAATGGACATGCTCAGATGACCTCTGAGGTCTTTTTCAGCCCTGTAACCTGGACCATGTTGTACTGTATAATGCACAAATAATTGGTGAATTGAGAGCCCCTTTCATAAATGAAAGGTCCTTTGATGTCTACAAGTGAATATGGCCATGAAACATGCTAAATAGTGCCTAATGTTGAAATATATTGTTACACATATGCAGCAACCCTTCCCTTTCTTAGAAAATCCAGTTTCCATTTCAGGACTCCGGTGGTTCTGAGGGAAAAAAATCCTTATCTGCCAATTCCAGTAGAGAGGAAGGGATTTAGAACAAAATAAATTCACACACTCCATTATGCTGGCTAATGATTATTTTGATAACACACAGGATGGTCCCACTCCTGACCAGCCAATCACAGGGCTGCTGAAGTCAATGTGAAGACAAATTGTGCTTTCTCTGTCCTGCTGAACATGCACAATGAAATATATACCACTAAATTTAATAAAATGCTCCTGGAATGTGTACAGGAATGAACAGTTAGGACAGAATAAAAGTCAGGTTTCAGTAGGGTGGTTGAGCTACTTGATCAAGCCTTTACTGGGGCTGATGTATTTGCTTTGCTCTGTATCTGCTTATGTCTTTTTAAAAAATTTATAGCTAAAAAGCAATCCAGCTAACATTACATATTTAGCTAGTTTCAGATTTGGTATTTCTGTGGAATATGTAAAGCTCATTTGAATCTTACTTTGTAATAAATATATAAGGTCTTATTAACCAAAGTCTGGCATTGAACTTCCTCTCATTCCATAAGCTATGATTTGGAATCTAATTTTTGTTGAATAAGAAAGAACATTTTTGGTTTAGAATAGCTTAACTTAATTTATTTATTTTTCTCAGTTTGAAGATACAATCATAAACAGTATGGGCTTTGCTATGGGGTATGCATATGGAATAGAAACATATTGTTAAAAGAGAATCATTTTCTTTGTGAATTATATGTAATACTGGATTGAAAAATAAATATACAGCAGCAGATAGGAAAGTGTGTCTCTTGATTTGGGGGGTAAGGTAGAACCTAGAGAAGATTAGGGGATAGAGGAGGACAAAAATGTGCATAAAGGAATCACTCTTTAAATGTTTAAAATAATTTAAGTTATATGCATACATATCATATATATGGGTATGTATAAATATGTATATATACATGTATGAGTGTACTATTTTGGTTAGGATAGAGTTATAATTTATGTTGATACTTTATTAATTTTATGAAAAATCAATTAATAAATTTAGTCTACTAAACCTGTATGTGTATAGAATAAGATTAGAATATTTTGTCACTCATTACACACAGTCCGGAAAGAATCAGACACATTCCTAGCACTTAGAATCACCACAAGAATGTTAAAGACATCAAACTATAATTTTGTGTAATTTGTAAGTAGCAGATGTATTCTAGTGGATTATTAGTGAAGAAAAAAATGAAAGGAACAGAACGTGAAGGTGATGAACTTAACATGTAAATTAAAAGGTCATAAGCAGAAAATATATTTAACATAGCAGAAAACTCAACTTGTTTCCTTCCTGGCAAATCATGAAAGCATATGTCAGCTTTTATTAACTAAACGAAATGTAAAATATAATGATGGCTTTCAAGGTGTGTCTTCTTTTCCATTTTGTGTGCTGCTTAATTATATTATTTGGTTGATGACAGTCTCGCCAACCTCTGAGAATTTTGTAGTCTGGCAATAGCATCTCCTATCCTCAATGTTTAATCAGCAGCACTCATATTTACATGAAGACTGATTGGAAGAATATTGCTTTTTAGAACTTTGCATTATGGTAATTTTTGCTTAATTCCAATACATTAGTTTGCAGCAAGAATGCCTAATGATTTCTGCCACCTCAGGAGTAGATTGCGCTGCATGGAGGCAGTAATGAGAGTCGCTAACACCCGAAGACACCTTCAATGATGACCTCTTCATATGGACGGAACTCCTTCATTCTGCCCATCACTGCATGCGACCCAAAGGCTTTGTCAAATTCTTTTCAGACCTACCATGCTTCTAAGCATTCAGGGCTGACATTACTACAGTGGATAGGAATCACCTGGTTTTATGAACATTATCAGCTTTTTGTTTTGTTTTCATAATACATTGACACATATCAATAGACTGCCTCAGATTGATGTCTTGCCTCTCCAGTTAAATAATTGTGGCATATATGCTTAAAACAAACAGGCATGCTTAACAATTCAATGCCTCTTCCAAAGAATGTTCTCAAGCCTTTGGTGAAAAAGGTGATCATGAGCCAGGCCTTGGCTACAAAATGAATGTTAAAAAAACAAACAAAAAATCTTGATATCCAATGATTTGAATCATGCACTGTGTGTCCAAGTACTCAAATATTTTCAAAAGAGTAAGTGGGTGAATGAAAGTGAATTAACTAATCTGGGTTTATCTGACACAATTTCCATTTTATACAGTTTGAAACTTTCTCAACTTCCACCATGCTATCAAAAATCAAATTCAAAGAGATTTGAGCCATGCAAATATGCTGCTCTTCACCAAAACTGGCTCCTAAATTAGCACCTATTAGTGATTCTTTTGTTACCCAACCTTTACTATTATGATTGCAATAGTTCCATTGTAATACAAATGGTAGATTTTCCTTTCTGTTATTTCAGTTTATTTATTGATGCTGAGAAAGAGAGAGCAAGCATGCATGCATGCATGTGTGAGGAGGGGAAGGGCAGAGAGCGAGATGGAGAGCAAGAGAGCGAGAGCGAGAGAATCACAAACAGGCTCTGCACTGTCAGCACAGAGCCCAACCAGACTCAGGGCTCATTGCCATGAACCGTGAGATCATGACTTGAACCCAGATTAAATGTTAGATGCTCAGCCAACTGAGTCAACTAGGCACCCCCAAATGGTAGATTTTTGACAGATTCATTATGGTCCACAATAACTATGGTGCACAGTTTTTCCCAGAGTGAACCTGGTGATCCCTTTAAGGGTGGCTTCTGCATTAAGAGGTTTTAATGAGATAGTTCAGTTGCTGTGTTGAATCTAAGATGATACACAAATGTAAGTATCGCAATGGCTGAGATAATGCAGGATTGTTACAGTTCAGTGTGTCCATTTTGGCTTATGATATGTGAAATTCAATTTTTGTGCCATAATTTTTTTTGTTTGAAGCTTTGCAAAAATATCTTTGTGCAGTTCTAACTTTATGAAATCACTGAGCCAACTCTTATCATGTATATACCTTTCTGCCTTATTATTAATCTTTGCCAGTAGAATTAGTACTATTTATATCCACTGTAAGTGAAAAAGTACATATGCCCAGCATGATTATGTAACATATATAAGGATTATTTGGATGATTCAGAAATCACTTGTTAGTATTCAATTTTGTTCTAAATTTGTATCGAAATGAAAGTATAAAACAATGTGTTCAAGTAGCAACCTGGTTGCTTAGTCAGTTAAGCTTCCAACTTCGACTCAGGTAATGATCTCATGGTTGGAAAGTTTTAGCCCCACGTTGGGCTCTGTGCTGAGAGATCAGAGCCTGGTGATTGCTTCAGATTCTGTATAGCCCGGTCTGCCCCTCCCCCACTCCGGCAATGTCTCTTCCTCAAAAAATAAATAAACATTAAAAAATTTTAAAAAAACCTTCAGGGGCACGTGGGTGGGTGACTCAGTTGGTTGGGCCCCCGAATTGACTGTGGCTCAAGTCATGATCTCACTGTTCGGTTTGTGAATTTGAGCCCAGCGTAGGGCTCGGTGCTGCCAGCTCAGAGCCTGGAGCCTGTTTCAGATTCTGTGTCCCTCATTCTCTGTCCCTCCCCCGCTCACGCTCTGTCTCTCTCAGAAATAAACATTAAAAAAATAACTCCAAAGTATAACATGGAGTAGGCAAGTATTGTCATTCATAAGCATAGCAGAGCATCTTACATAAAAATAAACACAACCATCGCCATTATCCCAGATTCAAGCTAATATACCATCTGTATGGAGAAATTAGCTGTTTCTGCATCATAATTTTTCCATTTAGAGTTTAATCAGATTGTCTAACATTGATACCTCTGGTACAAAATGTTCATCTGAGGCCCACCATGAAAGTATACCACGTTCCACAGGATAGATTGATTTTTTTCTAATGGGTTAAAATGGATATTTGAGAAATAAATACTTCCATTAAATAAATCCCAGAGCCCACTGGCAACTACTTTATTATTACTTTTTTTTTCTAAAAAATGTGAATCTAATTTGCTGTTATAGGAATTGTGGAATAACAGTCTGAAAGAATTCTACATTGAGCTATTTGTTCATAAGAAACGAAAAGAAATGTGAAAGATGTTTTGTTGGACTGATAGATTGGTAAATTTTCATCAGATTTTAATGGATATGTTCATTCTAATGGCAGCCAACAAAATTAGTTTTTAAGTGATCAATAATGATCTCTTTTTACGTGATCAATAACTCTCTCTTTTACACATAAGAGGTTGATGAACACTTAAAAGAAGGATGACACCAAGTCCTGTCAAAAATGCACAGCATCATAAATTTATGCATTGCCCAAAGAAGAATAAATTTGTATAACTGTTTGGGAAAACACTTTGGTCGTACCTAGTCAAACATGAGATAGACATGCCCTATAGTTTAGAAGTTTTACCCACTGGCACATTCATTTAAAACAGTTTAGAACATTGCACTGGTTAATATATACACAGCAATACCATTTGTGAAAGTGAGAACTTATCAACAATTTAAATAACCACACACAGGAGAATAAAAAATAAATTTATAAATGGAAATATTTATATAGAAGTCCAAATAAAAAATTTGGAACTATGTTAAGTAATATGTATAAATATCATAAACTTGTTCACACCACTTAAGGAGGGCTACACATGTCAGCAAGGGATACATGGGACCTTACTTGTATTTCGGTTCCAGCCAGGTTCCAGGGGTCCCTGAAGGATGGATGGTGTCGGCGAGGGAAGGATGAGAGAGGTCCAAGAGTCTTTCTGGTCACCAGGCAGACATCTCTACTCTGACTGGGGCTCAACTTTATTTTATAATTGTTTGGGGGAAGACACGGAAGTGGCATTTGCCTTACACAATGATTTCTGATGACAAACTTCTTTGATATGTAAGAATTTCCCAGAACATAGATTTGTAGAAGACTCATGCATAACCTTTATCAATAGTGACTGAGGTAGGTGATGTAGATGCTTATCCGATGGGGAAGGAAGGCCTCTTTAGCATACCAGACAATGTTTTTAGCATAAAAAGGGTGAAGTTACTTCTTTGTGGGCAGGGGTCCAACAGGTCTTTCAGGAAACACCTCTGCTCCCATAATCACCAAAGAAGTTCCTCAATAGGTTCCTTCACAGGGAGCAATCAGCATATTCAAAACCAGAATAAGTCACTCACAAATGCCTTGGGGGGCTATTACTCCAAGGAGAAACAATTGGGTGAGGGGTGGATATCTGTCCTTAACTCTAAATTAGGCTCTTTGTCACAGGGCCAGACTCAATTGTAACTCTTGTGTTCTTAGCCCCATTTATTATGTAAGTCTTGGATCTGCAAGTCCCTTAGGAAGAGCCTTTTGACAATCATTCACAGTGCTTTCATCTGAAGTCTCTTTTGAAAAGGCAGGAATATGCTTTTCTTTATGAACAATCTATGGGGAATATCGGTCTGATCTAGAATTTTGTGAGGCCTGGTCAATACCCACAGGCTCATTTCCAACATGAGCCAGTAGTAGCAGATACCAGTTTTCGTTTCTCCCATGGCAGGAGCTGTGCAAATGCTGCCGTTTCCTCGTTGTGACTGTCAACCAGCGAGGCCAGTGCAGCTCCCAGCAGTATTTGTACCTATTTGTTTTTTAAAGGTGTTCAATAATTATTAATTATGTAATTTATATGTTTGAAATAATTCATAATAAATTGTGTTGTGATTTACCTGTAGGCAAAATTGGAAATCTTCTTTGCTGCAGTTAATGATTTAAAAAAATTAGTGTTTATTTCTTTTTGAGAGAGTGAGCATGCACATGAGAGCAGGGAAGTGGGGAGGGGCAGAGAGAGGGGAGGCAGAGAATCCTAAGCAGGCTCCACCCTGTCAGCACAAAGCCTGACACAGGGCTCAAACCCACAGACCATGAGACCATGACCTGAGCCAACATCAAATATTCAATCAACTGAGCCACCCTGGCGCCCCTCTGTAGTTCATGATTAACTGAAGAAATTCCAGATCAGAAGTGCCCTGACTGATCACATAGATTAACCATAGTAACCTACGGAGACTTTAGGTTTCCAGCCAATAAATTTGGCCACCTTAGGTATTACCATTGTTTGAACAGACTATTTTAAAAAGACTGTTTTAAAAGGTCCTCTAATTGATTACACAACTATAAGATATTCATCCCGATAGCAGCAAAGACAGGACATTTTAGACTCAGTGTCTAAATATTTAATAACCTATGGGAAGCAGGGAATTGCAACAAAGGCTGTAATAAGGAATCATAGAAATCAGCTAGAAGGGCAATGGACACTCTTTATTGATTATGTAGTATGTAAAGTGAAAAATAAAAAAATAAAAGGTCCCCCATGTTTTATTATCTCCAGGTGTTCATCTTCAAACCCTACCACCAGAATAATATTTCTAAAATCCAATATATTGCTCTGCTTCACACTCTTTATTCACTTCCCATAACCAACAGGATCAAAGAACATATTTTGTGTGCTATTATGGCAATCCATCACGTTTCCTCGCCTGCTTTTCCAGCCCATCTCTCTGTTGGAGGTAAGTCTGTGTCCACATCCTTCCCCACAGTGATCCTTTAGCTTCTCCTAAATTACTTATATTGCATTTGGTGTCCCACGGCTGTGGGTGTACTTCTCTCTTTGCTGCTTTTCTCACCTTCTATTATTAATAAATCCTTTATTTGACAAGATTGACCTTGACTATCACTCTTTCCTCTAATCATTATATTGACAGTTAGATGTTCTTTCTCTGCTTCAATAACATGGTGTTCAGGTCTTATCACTGACCTTAACACCTATGTGTCATTATAAGTTCTGCAAGTCAGATTGTTACAACTCACATTCCTGCCAGGCACAGGTTAAAACACAGAAAAAGTATGCTTAGAAAATATTTATTATTATAATAATAGAGTCAAAGATGTGATATCACCATTCAAGGCAGAGATACTGCTGCCTGCTGTCCATTTTATACCTCTCATTTCTGTTGAGTGAGCAGAGCAGGGCAGCCATCTGGAAGGATGGCGTGTTGATCGTCTCTCCCACTGTATCAAGAGAATTGTGTTGGCCTTTTCTGCTTCTTCTACAGGAAGTCCCAGATGCAAGAACAAAACTGATGAACAACCTAATTGAAGCCAACCATTGGCTGTATCCAAGGACTTAGAGGAATGAAATTATCACAGACACGGAGAGGGGGTGAGAGCACTTAGAACAGGATACCAGTTCTATTTCTACCATTAATTGCTAGAGTAGGACAATCATCAATTTAAATGAATTTTCTAAGTGTTTATATTTTTCCTTGACAAAGTGGGGATAGAAATAGCAAATACAAAGCTATGGATTAAGGAATGAATGATTGTATGGTGTTTAACAAAGTAGCCAGTAAATTGAGAGCATTCAGTGCACATTGGGTGTGTGTTTTCCTTGCTGTTATGGTATATCCAGCAGTTGGCTGTGGTGCTAGAGATAGAATGGTCTCTAGAGTGTCTTCTTTTTACTAAGTTTTGTAGTAGCAAAAATGTATTCCAGGAAGAATTCCAAACATTCCAAACATATTTTTTTTAAGTTGATAATGAAAAGACTGTGAGGTTTTACCTCATTTTACCCATGGGGACATAGAATTATTTGCCCCAAATCACAGAGTCACTGTAAACTTCAAAACTAAGCTAGTGGGTTTCATGCCCACACTTTTGACCACAATGTGATATCTCTACTCCTCTTCGTCGGCAGCACTTTTTTACAGGAGTTGAGGAATTGTGTATGAGTAGTAGATATAGAAAGAAAACAACCATTCTCTTATTTGCCCCTTCCTTATCCCCTCTGCTGATAGAAAATTAATGTTGCACAATCACCTACATTATAACAAAAAGTAAAAATGAAGTCGTTGAGAGAATTTTCCTGTGAGCATACAGCTTATTAATCCTCTTGAAAATACACATATTCCTTTTGTCATGCACTGGATGTTAATATCTACAGAGAGATCCAAGCTGAGTGAGGAGCTATAATATTTTCAACAAAATAAATACAGGCGTCTGAGCTATTGAGGTACTCTTTATTTATCTGACAGAAACACTTTTATTGGTAATGCATGGCAAATCTCCTTGGCAGCGTTAAAACAATTTAATGGAACCAAGTTGTTTCCTATCATAGTTTAGATAACATGGTAACTTAAATTTTTGCAATATGTGTCACTTTGAGTCTCATTATGGGGCAACCATTTCAGTTACTAACTCAGTTCTTTTTGCTTTAATAGCATGAAAGAAAACACTGCTTATTAAGAATCATGGTGCTCCAAATTAACTTTTTCCTCCAGCATAAAAGCCCAGGCTATTTCTTCACTTTTGACTTTTGTCTGAATTGAAGAGATTCTTATGATGGTGTTAAAAGATTTTATCACCCCACAAGAGCTTCAGCTGGATGATTTAAAGCAAAAGCAGGCCAATTGATGGCACGGATTAACAAGAAAAGTGGTCCCTGTTTGAAACCAATGAGTTACTCACATTGGAGATAAGGTATGGGCCTAACCAAAGGCACTTTGCGGAACGTATCAGTGAAGATGATTTGGAAATAAATCTTGTTCCTGAGGGGTCCTCTCTTGTCTCCCTTTCCCTCAAGGTAAACAATGAATTTCTGTTTTAATTAAGTTTCCAATTTTCCCATTTATAAGTTCCTATAACATTAATTCTTCAACATATAGGGATGTTGGATACTCAATAGCATCAGAGGTGAGCATTTAAAGGTCACACTTAAACAGCACTTAGAAATTAGTATAATCTGCAAATTAAATTAGACCCCCAAACCAAAAGCCTTTTTTTTTAAACTGTAGGTAATGGTTCATTATAGCTTAATAAATGGGTCACAAAAGATGAGAATGCAAATAATGTTAGCTGATTTTAAATCCAGGTAGCTTAATTCCGAATGTTATGTTTCATTACGAAGCTATGCTTTTCCCATTAAGTAATTCATATCTCATGAATACAAAATATTTCCTTTTCTTCTTATTGCCTGTCTTTATGCTTTATAACAAGGAGTATTAAGGTTACCACATAAAATATTAACAAGTCAGCTCCCAGAAATTCCAAAAATGAGTAACAAGTGCCATGAACACTGTAAAAAGTGGCAGCACAGGAGAAAGGGCAGTGACAGAAAATAATGATAAGAAAAGATTGTTGGAAAACCCAGGCAACCATAGATTCAGAAGCTTATTCTCACTTAGCCTTTTTAATTTCATAGATGTTTGCTCGTATCAGAGAAATTGAAGCAAATTATACAACTGTGTCCATCCAGAGTTTAATGCAATATTCCTTTATTCACTTATTTCTATAGTGAATATTTGTTAAGCATCCATATAGGAAAAGCAGTATCCTCGAGTTCTAATGATAAATGTGAGAAAATAGACACATAGGGGCACCTGGGTGGCTCAGTTGGTTAAGTGTCCAACTTCAGCTCAGGTCATGATCTCATAGTTTGTGAGTTTGAGCCCTGCATCGGGCTCTGTGCTGACAGCTCAGAGCCTGGGGTCTGTTTCAGATTCTGTGTCTCTGTCTCTCTCTTTCCCTCCCCCACTCACACTCTGTCACTCTGTCTCTCTCTTGCATGCACGTGCTCAAAAATAAATAATGTTAAAAAAATTAAAAAAAGAAAATAGACACATAAAAGCACACAATAGGACTTGATGGGCTTGACAATGTTCATGGCAATTCGGTACACATGGGGAATAATCATAAGATGTTGTTGTTGCCAAAAAAACCAAAAATACAAAAGAAAAACCAACCAAAACCACAGCATTTAGTAAAAGACAAGCCTAAAAAGATTATGAAAGATTGTGACATGCAAAGTTGTGGAGGGCTCTCATATTCCACAGTAAAGGATTTTTTTTTTCTATCCCAGGGGTAAGATGGAAGTTCTTAACTAAGAATAGAATGATGGAATCAGCCAGAGTTGAGGGACTGAAGCGAGTCCATATTCTGAAATACAAAATTTCCTCTTATAATTGTAAGAAAATTCCTGAACTGTATGGCAGATCATTAAAAAATATAGAGATGTCAAATTATTTGCATTGCACTAATTGGCTTCATAGCTCCAAGGAGTATTCAATCATAGACTATTTTTGAGCAGTTGGTGCCATATGCTGATGTACTTATTTAGTTACATATGCTAGTGCTTGATTCAGCTATTCAGACTGGTCAGACCATCACTTCAGTAGAGTGATATGGCCAGGAGCCAGACGGTAGCAAGAGTGAGCAGTTGGTGATGAAAAGGCAATAGCATAGGTATCTTGATATATTTTTTAATTATTTTAGAAAGAGAGAGAGAGCATGAATGAGGTAAAGGAGAGAGAGAGAAAGAGAAAGAGAGAGAGAGAGAGAGAGGGAGAATCTTAAGCAGGCTCCACGCTCAGCACGGAGCCCAATGTAGGGCTAAATCCCACAACCCTGGGACTGTAACCTGAGCAGAAATCAAGGGACGCTCAACAAACTGAGCCACACATTGTCAAGCTCATCATGTCCCGAGGTAGACTGATTTTCTAGGTGGTTTTGAAACAAAAGTATGGGAGAAGCAATAGGAAAATAGTGGGAGTTTATAAAGAGGTATTTTTTTTTAAATTATTTTAATGTGAGACAATTGAGTGTTTCACACAGCCACTGGGAAGATCTGTTACCAGAGTGAGATTGGATTCACAGGGAGAACAGAGATAACCAAAGCTACTACCCTGGGCTAGTGAAGCCAGCAGGATTAACATCAGATTTACCAAAAGCAAATTCACCCTAACAAAAGAGGAGAATGGTAGAAGGGCACTCATGTATTTGGTAGTAAGGTAAAGGAGAATTTGAGATACATAATCTGCAGAAAATGGGCAAGTGAGAGAATATATGGCAGAGACATTTGAGAAGAGTGAAAAAAGTTTGAAATAGACATATTTCATAGTAAGAGGTCAAGCTGACCTGAGAAACAATTCAGTAGTCACTGCCAACTAATGATTATTTAAAATTATTTAATATCACTTACTTAAAAGTTGTGAACTAAACATAAATGCTGAGTTTTAAGTGGAACAGCAAGTTGCCAAATTATATCAACTGTATTTAACTGTCTAAATGTCCACAGAGAAGCCAGACAGGAAATATATCAGGATATGAACACTGACTGACTCAGGGATGTAGAAATACAGACAAATCTTTTTTATTTGTCTTTACAATCCTTAAATCTTATGTATTTCTGAATTTTTCAAATGTTTTCAATGAGTATGGATTTGATTTGTATAGATTTTATTATTTATATTTCTTACCTGTACCAAAATTCATTTATTCACTGTTGTACTTCTGCTTATTTTCCATTTCATAAACATTATAAATGATGACCATCTTCATCAAAACTCATAAAATACCTAGGAATAAATTTAACCAAAGAGGTGAAAAATCTATACACTGAAAACTATAAAAAGCTTATGAAAGAAATTGAAGAAGACACAAAATAAATGGAAAAATATCCCATGCTCCTGGATAAGAGGAAGAAATATTGTTAAAATGTAATACTACCCAAAGAAATTTACATATTCAATGCAATACCTATCAAAATAACACCAGCATTCTTCACAGAGCTAGAACGAGCAATCCTAAAATTTGTATGGAACCAGAAAAGACCCTGAATAGACAAAGCAGTCTTAAAAAAGAAAACCAAAGCTGGAGGCATCACAATGCCAGACTTCAAGATGTATTATAAATTTGTAATCATCAAGACAGTATGGTACTGGTGCAAGAACAGACACTCAGATCAATAGAACAGAATAGAGAACCCAGAAATGGACCCACAAACATATGGCCAACTAATCTTTGACAAAGCAAGAAAGAATATTCAGTGGAATAAAGACGGTCTCTTCAGCAAATGGTTCTGGGAAAACTGGACAGTGACATGCAGAAAAATGAACCTCGACCACTATCTTACATCATACACAAAAATAAACTCAAAATGGATAAAAGACCTAAATATAAGACAGGGAGTCATCAAAATTCTCAAGGAGAAAGCAAGCAAAAATCTCTTTGACCATGGCTGCAGCAACTTCTTACTCAGAGGCAAGGGGAACAAAAGCAAAAATGAACTATTGGGACCTCATGAAAATAAAAACATCTGCACAGCGAAGGAAGCAATCAGCAAAACTAAAAGGCAACTGATGGAATGGGAGAAGATATTTGCAAATATTATATCAGATAAAGGGTTAGTATTCAAAATCTATAAAGAACTTATCAAACTCAACCCCCAAAAAACAAATAATCCAGTGAAGAAATGGGCAAACGATACGAATAGACACTTCTCCAAAGAAGACATCCAGATGGCCACCTGACACATGAAAAAATGCTCAACATCACTCATCATCAGGGAAATACAAATCAAAACCACAATGAGATACCACCTCACATTGGTCAGAATGGCTAACATTAACAACTCAGGCAACAACAGATATTGGCGAGGATGCAGAGAAAGAGAATCTCTTTTGCACTGCTGGTGGGAATGCAAACTGGTACAGCCACTCTGGAAAACAGTATGGAGATTCCTCAAAAAATAAAAATAGAACTACTCTATGACCCAGCAATTGCACTACTAGGTATTTATCCAAGAGATAAAGGTGTGCTGTTTTGAAGGGGCACATGTACCCCAATGTTTATAATAGTACTATCAACAATAGCCAAATTATGGAAAGAGCCCAAATGTTCATTTATGGATGAATGGATAAAGAAGATGTTATTTACAATGCAGTATTAATTAAAAAGAATGAAATCTTGCCATTTGCAAGTATGTGGATGAAACTAGGGAGTACTATGCTAAGCAAAATTAGTCATTCAGAGAAAGACAAATATCATGGGACTTCACTCATATGAGGACTTTAAGACACAAAATAGATGAACCTAAGGGAAGGGAAGCAAAAATAATATAAAAACAGGGAGAGGGACAAAAACATAAGAGACTCTTAAATATGGAGAACAAACAGAGGGTACCTAAGATTCTCTCTCTCTCTCTCTCAAAAAAAAAATGTATATGTTAAAAAATGATGGACACCTTTTGTACAGGTTTTGTATACATGAGCAAGAATTTCTTACAGGTTATATAGTAGAAGTTTATTTTTAGGTCATAAGATATGCCCTCTTTTCTTGTTAATATATTTTGAAGTTTTAACAACCCTAAAGCTTCAGGTAATAAAGTGACAAGCATACATGTATTCACTAACCTTGAATTAGCTACTGTTTAGAGTTAGCCCTATTTCTTCAGATAGTTTAAAAAAATTTTTTTAATGTTTTATTTATTTTGGAGAGAAAGAGAGAGAGAGAGATAGTGTGAGCAGGGGAGGGTCAGAGAGAGAGGGAGATACAGAATCCGAAGCAGGCTCCAGGCTCTGAGCTAGCTGTCAGCACAGAGCCCGATGCGGGGCTCGAACCCACAAACTGTGAGATCATGACCTGAGCCGAAGCCGGATGCTCAACCGACTGAGCCATCCAGGCGCCCCCAGGTAGTTTAAATAGTGAGGCCAGTGCCGGTACTGCTAAACCCACCTTGTTCCCCTATGCAGTCTCGTATTTCTTCTTCCCAGAAGCAACAAGCATTATATTACATTTGGTGAGCTTCATTCCTATTGTTTTAATTCTAGTAAACATTTAATAATCCATAAACAATATAAAGTACAATGTGTTGTGTGGTATGTTTTAAAATTTACCTAAAGTCTTTTATATGGCATATAGAATTTTGCACTAGAAAATTACATAAGGGGCTTTATTGCACCATTGTAGGTAATCAAAAACCAATTTAGAAACTACTTCAGTATATGTTGACATAGGAAGAAAAGAAAAAACTGGTTTATGTATACAGTGGACTATTCTATAGTGTCAATGAATGAACGAGATCTATATGAATCAACATAAAGAAGCCCTGTAAATATAATATTGATAGTGTTCTTTTTGGTGATAAATAAAACAAAACAAAACATATATAGATAAATACGGTATTATGCATGCCCCCTTAGAGGTCTTAAATTAGTAGACAATGTTCATCAATTGGTGTGGTATTTACCAAATTATTTCTCTAGGTTATGTTATGCTTTGGTCCTCAAAATTTGAGACTTAAAATACCTGTGTTTGCTTTTCCCTCTTTCTGTAAATAATTGTTTAATGCTTGCTTACTATTGTCTCCTCTAACCTTTTGTGCAGATCATTCGAATATATAAAATTCCCTCCAATGTTTGTTTCCTACAGTATTCTCATTTCATTTGTTAAACCAAAATTCAAGGTTCTCCTCCAAAAACGGGATTTTTCTTGCATTCTAAGAATGGCATGGCATGATCTCATTTTCCAGCATCTGAGCCTTTGTGTGTTTACTACTGACATGCCAGATATTTGTGTATAGAAACTTGTAGACTGAAGGCAAATCTCTTCCTTACTCTCTAAGTCAGACTACACTAAACTCAACTTGACCCCAATAGATTGTAAGTGTTTCAGTGGGGGAAACACGATCTTATAATGTCAATATGCCCTCAACTAGTGGTCACACACTTCAGTGCTGTGTTGTGCTGATCTAAAGATACTAACATGAAGTTTTAAGACTTAGAAAAGGAGAGTGCTTTTTATTACTCAATTTGATTTGAATAATTCCCATCTGTACCTTGAGAAAGTAACTTGTATTAGTTAGCTGTTGCCTTGATCATCCTGTACTTAATGCGTTGTGCGTTAGCTGCAGCTGCTCTGCCCTCATCTGTAGAGTTACAGGTTGGTGCGTAGCTCTGCTTCATGAATTTTTGGACCCAGGATGGTACTGTAGTTACCATGTGGGGTATATTCTCATAATAGATATGGAAGCCCGAGAGGGTTCCAGTGACTTCCTCCACTGTGTCCTAGCATCCTCCTGAACAGGGCATCTCTCAAGGCTAGAGCCAAAATGGAGGAAGTAGAGTATAAAGAGAATGAAAAATACACAGAATAATCTGCCTGCCACGAGGTCACGCAAACAGTATGGATGTATCATCCTGTAAGAGTGAAAAAAATTGAGACCAATAATTCAATCGATTGCGAGCTCACTTCCTGCTTGCTGAAAGAAAATACTGCCTCTGCTGAACACATGGATTTGTAGACTCTCTTTTGTCAGAGAAGAGAAACATTGTAAGCCAACAGGCTTTCTTCGTTAAGACAAAAAGCTTTCCTCAATTGCCAGAAAATGGAGTTTACTTCCAGAAACCAAGTATAGCAGAGTAATCTTTTCATCTCAGAAAACTGGGAATTCCGAATCTGTTTTTTTTTTTTCCCAATAGAAGAACTCTATTTTAGTCCTAATTGTCTGCTTTTGAATCCTGTTTTAAATCACAAGCTCTTTCAAGTCCTCTTGGAAGTAAGAAGGATTTTTGAAACAAATAAATTCTGGTTTGTGGGTAAAATAAATTATTGAGCACTTTAATAAGTAGGAGAGTAGCAGATCAAATACATATCAGCTTCCAGAAATTCTTATAGGCAAATGTTGGGAAGAGAGAGTGGCCTCTATGAGGATATTCACAGAGAGCTAGAACAATATCTATGTTTTATTTTAATGTAATGCAATGTATTCCTTCATATACTCAAATGTATCATCAAATTCCCTTAGATATGTGGGAGTGGAGCGGAAAGGAGATGTTTCGTGATTCCATGGTCACTTGTCCCAGAGAGGGTTTGTCTTTGCAAAGGTGTCCAGGAATAATGGTCCACTTCAAACCTACTAATTTTATTAGAAAAAGATTATTGTTGCACTGAACCTAATAATTAGAAATAATAATGGTGACATAGTAATATAACTGTACCCTACAAAAAAGGCTGTTGCAAATTCTAGTGGCTTTCCAAATTTAAATAAATGATGAATTTATTTTCCTTCTTTCTCAAGGGAAAATTCATTAGGAGAAGTAAAAAGAATAACGAATTGGAATTCAAACTTATGGTTTAAATGTTTAGTGAAATCCCCTCTCGATGAGTTATCACAATTTACATACTGGAATATTTTTTTAAGTTTATTTACTTTTTTTGAGAGAGAGCAAAAGAGACAGCATGTGTGTGGGAGGGGCAAAGAGAGAGGGAGAGAGAGAATCCCAAGCAGGCTCTGCACTCTCAGCACAGAACCCAATGCAGGCCTCAAACTCACAGAACCCGTGAGATCATGGCCTGAGCCAAAACCAGGGGTTGGACACTTAACTAACTGAGGCACCCAGGCACCCCAATACTGGAATTTTTAATATATTTCTTCATTTAACAAAAACTTATTGGGAGCCTATTATATACCATATATACATAAAGAATTAGACAAGGCACATAAAGTCCCTACTCTCATTGGGTAAGGCACACACACACAAATATGTATGTAAATAAGAAATTATCAGGTAGTTAAAGGTAAAAGGACAAAAACTAAACATAGTCATATTGAAGAGCCAAAAATTAAGTCCTCCATTAAGAGCAACCTCGGGCTGCACGGAGCCCCAGTCCCAGTTCCAGAAAAAGCCTCAGACTGTTCAAGGCTAAAGGCATCCTTGGACTGCCCTTAGATTAGCTAATCAAAAAAACATTCCTATGGTCTGAGTCAAGGCTGGGAACTGCAGATACAAACTAGCCAATTTCTCACCGCTTGCCTGAACCCCACGTGGGCCCTTTGAACTCACCTCATAATTGGTCATTTTCAAAGGATTCTCAAAAGTCATGATTGGGTCCCACCAAAAGTAATGAACACCTCACAGATACTGAATGGTCAAAGCTATTACCAGGGGTACTGTACAGTTGTAATTGGTGCTTATGTGATGATGCTACATGTACTGTAACACCTCCATCCCTTACTCTTTAAAAACCCTGTTCGCTATTGTTCTTCGCTTCACCTTGCTGCCACAACACTGGTAGGCGGGTGAGCCCCTGCTCGAGCTTGTAATAAAGACCCTTTTTTATTTGCATCGGTGCTGGCTCCTTGGAGGTCTCTGGGGACTCGCGATTCAGGCACAACAATATAACTTGGGTTGACTGAGACTCTGGTTAAGAAATGGTATCTAAATGTAGAGAAAACAGATGACCCTAGGGCAGAGCATCCCAGGCAGAGGGAGTAGCTAATACAATGCCCCTGGGGAAGTACTTTGCACTACCAAGTTCAAGGCAAGGCTGTGATGCAGAGAGCAGAGTGCAGAGTGGAGGCAAGGGCTAGTCCTGCGGAGCTCCCATGAGGACCTCAGGTAAGGATTGCAGATTCAGTGCAAGCACAAAGAGAGACACTGAAGGAGTTTGACCAGGCAGTCGGGTGCTGTAAGGTACATATTGAAAGGATTACTCTGGCAGCTTGCTCTATGGGATATAGACCCAGGAAAGGGTCAAGTGTGGATGTCCGAAGTCAAGAGACTGATTAGTCAAGTAGGGAAGATATGACAAGGCTCTGGTTAATTGATACACTTTGTTTAAAAAATAAATAAAAAACAACAACTTCTAAGTAATTCACTCTGGGATTTAAAGTGGGAAACAAATGACCTAAGACTACTTATTATAAATAAATAGAATAAGGAACATGATCTATATTATGTTTTTTATATTTAAGTAGAATATTTTGATCACTAAAATTGTTTTTTTTTTTTAATTTTTTAATGTTTTTATTTCTGGAGAGAGAGAGACAGCGTGAGCAGGGGAGGGTCAGAGAGAGAGGGAGACACAGAATCCAAAACAGGCTCCAGGCTCTGAGCTAGCTGTCAGCACAGAGCCTGACTTGGGGCTCAAACCCATGAACGGTGAGATCATGACCTGAGTTGAAGTCAGATGCTTAACCGACTAAGCCACCCAGGCACCCCACCAAAATTGTTTTAAAAGTAAGTATTTTAGGGGCACCTGGGTGGCTCAGTCAGTTGCACTTGGAGCTCTTAATTTTAGCTCAGGTCATGATCTCATGGCTTGTGGGATGGATCCCACTGTAGGGCTCTGAGCTGACCCTGCGGAGCCTGCTTGCGATTCTCTCCCTCCCTCTTATCCTCTCTGCCCCTCCCTTTCTAAAAAACTAAATAAATATTACTCAATAAATAGATAAATAAACATTTTTTTAAAAGTAAATATTGAAGAGCCTTCGGTTTCCAGTATCACATGTAAGTCACCATTCAGTCCTAACAATAAGTAAAAATCTGCCAGGCTGAAGAATAAACACCTCTTCTTAGATCCTTGAAAGGAGTGAGGTCACAGGGCAAACCACTGCCACTAAAACTGAAGGCTTAGGTGTCTAGAGAGGGTCACATCTTAGAAGAGAGCCGAGACATCTGCAGGAAACAGTGCCTGGTTAGGGAAATCTGAAACGTAATTGGAGACTTTCTGGAGGCTCACTGTGGGCAGTTTGAGAGTTACAAACTCCAGGGAGTGCCCAGTCATAGGGCGGCCCCCATGCCTCTGTGAGACCTCTTCAAAGAAGTCAAAGGTCTCAAAGCAAATAAAGAAGTAAAATCCTCTGGAGCTTCAGCAGGGGACAGGGAAAAGGAACTGTTTTGAAATATACCAGAGAACTTTGTGCTTAAAAAGTCTGCCCTCAGAGAAACTATTTAAACAGATCCTAAACTTCTGGGATTTTATCAGAGCTAACTGACTTCAGGGAAGGAAATTACCCAAATTCAGGCCACACCAGCCATACTGTCCCACCGAAGGGAAGAGGAAAAAAAAAATTAAAAACACTTGTGAGATTCATAGTCCAGAGACAGAGACTCACTAAGAGGCCCACACCTAGTCATAGAACTCTAGAATGCTTCCCCTCTCCCAACACCTCACCATCACATGACACTATTCAAGTCTTACTTAAGGGCATTTATTTTACTTGGTAGATCATATCTGGCTATTACAAAACATTACAATGCATACCAAAATGCAAACACACACACACAGCTTGAAGAGACAGAGCAAATATTGGAAACAGACACATTAGTATCATTGGAATAATCAGATTGGGAATTTAAAGCAATTATGATTAATATAAGAACAGATGGGGAAGGTATACAGAACGATGGAAATCCTAAGAAGAAATTAAAAAGAAATGCCAGACATAAACACAGTAACAAAGATGAAGAACATCTTTCACGGGCTTGTTAGTAGTAGAGTGGACAAGGCTGAGGAAAGATTCTGAGCTTGAGGGCATCTCAATAGAAATTTCAACTGAAAAGCAGGGAGAACAAAGACTGAAAAAAAAAAAACAAAAAAAAACCCAGAACAGAATATGCAACGACTGTGGGGCAGTTGCAAAGAGTATAACTTATACATAATGGAAATACCAGCAGGAGAAGAGAGAAAGGAATAAAAGAAATATTTGAAACAATAATGACTAAAAACTTCCCCCAAATTATTATCAGACCACAGCATGATCCAGGAAGCTCAGAGAACACCAAGAAGGATGAATGCCAAAAATACTATACTTAAGCATGCCGTTTTCAAGCTACAGAAATTTACAGAGTTTTTAAAAATCTTGAAAGAAGTCAAAGGGAAAGAAAAACCTTACCTATACGAGGAACAAAATTAAGAATCACATTCGACTCCTTAGAGCCATGTAGGGAAGAAGAAAATAAAGTGAAATATTTTACGTATTGAGAGAAAAAAATCCTACCAATTTAGAATTCTGTACCACATGAAATTATTATTCTAAAGTTAAGAAGAAATACAAACAAAATTGACATTTTTTTTTTGACATTTACCTGTTTGGACTTTCCCAGACACATCAACGAATATTTTATTTTGTTTGGCTTTCTTTTCTCTTTCCTCCTCTCTGTCTTTGTCTCTTTCTCCACTCCCGTTAACCCCTCTAATGTCAAGGACACAGCATGCTCACAATGGAAATCTTTTGCACTATCTCATTAGAAAATGTGCAAGAGATATAAATATTAATCTGGTACCATGTAAAATCAGCTTGTACTTAATTCATTTTCTTCCTCTGATTGTGTTGTCTTCTTACCAGGAAGAATAGAAATGCCTGATATAGTTTATTTAAATTTATGCCTGGATGTTCTTTTCAAATATATAATCCAAAATATGTAACTAAAGCTTATCAGATCTTAGGCAATAGAATATTCATCCTCCCCAGTATGATGACTACTCATGGTAGGAACTCAATTTAAATCAGTGCTGGAAGGATCTGGTTTTGCAAATTTTATATATAGTACTTCAACTCATTGTTTCAATCATTCGCCTCAGATTTGTTTATTCCCTATTAGATGCTGAGGACGTAATAGTGATTGAGAGCAGATGATCTCCATTTCCTGAAGCTTGAAGTCTAGTTAAAAAGATCAATAAATAGGATAATAGTGGATAAATACACATCAACAATTCCTCAAAAGGCTGGAAAGGAGAGTGCCCGGCAACATGGGAGTGAAATAAGGGAACTCAGAACTTTAGGATTCGACTTGACAAAATCTCCTTCCTGGTGTTCTAACCTGAGCTGTGATCTGAAGCATGGACAGAGGTTAGGCATATGAAGAAGTCAGGAGAGTTTTCCAATCAGAATAAACAAATGTATCCATGGTTGAGAGAAGAATGTCAGAAAGATTGGAGTGGCTCTTTCAGAGAGAACAAGCATGAGGAGGGGGTGTAGGGCTGATCTTTCTTCTACTTTTAGATTATGGTATTGGTTTCTGCTTGCTACCTAACAAACCGGTACACATTTAGCAATTTTAAGCAACAACCATTTATGAACTCACAGTTTTGTAGGTCAGAGTCTGGTGGGCTCAGCCAGATACTCTGCTTAGTCTCACCAAGCAGAAATCAGTGTCCGACAGCTTGCATTCCTACAGGGAGCCCTGGAAGAGAATCTGCTCCCAAGATCATTCAGGTTATTAGAATTCATTTCCTTGCCCCTATAGGATGGAGGTCCTGTTTCTTTGTTGGCTGTCAGCTGGATGCTGGCCTTTGCTCCTAGAGGCCACCTGCACCCTTCCTCATTTTTTCCCCATATATCACATTGCAGGATCCACGGGTCAAGCATCTGTTACGCTTTGCAACCTTCTGATTGAGTCTTCTGTTTTCCTATTCAACTTCTAAGGACTCATGTGATTACATTGGGCCCACCTGGATAATCCATGCTATTATCCCTATCTTAAAGTTAGCTGATGAGCAACATTAATTACGTCTGCAAAGTCCTTTTGCAGAAGTACCTATTTAGTGTTTAATTGAAGAACAAGAGATGGAATCTTGAGGGTGAATTGAAAAAAAATTTATACCTAGTACAATTATGTTAAGGGACATTTACTTATTTCTAAGATATCTGTTATGCTACCAAAGGATTTTAAACATAATGATGATGGTAGTGGTAGTGATGTAAACCTTGGTAGTGTGTCACTGAAACACTTTCTGCTGCTAGTGAGAGAAGAAAGTAAAATAGCCATTCCATCAGGAACCATGAAAGAGAAACAATGTGTGTGAACTATCAAGAAATGTATGAGAGATTCAAGTAGTAAACCAGCTGTGGACCTACGTACAAATAGGAGGAATTTAAAAGGAAACAAGCCTTCTAGCTCCAGGGAAATTATCTAACATAGAAAGCTGAGTAAGCAAGCAAAATAAAATATAGAAGGTTGAAACAATGTACATCCTCAAAACTGTTTACTGGGGAGTTCACTACAAAGATGAAAGATATTTTAGGAATAAAAGTATCAAATTCTTAGGACGTTAAAGTGTGGGTAACTTGAAATTCACAGGCCTGCTTTTAAATATGTTTTATGCAAGATATTACAGTTAATTTGTTTTAAGTTAATTTTGTGTTTTTAATGTAGGGAGTAGTGCAATTAGCATTTTACTAGGTATTGAATCTATCTATAGCCCCTGAAAGCACATCCAGAATCAAGTACAGGGAGCTGTATTATGGAAGAGCTCTTCAGGAGACACATTATAGATGGGCTATTTCAAATGGGACACACAATCTGGAAGAATGTATAATTTATACACTGCCAGAATCTAGCTGGCACACCCACATTATAGTAGTATGTGATACAGGGAAGAAATTGACATACTTCTACCTTCTGTGCATCAATGGAAAGGAAGGACAATCCATGAGAATTATTTCCTTTGTATATAAGGAAATACATAGAACTCCAGGAAATAAATAGAACTCCAGTAAGAGTTGAGATTAGAAATTAGTGCTCCTAACAAATGCTCATGTAATACATGCTAATTTTCTATAGATACTAGATACTTGGAATAACTGCCCCTGGGTTTGTCTAGCTTTTCTTGCAGAGTAGGACAAACACAAGTTCAGAGAAGATAGAGATAAAAATGTGAGAGTATATGTGAGATGGAGGTGTATTTTAATGCTGTTTGGTTCTGTCCAGAACAGTTATTAGATTTCTAATGATACGTTTCATCTCTAAGGGTAGTCGAACCATTTTGAAGACTTTTCAAATCGAAGGAATGGCCAGCCTAATGATCTTTAGTGCAAGGTCACAGCATAATTTCTCAGTAAGTCTTTATTAGAAAGATTTCTCAAATTTGAGTATTTATGAAAACAGATTGATGTCCAGAAAATAATTTATTCTTTAAATCAAAAGAATCTGGGGAGATACTCTCTTTTGGAAAAATTTACCACTGTAGCTATAGGGACCTTATAACTTTCATCTACGCAGAATCATGTCCCATTTCTAATAATCATGAAATTCCTTTTGGTGAATAATTTTTCCCCTCTATCTTGAGGAAAAATAATACAACTTCCACTTTAGAAGATGAGGAGGCCCATAGAGCTCCTCTTTCCACCCTAGAGCTTGAGGAGGGTAAATGACTTATGGCTCACCACAGTAACATTCTTGCTCAGAATTTCCCATCTTAATTGTTTAAGTCTCTTTAATTGAGTTGAAGCAAACATATAATTCCATGAATACTACAAATGTATACAAATATTCTGTCTCTCTCAGAGCAAGGTATAGAAAATTTCTAGCATCCAAAAAGTTTCCCTCTTGCCCTTCCACGTCAATATTCACACCCAAGAAGTAATAATGAGTCTTATCTCTACACCAGACTAGTTTCGCCTGCTCCTAAATTTCAAATAAAAAATCATACAATATATACATTTTTGTATTTGACTCATTTAACTGGATACACGCATACACACACACACGTATTCAAATATATATATGTATTTGAAATCCATCAGTGTAACATTATATGCTTTTTTAACCATCATGGAGTATTCCATTTTATGAATAAATCACAAATTGTTTACCCATTTCCTATTCATAGATATCTGGGCTACTTATATTTTTTTGGCAGTGCTGAGTGAAAATGCCATATACATTCTTGTGACTAGATTTTGGTCACTCTAGGGACCCCTTCCTCTTAGGTAAATACCTAGGAGTAGGTCTTTTGTCATACAGCAGATATATGCTTAGGCTTAGCAGGTATGTCAGACAATATTTCAAAGCCCTTGAACCACTTAACATGCCCATCAGTAATGATTGAGGGTTCCGTTTTCCCCTATCTCACCAATACCTGGGTCGGATTTTTGTCGTTATGTTGACTGTGTAGCAAAATGTCATTATTTTATATTGTATTCTAATTGCAAAAATAATAATACTGGCTCCATTTTTATATGCTTATTAGTCATTCAAAAAATCTCACCATTTTATATCATTTTTTAAAAAATCCTTTTGGTACTCTCTCTTGAAACTTATATATAAATCCATGTGTATATGCACATATTTTATTCTAACTTCTGGCTGGCTAATTCACGTTGTTGATATTTTCCTAAATATATGTTCTTAATGAAATTGAGTGTATTATTTTTTTCTTTTAAAAATAATGCTATGTGAATCCTAGTATACCATGCCTAATGAATTACCATTACAATGTCTCTATGCTTTCTTCTTGTATCTTAACTGTTTTATCTTCACTTTTCAAACTATGATCCAACTCAAACTAATTTTTGCTTATGGTTTCAGAAACAAGTCACTGTCCTTTTCCTTTCCACATGAAGTCCATTGTCCTAGCATCATTTATTAAAAAAAAAAAAGCAAAAACATCACTACCTTATTAAGTTACAGTAGTGTGTGTCATAAATCAAGAGACTTTATATTTGCTATGATATACCTAAATTCTACATTCTTCCATTGCTCTGTGTATGCATATATACACAGTCTTAATTACTGTAGCTTTCCAGTGATTCTTAAAATTATTGAAATCTATAACTGTGTTCTTCTATTTAAGATTCTTTTGGTTCTTTTGAGTCACTTGCATTTCAATACAAATTTCAAAATCAGATTATCCATTTTTAATAAGACTTTCTTTTTTACCCATCTCTGTAGAGTTTACAATTAAAAGCCAGAGATCAATTTAGTGAGAATTGAGACCAAACTCAAAAATAAACTTGGGGCACCTAGGTGACTCAGTTGGTAAAGTATCTGACTTCGGGTCAGGTCATGATCTCATGGTTTGTGGGTTCAAGCCCCACATTGGGCTCTGTGCTGACAGCTCAGAGCCTGGAGCCTGCTTCAGATTCTGTGTCTCCCTCTCTCTCTGCCCCTCCCCTGTTTGTGCTCTGTCTCCCGCTGTCTCTTAAAAATAAAAATAAAATATTATAAATAAATAAAGTTAAAAAAAGTAAACTTTCTACTGATGAACTTACAATACCTGTTCATGTGTACCTTTTGTTAGATTTATCCCTAAGTATTTGATATCAGTTGATGTTTTTATTAGAATATTGACTTTGTGTCCAGTTACCTGAGTAAATACACTTATTTCTAATAATTTATTTTAGGTTATTTTGTTATGTTCAAATGAAGAAAATGATACTTTTTAAAAATATTATTAGGTTTTATTTTTCTTACTGTATAATATTGCCTGGGATATCACTGTTAGGATGTCTTGAAGGTGAATATTATTGTTTTGTTCTTGAGATCAGTCAGAAATGTATCATATTTTATCAGTGATTATTCATTCTAGTATCTTTAAAGGTATTCTTCATCATAACATATGCATTGCTTCCTATTACTAATATATAAACAGTAGGTAGCTATTGATATATATATATTTTAACATTTATTTATTTTGGAAGGACAGAGAGACAGAGAGAGCGAGGCAGAGAGAGCCCGCAAGCAGGGGAGGGGCAGAGAGAGAGGGAAATACAGAATCCGAAGCAGATGCTAGGCTCTGAGCTGTCAGTACAGAGACTGACACTGGGCTCAAACCCACGAACTGCAAGATCATGACCTGAGCTGAAGTCGGACGCTTAACTGACTGAGCCACTCAGGTGCCCAAGATATTGATATTTTTAACAGACTATTTTTACAATAGTTTAAAATTTATAAAAATAGTAGCATGATAGTATGGAGACTTCCCATCCATATATTGTATGCCTTGTTTCCCTTATTATAAGTACCTTATGTTATTATGATGTTACTAATCTGTCCTAAATTATAAACCAACATTGATATATTATAATTAGCGAATGTCAATAGTGTATTCAGATTTCCTTAATTTGTACAGAATGTTCTTTTCTGTTCCAGGATCCCATCCAGAATTCCACATTACATTAGTTGTCATGTCTCCTTAGGCTTCTCTTAGCTGTGAACATGTCTCAGACTTGCCTTGTTTTTGATAACATTGATAGTTTTGAGGAGTGCTGATTGGTTATAATGCAGTTATATTAGTTACATTCTCTATTGAAATTTGTCTGGATACTTTTCCCATGGTTAGACTGGGGAAGGAAGATCACAGAAGTAGTGTGCAATCTTCAACACATTTTATCTGGGTACATAGTATCAACATGACTGTTGATGTTGATCTTGATTTTCTATAATGTTTGTCAGAATTTTCAACAGTAAAGTACTCTCCCCTTCCCTTCATACTGTACTCATTGGAAGGCTGCCATTATGCATAGCCTAGAGTTAAAGAGTAGGAAATTGTGTTAGCCCTCCTTTAATTTATTTGGAATTCTGCCTAGTAAAATCATCTGTTTTCCCTCACATGTGAATTTATTCAATTATTTATTTATATGATATGAAATTATGATATATATTTTATACTCAGCATTATAACCCTATATTAAGTTACATATTATGGTGCTCAAATTGTTCCAGATTTGGCCATTGCCAGCTCCCTTAATTGGCTCCTGTGCTTGTGTGTTCGTGTGTGTGTGTGTGTGTGTGTATGAGTTGGGCCCTTCCTTGGTTCCTAGCATTACACAATTCTTCAGGCTCAATATATATATATATATTATATATATATTTTTTACATAATCCTATAATTAACCATCTCTTCAATGGATAAAAACAATAAGTAGATAGTTCTTAAATAGCTTAATCATTCCTCAAAAGTATGAATGTATGGTTTCTTTTATTGGAAAATGGTATTAAAGATGAAGAACCGGGTGTTGGCCATAACTGTTATAATTGGGATATCATTTCTTTTAACCCTCGTAGCTGCCAGAGCAAAGAAATACAAGTATATATACTATCCTGTGTATATATACTATCTACAGATATTTCTATACATAGCCATTTGTGTCTAATAAATTAAATATAAATTATTACTGATGTTATAAATTATTACTGATGTCTTCAACACTAATCCATTATCATATGGATTATTCTAGCTTCCTTTCGTTGATCTGTACATTTCATCCCAACAGCCAGAATCCTGGTTTTTGGCATCCACCAACCATTTACTTAATTGCTAAAGTCTGATATCCATGTATAGCAATAACAGAATTGCTAACCTGTCCCCTCCTTGGAAATGACTTTATTGACCTGACTACAGTACTTATGTGCAGTTCCTTTTGCTTTTAGACTTACGGGCTCAATTAATTTCTGGCTTCTTATGTCAGTAGCTTTCCTTTCACTCTCTTGAGTGAGGCTATTTTGCACATTTTTAATCCGTTTAAATACTTTTATCACAGTCTGCCTTCTTTCTCTAGAGCCTCTGACCTCCTAAATATTTTTTTTTAATTTCATACACTGAGGCTCACTGTGTTCTAAAGTTCAATAGGTTTTAACAAATGCATAACATCATGTGTGCACCATCATCATAACATACAGAATATTTTCACCATTCTCAAAATCACCTGTGATTAAGAGTCATCACTCCCCCCTCATCCATTAAGCCTTACCAACCACTCATTATTTTTATAGTTTGATTTTTCTAGAATGTTATATACCTGGAGTCATATACTATGTTGTGTTGGGAGACCAGAGCAGGTGTACATATTAACACCACTAATTGTTACGCAGATTACGACCTGCTGCGTGGGAGGTACAAGCCGCCCACAGGGAGTCAGCAAGAGACTCCTTTAACATCTGAGCTCCCACTTTGGAGAAGTGAAAACCATGAGGTCTCCTGATTTGAATGTGCTGCTTTAATACACCCATCCAAAAGAAGTCACATGATTTATCACTCATTGATCCCAGAAACAGGGATGGAGAGTGAGATGAGGCAGAAGAAGCTGAGAGATCTCTCCCAGATCACAGAGAGCAGGAGACAGAGCAAGGTGGTTGGTGTGGAGGTTACTCACTTTTTGTGGGCTCAACTCTAAGTGTTTATTTTAAAAGATACTCTGGGAAAAGTAAAAGCAGGACCTTAACGGTGGGAATCCTAGTCTGAAGTCCTTAACTACGTGTCCAGATTCTGGACAGGGCTATCATGCTGTAAAATTCCTACACAGCAACTCAAAATCCTTATTTTTCTCATCAGGTCACCTTTTAAGACTGATCTCTTTCACTTAGCAATATGCATGGAAGATTCCTCCATGTCTTTTCATGGCTTGATATTCATTTCTCTTTATTGATAAATAATATAATATGCCAACATATGAATGTGTTCAGATTTGTTTATCCATTCAGTTATTGCAAAACAACTTGCTTGCTTCCTTTTTTTTTTCTACCTATGAATAAAGCTGCTTATAAACATGCATATGCTGGCTCTTGTGAGGACAAGTTTTTAGCTAAAAAGCTTAAATACCTGAGAACATGATTACTAGATTGAATGACAAGACTATTTTTTTGTATTTTGTAAGAAAATGTGAAAGTTTCTACTGTACAATTTTGCATTCCACAAAAAAATGAATGAGGGTTCCTATTATCTTACACTGTTACTAACATTTGATATTGTTAGCATTTTAGATTTTGGGCAATTTAATAGGTGTGTAGTGGTACATCATTGAGTTTTTATTTTTTATTTGAAATTTTCTGATGACAAATTATGTGAATATTTTAACCAATATATCATATATATCACATATACTAGATAGATAGAGATTTTAGATACAGATATGGATATGACATACATATAGATATCGTCTTTGGTAAGGCATCTGTTGAAATTTTTTGCCCATCTGATTTTTTTCTTATTTTAAAAATTTTATTAATCATTTGTATGTTTTAGATACAGATACTTTATCAGATATGAAGGTTGAAAACATGTTATCCCTGTCTGTGGCTTGTGATTTCATTCTCTTAACAGTATCTTTCACAGAGCAGAAGTCTTTAATTTTAATAGAATCCAACCTATAATTCTTTTTTCTCACATTGATCATGCATTTTGTGCTATATCCAAATACTCATAGTCAAACCCAGGGTCACATATATTTTCTTCTATGTTATATTTTAGACATTTTAGTTTAGTTTTTACATTTAGGTACAGTTTTCATTTTGAGTGATTTTTTTAGTGAAAGGTGAAAACATGGTGTCTAGATATTTTTCTTTCTTTTTTTTAACATATGGAATCCAATTATTCAACATCATTTCTTGAGAATTCTGTTTTTTTTTCGATTGAATTGTCTTTGCTTCACTGAAAAAGATATGTTTGCTATATTTGTATAGATATTATTTCTGGGCTCTCTGTTCCACTAATGTTTTGTCTATTCCTTCACCAATATCACATTGTCTTGATTACTGTAATTTAGCCTAATTCTTGAAGTTGGGTTAATGTCAGTTCTCCAATTTTGTTCTTCTCATTTATTTTTAAATTAAAGTTTATTTATTTATTTAGAGAGACAGAGAGAACCAGTGGGGAGGGGCACAGAGAGAGAGAGAGAGAGAGAGGTATAGATGATCCAAAGCTGGCTTTGTGCTGATAGCAGAGGTGCAGGGCTAGAACTTACAAACTTTGAGATCATGCTCTGAACCAGAGTGGGTCTTGAATATACAAACTGTGAGATCATGACCTAATCCCAAATCAGACCCTTAATCCACTAAGCTACCCGTTCCTCTCTTTTGGTATTACATTGGCCACCCTGGGTTTTTTGCCTTTCCATATAAATTTTATAATCATTTTGTTGATATCTTTAAAATAACTTACTCAGATTTTGATTGAGATTGTAATAAATCAATAGACCAAGCTGGGAAAATTGTTTAACAATATTGAGTCTTTCAATTCATCAACCTAGCATATCTTTCCATTTATTAGATCATCTTTTATTGGAGTTTTGTAGCTTTTTTTTTAGCATAATATACTACACATATTTTGCTAAATATATACATAAAGTGTTTCACTTTAACACTAATGTAAATGACATCATATTTAAATTTTAAATTCCAAGTGTTCTTTGCTGGTATAAAAGAAATCAATTCACTCTTATATATAAATCTTGTATCTTGTGATCTTGCTGTAATCAATAATTAGTTCTAAGTATTTTTTTGGGATTGAGAATATTGTCAGTTCTTTGTGACTGTGGAGACAATCATGTCATCTATGAACACAGATAATTTTATTTTCCCCCAACATATGTATACCTCTTATTTCCATAAAAATAGCATTATTGCAACTATAATAATCGGTTTGTCTATTTCTTCCTTTAGTTCTACCATTTTATGCTTCATGTATTTAACACTTGGTTATTAGGTACACATATATTAATGGTTATTATGCCTTATTGAAGGGTTGACTCCTTTATAAATGTAAAATAGTTTCCTTGTAGACAACATACAGTTGCATCTTGTTGTTTTTATCCACAGTGAAAGTCTGTTTGGTCTATTGAGATCACATAAATGTAAAGTGATTATATGGAAAAGTGAAATGATTGACAGTCTTATTTTAAAGGACAAGAGGAAGAAATTGGAAATACTCCATTATAAAGTCCGCTGTGAAGTGTTATGGTGTTATTTGAAAGTGGACTTTAATTAGGTATGAATGTATATTGCAAACTCTATGGCAAACATTAAAATTTTTTAAACAAAAACATAAATAATATATTAAAGAGGAGAGAAAAAGGAGTCATCCAAAATACTTATTTAAAATCAGAGAAGGCAAAAAAGTAAGGAGAAATAAAAAAAGAAGAAAAAAAAAGGATAGATGAAATGAATAAATGGGGCACCTGGGCGGCTCAGTTGATTAAAGTGTTTGTCTTCAGTTCAGGTCATGACCTCACGGTTTGTGGGTTCGAGCCCCGTGTCAGACTCTGTGCTGACAGCTTGGAGCCTGGAGCCTGCTTCAGATTCTGTGTCTCCCTCTCTCTCTGTTTCTCCCCCACTCACTCTTTCTCTCTCTCCCTCCCTCTCTCTATGTCTCTCTCTGTCTCTCAAAAACAAACATTAATGTTTTAATAAATAATAAAAAGAATAAATGAATAAAAAGTTACAAACAGGGTGGACATTAATCCAACTATATCAACAATTATTTCTAATTCCACTGGGTCTTCTTCCGTGACTTCCATGCTGCTTTGACCAAGTTGCATATGTTTGCTTTGTTTGTGAAAACCTTTGTCTTTGATTTTTTTGGTTTTGTTTTTATTCTTCCTCCTAATATGCTCTGCAAGTTGCCAGCTGTGGCTGTGCGATGCTGAGCCTCTCTATCTCTTCAACAGGAGTACTCACAGCACATTTGTTTTCTCATTTTCCTTTGGAAACTGAGACTTTCTGCTATGGAGAATTTCACCCTTGATCTATCATTTTGTTACTGAAGGGATTCTCATAGTGTGTTCTCAGGTTTTTCATCTTAGCCACAGAAAGTCTGTCTTTTCCTCCTTAGCTTCCCGCACTGTGCCAAGTCATATTAAAAGCAACAAAATATTTGGAACCCTATAGAAGACACACTTCTACAAAACCAGACAATGGGAGAATTGTCTGTGGTCATTCTACAGAAAATGTTTATTTGTCCCCAGTGAGCAGTCACAAAATAGTGAAAGAGCCAGAGCTGTGTTCCTTCAGTCCAGCCTGCATAATTATGCAAAGGCAAACTTTCTCGAGGATGGAGCCTGGATTAGGGTCAAGATTATACTTCCTAATCCCCAAACTGACATGATGAACAATATTTGATCATCAGCTCTTGTGATACATTCAAGCACTTCTTTCTGAGGATTCAGGGTTTTTTTTTTCTCCAAAAGGAACAAAAACTTGGATCAGCCTAGGTCAGTACTGACTGAGTATTCTCTCTCTTTCGTTTTCTAAAACAAGAAATGAGATGATCAGTAATATTTTTACAGGGATTGCCCATATCCCACAAATGTCTTCATATTTCTAGACATTTTTTTAGCCTCCACAAGCAGAGATAGGTCATGCAGAAGGAAAAGAATTGTATTCCCTCTAAATTCAGCATAACTTCTGAAGTTATAAAAGCCATGAAAGTGCCAACTTACACTTGTATCAGTCATCTTCTTTACCAGATTGTTTAAAACTATTGACCCACGTTTTTCAGAATATCAAAGTAAGAAAATTATAGTCTTTCTTAGCAATTGCCTTGACTAACTTTATCCATGCAGAATGAAGCCACATTGAATCATTTCTTCTCTTCCTAACCAGAGTATTTGTTTATATTACAATAGACTGAAGTTCTAACACCAGCAGCTGAATGCAAAAACAGTTTCACAAACAAAACAAATGAACAAGGAAAACAAAAAATGACAAACCAAAAAAATGGATCCTTAACTATAGAGAACAAATAGATGGTTGCCAGGGGAAAAGTGGGGGTGGCTGGGGATAGACGAAATAGGTGAAAGGTACACAGAGTGCACTCATCTTGATGGGCACTGAGTAACATATGGAACTATTGTATCACTGTTTTGTATACCTGAAACTAATATAGCACTGTATGTTAACTATATTGGGATAAAAACAGAAATAAATAAATAGTAATAGGATTCCTTTCATGTTATGAAATTAACTATAATCATGGAACTAAAGAAAAGAAACTTCATGAAAGCTAATAAAACTATAGGAACCTCCTATGAGAGTGGAGAGGTCAGCTGTCTAAATTGAAGTATTATCAGGGCTAAATCTAAGTGGGTCTGACTTGGTAGGTGGGGGCAATATGATAGTTCCTATTCAAACACGAGCCTCAGAATTCTCTATTATTCTTCATATTAGAACATATTTCAGCATAATTCATATTCATATTTCAACAAACCTGAACAACTCACTAAAAGTTGTATAATGAGATGGGGTGGGAAAGAGCAGAAATCCTTCCTCAAGTAAATGGTGTTTTCAGGTAGAGCGTTCATGGCCCCAGACAACTGAGCTAGAATTTAGAATAAAGCTTCATCCTTGGGGAGGAAGTAAGCTGTAAGCCATAGAAACAAAGACAGAAACCCAGCAACATGGGTGCTGAAAGAGGGATAGGAAGAAGGAAGTCGTGAAAGATATGTAGAGTTTAAGATCCTACACTAGGCAATCCATGTGCCAGGCTTAGGTGCCTCAGATTTATTTTAGAGATAACCCCTCTTAGTTTGACCCCCAAATCAAGACTGGAGTGTCCAGTAAAACACCCGTTTTGTTCAGAATGGGATGGGACCTGGCTAGTTAGCCACTGATTACCCAGGATGGTGGCTGAGTGAAATTGAGAAGGACAGAGACTGACTGGCTACGACCCAGGTGAGGGCACAATGTAAATGGGGATAAGAAGGGATAGACAGTGGTTTGGAGTACACAGACCTAAGGAAAAGAGAGAAAAGAAATCAAAAGATAGAGGAGTTCTTTGTCTCCTTTCCCCACTTCCCGACACAAATAAAGCACAAGATTTGCATATTTCTAAGTTTTTATTTCTAGTAGTTGATCCTGCTAATACAGAAAATAATAACCTTTTTATTTTTTAGATTTTTTTTGGACCACTGAAAATTAGACATTATTTAAATTAACATGTACAATCAATGAGTAAGACAATATAGACCCAAGGAGACCTGGTGACTTTCATAAAGTGTGGATGAGAAGACTTCATGCTTCAGTTTCCTCTACTCTGCCAAGTTTGGGTCCTGAGCAAGCCTGACTTAGATGGAGTGTGTAAGGAGTTTGTTGGGGACTGCGGACCCTTAAGCGCAACAAACAGAGAAGGGAAGGAGAGGAAGTGAGAGTAAGTAGAGGGAGACATTGAGCTGCAATGCTGTCTCTGTGGAAGCTTCAGCAAACCTTCAAGGGGATTCTGAGGATGAAATAATCATTCACAGTTGTCCCAAGTGAGAGCCAGACTCTTATACTCCTGCATTGATCAATCATTGAATGCCATTTCCCCATAAAGGTGAAATGGCCTTGGGCAAAGGTCCTATTCAGCTGAGACATCTCTGAGAGGGTTTAAGAGATGAGAGCTGTCTTCCCATAGCAATTGCACTTTCCAGGTAATAAGTACTTCATTCCGAAGTGCATGACACATCATGGCTTCCACAACCTAGACATCCTTTATTATCTTATAACTCAGGGAGAATGAGATAGTCACTGGGGCAGAGAGCTCCATCTGGCTGGACCCACACACTCAAAAATGAGCAATAGTTGGAGAACCATTTAAAAATGGTCCTGATTTCAAAAGAAGAGAATGTATAGATGTGAAATGGGCACCCCCATACTTAGAAGGCAGTAGCTCTCAGATGGTGTGAAGATCACCATTGCAGGTTATTGGGTCATCATTTCCTGAGACCCACTTTACTCTGGATGGGCTGTAAGAAAGAGCACTGATCTTGGAGTCTGGAGACCAGAGTTCTTCTCTGTCTTTGTCATGACCTGATTATATCAGTTTATCAGGATCCTTTAGTCAGTTTCTTCAACTCTGCAAAAGGCCATTCAACTAGTCATTTAACCTCCATCAAAATTATATAAAATAATTATAAAGAATTGCTTTATAGTGTGGACACAGCTACACTAATATTTCTGTGAAACCTCTGTGGTATAATGAGGGTTGAATTGATTAGCAGTTCATAGTGAGACCTTCTTTCAGATTTGTACTTAACTGCTTTGCTTGCATTCAGTTGGTAGATTTTGCCTCATCAAGAGCCAGAGAATCAATAATTTTTAAAATTCCATTGACTTTAAAAAAAATATTTAGTTATTTGTAGGGGCGCCTGGGTGGCTTAGTCGGTTAAGCGTCCGACTTTCGCTTACGTCATGATCTCGCAGTTGGTGGGTTCGAGCCCCGCGTCGGGCTCTGTGCTGACTGCCAGCTCAGAGCCTGGAGCCTGTTTCAGTCTGTGACT
The DNA here is from genome assembly GCF_003009895.1 of Hyaena hyaena. NCBI lineage: Eukaryota > Metazoa > Chordata > Mammalia > Carnivora > Hyaenidae > Hyaena > Hyaena hyaena. The sequence continues at coordinate 375,722 of NW_024081613.1, forward strand.
CCCTCTCTCTCTGACCCTCCCCTGCTCACGCTGTCTCTCTCTCTCTCTCTCTTTCTCTCTCTCTCCTAGAAATAAATAAAAATATGTAAAAAAAGAAAAAAATAATCTTTAAAAAATATTTAGTTATTTGTAGCAATACACATTGTTTTCCTATCCATTGTCTTTCTAATCCATTGCATCTGAAAAACATAAAAGTAAGTAAAATACAATCTTTTGTTTTGCCTATCTCTCTCCTGGAGAATAGATTGTTTGATCTTACAAAAAGGAGCATATAGTTCCTACTTTATTAGATCATTAATTCTAAGCCTGTGAGAAGTTATTGTGCCCTGATAAAACCTTCTACTGTCATAAGTACAAGAAAAAGAGAAGTTGGATTCACGGATCTAACTCTTGAATTTTATGACCTCCAAAAAACTTTAGACCTCATTTGTACCTCAATTTCATTCTTCCCAAAAATTAGAGTTTAAAAAATCATCATATTAAGACTCACAGGTGAAATATAATTAGTAATGAAAATGATGAACAATAGAAATAGATCTTTTCACTAATGTTGACCATACTGATAATAACAGAGTAGGTGTAGAAATAAGTGCCTTTCACAAATCAAAAGATATATTTGCTCATTGTAGTCAATAGGCAAATGAGGCTTTATTTCTGGATATAATTTTTCAGATTTTGCAAGTATTATTTAACCTGATATTTTCACATCCTGTTTAGTGACATATTTTAATGGTGGCTTAAAAGATCCCCCATTATTCCCTTGATTTAGGACTTCTAAGGTCACTGATAAAGCAAAATATCTATCTAGAGATATTATCTCCATAAAAATTTTAAGAGTTGTTCAATGCTGACATTAGTCAATAATTTACTCTTTTTGAAAGAATAAGAAATAAGACAAGTGGGTATTTATTGAAAGAAGCTGGGAAGATTCGATTTGGGGCCATCACTTTTAGCAGATTTGAAGCCATGATCTTGAGACAGAAAAGGAATTGAAGAACTTTGACAAAACTGAAGATATGTCATTAGGGGTGGCATTTCCTGTTTTGCATAGACGGATGTTTAAAATTTTCGTTTTCCAAAAGTTTACACAAATTGGACATGCAAGCATGTGATCAAATTATGAAATCTATATATTTCTGACATCTTCACAGGCGCTTGTTATACCTCTAAATTCAGCAATAAACCATGCAGGCTGTAGAAAAAAGGCTGTGTAATTGTTGTGAGTTAGACTGACCTTTTATCTGAGCTATGAGCTACTTTACATAATCAGCTAGACCTCATTTCTACCTAACTGCAAATCATCTATTGCTCTGCCGTCATCCTGACAAACATATTAGAACTGAGGACTTGGTTCCTCAAGGACAGAATGGCTAGTCCCTGAAATGACCAAAGATTCTGATAGGGACTCACCTATTGATAATAATTAGGATAATTTCTTGCTCATTAACCTGAGAGCTTCTTGGGGGCAGGTGATGTCTTATTTGTATTTAAATTCTAAGGGTGTTAATTAGCCTCTGTCAGGTTGCAGGTTTTAAAATCATCCAGATCCTTTGGTTAATGGAAGAGCTCTTATGACGACAGAGGAGGAAGTAAAAGGATTAGGTACTTAAGTGCTGTGTGCACTAAACTCATGGAAAACTTCCTTGGGCTTCTTCTCAGTAAATAAGGTAGTTCTAATAGACCCTCATACACATGCGACTCAGCTCTCTGCTCCTTCCCTGCTTCTCTCTCTGCCTTTGTTTCCTTTCTCTTCAAAATTAACTATCATTGCTACCCTTTTGTTTTTCCTTTCTTCTCACTCTTCTGGTTTCTTCTTTTTCTTTGTTTCATTACCTCTTTACTTACTCCTCCCAAACCCTGTTTTAACTTACTATCTTTTTTTTTTTTTTTTGGTTAGGTCTATGTGTAGGGTCCCTCTTCTTTGTACTTATGTTCAGCCTTCTCAAAAGTGAGCATATGATCATTCATCCAACCTCTTTCAAAAATGAAGCATCCCTGGGAAGCCTGATGGCTCAGTCGATTGAGCTTCTGACTTCGGCTCACATCATGAACTCACGGTTCCCGGGTTCAAGCCCTGCATCAGACTAGCTGCTGCCAGCATAGAGCCTGCTTAGATCCTCTGTCCCCTTCTCTCTCTGCCCCTCCCCCACTCACACTGTCTCTCTCAAAAATGAATAAACATTTATAAAAAATGAAGTATCCCTTTCTTTGCCATCAACTCACACGCGTCATTCATAGGCTTCCTGGCAAACCTACACTTCATTGTCCTGGGACCAGGTAGCTTACCTCTGGTTCCATCACTGCCACCACAACGGCCAGGCCACAGTTCAAAGTATGTTTGCTTCCTTCAAAAATTCAGTGAGATGTGTCAAAGAAAAACAAAGCTGGACGTTTGTTAAAGCTCTGAAACGGATTTTACTCAGTTATTACTGACATTATGGGAAAGAGCAGAACTCCATTCTGATCTGTGTAGAGGTGACTTACGCATTGTCAAGGGAGAACAGCATAGAGAGGGGGAGCAAGTGGGTGCTTAATTAGAGTCAGGGAAGTGAACAATTACAAAGAGTTGGTCAGTGTAAGTGCTGATTAGGCCTGCCATGTCTGCTAGCCGGTAATTATCTAAATGAGGATTCTATCCTCCCACGGAGACTTGGAGACAGAAGCCCCATCCCTCCTGATGATTACATTTCAAAAGAAATGGTTTTTGGGTCCTTGAGAGAAACACTTCTAGGTTGTAGGAGATGCTTATACATCTCAAGGGACAAAAGAAGAATTCACAATTGTAAGCTCTTTCTGCCGATATATATCTTTATAACCCTGTGAAACTCAATTAATTCGAGAGGGGTTTTAAATCCTTACCTGTAAATAATGGAATTTGGTTTCAACAAATATGAAAACAAGTCCTTGATAACTCTAAGACTTTGCTATTCAACCAAAGAAAATGTAAAAGTAAGTAGACTCACTTCATCATGGCAACTCTTGTGTGTATATTTCTACACAAATCTAAAAATAAACGACTTAAAAATAAAAGGATGCACGTGATTCCAGAAGCTAAATCCAAACATGTGTGAAGTTCATTCATTCCATTATGTATTTTCCAAATGTTTCTACTTTTGTTTCTCCTTTTTCTCTCACACATACACTTCTACACCAGACGTGTGGGTTTTCCACACAAAGCGTCTCTGACACTGACTATCTGGAGTAGCATCAGATCTCTCAGGTAAGGGCCCAGTCACCAGGACTGCCCCTCTTCAGATACCAATTGCAAACCTCCAGGTTTTCTGACGTATCAGACCTAAACAATGCTCCCACACCCCATCTTTGAGTTCAATAATTTTCTAGAATGGCTCAATGAAATCAAGGAATTGCTTACTTACGTTTGCTAGTTTATTATAAAGGATAAATTAAAGTTTACAGATAGGAGCACCTGGGTGGCTCCGTCATCGGTTAAGCATCTGTCTCTTGATTTTGACTCAAGTCATGATCTCATGATTCATGGGATCGAGCCCCATGTGCTGTCAGCACAGAGCATGCTTTAGGATTCTTTCTCTCTCTCTGTCCTTCCCTTGTTTTATCTCTCTCTTTTTCTCTCTGTCTCTCTCTCAAAATAAATTAATAAACATTTGAAAAATTGAAGTTTACTGATAGACAACCAGATGGAAAGATGCATAGGGTGAAGTCTGGGGAAGGGTTGTGAAGTTACATGCATTCTCTGGGGAAGATTCCATTTGTTCAGCAGCCCAGAAGTTCTCTAAACCTTATGGTTTGGGGTGCTTTTATTGAGGTTTATCGTATAGGCACAATTGATCATTGATCATTAACTCACTTTCTAATCCCTCTCCCCTTTCTGGATGATGGGGATCGGGTTGAAAGTTCCAATCTTCTAACTGTGGTTTGGTCTTTCTGGTGCCCAGCCCCCATCCTGAAGCAATCCCTGAGCCCTTGAAGAATCATGTCATTAGGAAAAAATATACTCCTATCACCTGGGAAATTCCAAGTCAGAAACTGGGAGCAGAGGCCTATGTATATATTTTTACCTGTTATTTCACATTTGTTTTTAACATGGTACACTGCTGGAAACTTTCCTGGATTAACATAATGGAAATTTATTTGTAGTTTATGATTTCATGATGGTCAACAAAAGTGTTACATGTAAAGAGGTCTGCATGGCTTTATAATAACTCATAAACTATCATTTTCATAAGATTTTATCCTGCTTTTCTTTAGCTCCAGGTAATGCCTTTTCTTTAGTTCTAGGTAAAGACTTCAGTCCTTTTAGGCCCCAAAGATTCTGTGTCACCCGGTCTCTCTATCCTTCTTAGGCTCACCCCAACCTTCTGTGTCTCTAGCAGTTTTCCCTGAGTCTCTCCAGTGTGCTCTGCACCTTCTCACCACAGGGCCTTTGCACCTGCTCTGCTGATGTCCCCCAACTTAATTACAATCTGTAATTTTACACATGTTTTTCACTTAAAAAAATCATTATTGTTTTTCTCAATTAGACTATAAGTATAAAAGAAAAGTTCTCTGCCTGCTGCTTTCAGTTTATTTTAAAACATCATTGAATCAGTGAATGAAAAAAAATGAATAAACTAATTCAGTTCACCTTTTATGTACAAAACTGTAATTTTGAAGTCTTGTGGATACTTTTTCCTATGCCACAATCTATTTCTCCACTGAAATTTAGTTACGGTCTTTGTTTTGACTTTAAAAAGAATGTGAAATAGGAAGGGACAGTTATTTAAAAGCCACATGGCACTCTACAACACGACTGACAGTAAAGATACATAGGAAATATGGCAGAATTCAGATGACTTGTCACTGAACTCAATAGATATGATTTTAGTTCAAATATGAATAGCCCACCATTGTGGGTTTAATTGTACCCCCTACCCCCAGCCCAATTTTTTTAAAGTTCTCGTTCTTGTATACATAAATGTGACCTTATTTGGAAATGGGATCTCTGCACATGTAGTCAAGTCAAGATGATGCTAGTAAGAAGATGCTGAACTAGGGCAAGCCCTAATCCAATGAGTGGTGTCCTTATAAGAAGATCTAAACACACACACACACACACACACACACACACACACACACACACAAGACAAAGTACCATGTAATGATGGAAGCAGATATTGGAATGATGCATCTATAAGCCAAGGAACATCAAGAATTACTGGCAAACACCAGAAAAGAGAAATAGGTAAAGAACTGTCTTCCCTTAGAGACTTCACAGAGAACATGGCCCTGACAACATCTATATTGGACTTGTAGGCTCCAAAACTGTGAGACAATGAATTTCTGTTATTTGAAGCCACCCACTTTGTGGAGGTTTGTTATGGCAGACCTAGAAGATGAACATAGCCACTAATGCCTGGCACTTACCAGCAGTGCTTTTGGAATCTGCGATGATCTCTGTAAGATCCAAGTGCCCTTTGAAATCAGAGAATCTTGCTATCATTCATTTCCTTTAAGATTCTCAGTGGACCTACCAATGGTCAATAACAGAGACACATTTCCACAAACCACAGGTACAGTTCAAAAGCTGAAGATGATTCATGAAACTTTAAAAGGTGACCCCTGAGTTTGGAGGTGGGAGGAGTTATTTGTTTTCAGTAACAAAATCCTGTGAATACACAGGCTTAAATGGAGATCGCTTTCAATTTGATAATGTTTTTTCTCTCCCTTTAATTATTTCTCAATGAAAGGAAGCTGAAAGAAGATAAATATAACTGTGAAAAGTCTCAATAATTAAAATGTCACCTAGAAACTTTAAGAAACACTGGCATGAAGCTTAGTATTTTATTTGAAAATAAGGATTCCGCTCTCTTGTGCTCACAGTAGGGACGTCCCAGCACAATTACACAGCTGTGTCTATATGGAGCCAAAACACCACTATGAAGAATTACATTCAGTCCAATGTTTGCAGAGACTTCCAAGTAGCCAGATGTGAAGTTTTTGATAAGATTTCAGAGGACTCACTAAATGCTTCATTTTAATCTTTGTTTTGTCATTACATTGGCAATGGCTGAGTTAGTTTGGAACTGCTTTTGATGCTTTAACTGAGCAAGCAGTTCAGAAGTGAGTATTGGTGGAAATGGCTTCTTCATCTTTTTAAATTTTCTTTTATTTTCATCTATTTTATTTACTGAAAGTTCTCTACCATGCTTTTATGTTATTGCTCACATTATTCATTTATAAATATTAATTGTACAACTATCACCTGCCAGACCATTCTTCTGGATTTCTCAGGATTGTTTCATCCATAGAGAGCCACTTCACCCAAATTTATATTCTTCCTAGGGGCAGCCCACATGGAATAGCTGATGGGGTTGGAGTTTTCAGACCCGTGCCCTTAATTCTAATGAAGGACAAGTTTGGTAGGGCATGTTTTGTTCCAGAGTTCACTGAGGTGTTGGCGAAGACTAATATAAGTTAGAGGGGCTCTGGCACCTTGGAGAATTTCGGTGGTGGAGATTTTCTTCCTGGTAGACCAGAGCAGACTGCAGGAGGATCCATTATAGAATTGGCCTCAGGATAGAAATTGGGATGATAGGATTAGAAAGAGTAGTAGTGCTAAACCACCAGAAGGCAGGATGCTGCACTGTTTATAATGAGGACACTGTCAGGGTAGCAGCCAGGAGGCTTGGTGCAGATACAGTTACAATACTGGCTAATAGAATACAGAATCCCTAGGCATATGCAGCCAGCAAAGGCATGGCCACGCTCTGACAATTCTAAAGTCAGAAAGACCTATGATTTTGTCCCTGCTCCATTATTTACCATCTGTGTTAGTAACCAAGTCACTTATCTTCTCTGAATTTTTATTTTTTCAAAATATCAGGGATAATAAATCCTGTCTTGCTAGATTATTGCTACATTTAAATCAGTTATTACATACCAAACCATATAAGACAGATTTTGGCTCACAGATCTCAGTAAGGGGTAACAATTATCATAATCTATCTGTGACATTGACTGGCAGAAAATTAATGAACGCTTCTTCAGAACATTTAACAAAAACAGCTCTATAAGCAATGGAATAGGAAAGGTTGGGAAGAGAAAAATAACAGATATCCAAATTGGCTTATCAAAAACAGAATAATCACAAATGTTAATAAAGACCTAAATTGTCTCCAAGATAATACAATAAAGATGAGGCTGGGCTTTTTTTGGGGGGTGGGGGGAATGATAATCACCAGTATGCCAAAAGAAGAGACTTAAGACCCGTTTTCTACTCTATACTATGAAACTTAGACCTTTAAATGAATACATAGGGGGAAAAATCATAGCGTTGAGGAAATACTCAAGAGGAGAGCAAAATACCTTTTCAAGGACTGAGACATGCAGAAAGATAATTTAAATAATGTGATTTCTATTTTTATGGTTAAAAGACAATTTTATATTATGCATCTTGAGGTTTGCCTAGTAAAATGATGACATTTCTTTAAATCTATATATAAATGCATGGCAGAAAAGGGAAGACTGAAACAGCTTGTCAACATGTGACAGTCAACTGCCAAATTGTAAGTGAACAATGATAGTAAATGGAGACATATGACATAAAATCTGTTCTTAGACTTAGGAAGGTTAAGTTTGGCAATATTACCCATTTTTCATGAAAATCAAAACCTAAAAATCTGAGAAGCTAAGCGTATCTGAGAATGCATGGTCTCTCCATATTTTCCGAAATTAAGACAGCCAGTCCCCAAACTCCTAGGCACACTGAACTTTTTAAACCCGGTAGTTAATTTTATCTCTGGAATGTAGCTGCTCTGATTGTCCAAAATGTGATGACTTTTAAAAATCTTTTGACCATGTTCATTTTCCCTTAATCTTTCTAGCTGGTTCTTTTACCCTCTCAGATCATTTCCTTCTGGAGGAAACATGAATAGTGCAAATGTATCTTTGGAGTGGTCATTTATCTCCTAAGAAATAAATAAAATGGACTAGTTGAAAGCATAGAATTCAAAGAATCCGTTCCAGTTCTACTACATACCAGTTATGTGATTTGAGTAGTTTGGTTATTTTTTTTATTTTTTTTTTGGAGTATTGTTTCATCATCTTTAAATTGGAGATTAATAATATTTCCCCCTTTGGATAGCTAGTTTACTTTTGTCAATTTATTTTTGATAATAAAGTGATATTATCTACTTGAAGGTATTTTTAAACATGAAAACATTTTGGGGGGGTCTTGTATCTTTATTATCCTCATGAACTGTTGTTGGTTTAGCAGTTAAATTCAATGTAAATCTATTTTTAATATCAATTCTAATTTAGGATGACGTAGAGAACTAGCTACATAAGTTGACATATTGTTGACCAGCATCTCATTATAGCCTTGACTTACAGGTTTCCTGGAAGGGAAATATGACACTCCCTCTCACTTACTGATATTTTCCCTCTGTCACAAATCTTAAACCAACTGAATGATAGCGAAAACATAAATGAAGCAGTCAGGAAGAAAGAGAATGAATCAAACTTTCTGTTTGATATCTTTAAAATATATGTATTTAAAAATAAGACTTTTTACCTTTTAAGAGACGTACAAGTTCCACAATTTAAATTAAAAACAATCCATAAAGAAAAACAGAAATATTATATGATTAAAAACTAAATCACTAAAATAAAAATTTAAAAACACATTGTTCTTAAGGTGGATACATGGCTTTTTGTTTTGAATCAGTGTATGGGGCACCTGGGGGGCTCAGTCGGTTAAGCATCAGACTTCAGCTCAGGTCATGATCTTACCGCTTGTGAGCTGGAGTCCTGCCTCGGGCTCTGTGCTGACAGCTCAGAGCCTGGAGCCTGCTTCAGATTCTGTGTCTCTGTCTCTCTGACCCTCCCCTGCTCATACTGTGTCTCTCTCTCTCTTTCTCAGAAATAAATAAAAAACATTAAAAATTTTAAAAAGAATCGATGTAGGGGTAGGGGCATGGGGTGGCTCAGTCAGTGGACAATCAACTCAATTTCAGCTCAGGTTGTGATCTCACAGTGAGTTCAAGACTTTTAGTGACAGCACAGAGCTTGCTTGGGATTCTTTCTCTCCCTCTTTCTCTTCCTCTCCCTTGCTCACTCGTGTGCACTCTCTCAAAATGAATAAATAAACATTTTTTCTTAATTGGAAAGATTATCTCTCTCTCTCTCCCTTTGCTCTTCTCCCACTCTTTTTCTAAAAAAAAAAAAAAAAAGTCCCACCTCCAAAACCAAAAAGAACCAGTGTAAACTACCTAAACAAATATATCTCCCATAGATGGCTCACACTTGTCATCTTCCTCCCTCTTTTCGATCTAGTCTCCTCTCTCTCAACTACTATTTCCCTTCTTATCATTAGCACTTGGCAAGGTAAAATAGACAATACAGTAAAATAACACTCGGATTTAAATATATGAACTAAATGGAAAAAAAAAAACCTGACACATTGAAAAATAGGATCTTTCTATGGCACTTGGAACCCACCAAAAATTTTGTGTCCACCTCAAATTGAGTCTAAGTAAACTGAATCCAATGTAATCATTTTGTTGAGGTGTAATTTACATAACCTAAAATACACAGTTTTTTAGTGTTTTGGATGGATGAGTTAGATAACTCTATACATGTTACTACAGCCCAATCAAGTTACAGAACACTTCTTTCAATCTGGAAAATTCCCATACCCTCTGTCCCAGCTAATCCTTTCACCTACCCAAGGCAATGATTGTTCCTGAGTTTATCCTGAAGCATATTGCATGTGTTCTAGCATTTCATGCAGATGGAACCTTATCTATATATTTGTGTCCTAGTTCATTTGTTCAAGAAAATGCATTTGATATCCATGTTCATGTCTGTTTACCAATACATTATTTCGTTATTGCTGGTAAGTATTCCATTTTACGAAAAAAGCACAATTTTCTGTAACCATTCTCTTCTTGACAGATGTTTGAGTTGTTTCCAATATTTATGACTATGATTGAAGCTGTTATAAACATTTTTGTAAAGTCATATTTGGACACAGGTTTTTATTACTTTAAATATGTCAGAGTAATATTTCTTATGGTGCATATATTATTAATTTTATTTTTTAAAACTGTAGGGGTACTGCGTTGCTCAGTCCATTGAGCATCTGTCTTTTGATTTGGGCTTAGGTCATGATCTCACGGTGGGTGATCTCAAGACCCTCATAGGCCTCCACTCTCTCATTGTACAGCCTGCTTGGGATTCTCTCCTCTCTCTGTCTCTGTCTCTCTCTCTCTCAAAATAAATGAATAAATAAATAAACAAGTAAGTAAACATTTTAAAAAATAATAAAATGATAAAAATTGACAAACCAAACCAAACCAAACAAGAACATCAACAACAACAAACAATTTGCTAAATCATTTTCCAACATGTTTGCAAGTTTATACACCCACCAACAATGCAGGAGAGTCCCTGTTATTTTCCACCCTCCTAGTACTTATTTTTCCTTTTTTCTTTTGACTTTTCATTTTAATTAGGTGACATCTGATTGGGTTCTAATTTTAACATATTTTGTGACCAATATCACTGAGCATTTTCCCACGTTCTAATTGAATGTAAGTTTTTTCAGACTCTGTTGAGATTTTTTTTGCTTCATTTTATTCAACTGTTTTCCCTTCTGTTATATTTATCTTACAACTTTGTATTCAAGCTCTTTTTCAAATTTATCTACTCTGCATATTTCTTTGGATCATTAAATTGTGACCTCATGTTCTTAATGGTGACTTTCAAGAACAAAATTAATTAATTTGTATGAAGTCTGACTTATTTTGTTGAGCATTGTGAGCTGAATTGTGTTTTCCCCAAATTCATATGATGAAGTCCTAAATCCCAGTATTTCCAAATGTGCCTGTATTTGGAGATAGGACCTTTAAAGAGGTTTTTAAGATAAAATGAGGTCATATGTGTGGACCATATCCAAAATGATTGGTATCCTTATAGGAGATGAAGAGACAGACACACAAATGCACTCATGAAAGACCCTGAGAGGACACAGAAATAAGGCAGTTATAAACCAACAAGAAGGGATTCAGAAGAAACCAAATTGACCACAGTCTTGATCTTGGACTTCCAGCTTCCAGAACCATGAAAAAATAAATTTTGTTGTTTAAGCCGCCTAATCTGAGTTACATTGTTATGGTGGCCCCAGATGAAACAATGACTACTTTATTTCATTTCTAAGAAATCTTTGCCTACTGCAAGATAGTGAACTATATTCTCTTTCTCTTTTGTTCTTTCTAAATTGAAATTTCCTAAGGTTAGTTTTATATTTAGGTCTATGATTCACCTTGAATTAATTTTTGTGTTTGAGGTGACTTGGTATTCAAACTCACTTTTTTTTTTATAAGGATATATGTTCCACCATCAGCTGTTGAAACACCATTCTTTTCCCATTGAATTACTTTGGCACTGTTGTTGAAAAATAATTTCCAATATGTGTGGGTGTATTTCAAAGCTCTGTCTTCAGCTACATTGCTCTATCTGACTATGATCACACCAAAACCCCACTGCCTTGATCATGAAGCTTCAAGTATTGATATGAATTAGTGTAAGTCTTCTAAAATGTTCTTTTGTTTCAAGGTTGATTTGGCTATTGCAGCATTTCCATTTCCATATAAATTGAAATATTGTCAATATTTATAAAAATACCATGCTAATGCTTTGATTAGAATGTAACTGAATCTATAGACTGTTTGGGAGAGGACTGATGTTTATAACATTGAGTCTTTTAACCAATAAACATGCTACATTTAGCAATCTATTGAGGTCTTATTTCAATTTTCTCTGTAATAGCTCATAATTTTCAATGTAGAATTTTTACATTTCATACTTGTTTTATGTTTCTGATGTTTCTATAGATAGTATGTGTATTTAATTTGATTTTTCAAATTGTTTTGCTTGTATATAGAAATAAATTTTTTCTGTGTATATGTTGTGTGTGTACCTATTGACCATGTATCTTGGGAATGATGGTAAATTCACCTGTTCTAATAATTGTTTTTGTAAGATTTCTTTAGATTTTCTTGGCAAACAAGCATATCATCTGTGAATAAAGAGAGTTTACTTCTACTCCTTTCAAATATTTTTTAATTCCTTTTAAGATTCTTGTCTTATTGCCTTATTGTGCTGCTTATGGATTCCAGGATAATACTGAACAAAACCGGGAATGTAGACATTCTTGCTTTGCTCAGATATCAGAGTGATGATCTTTAATATTTCACCATAATATGTGATGTTAGTTTTAGGCCTTTTGTTCTCTCTCCCTCTTTTTCTAAGCATTTTTATAAAAACAATGGTGATTGAATTTAACGCTTTTTCTCTATCTATTGGAAAAGTTCTAACATTTTTTACCATATTCTTTTATTTCTAGGTCTATTGAGAGATAACTCACATGTAACATTTTGTAAATTTGTGTACTATGTGATTGTTTGATAAACATATATATTGCTAAATGTTTATATAATAAGGGTAGTTTACACATCATTCACCTCACATAATTACCATTTTGTTGTTGTTGTTTTGATGAGAACATTAAAACTTTATTCTTATAACAACTTTAAAGTCTATAATGTACCATCATTAACTATAGTCACCATGCTGTCCATTAGATCCCTAGAACATAAACATATTATGACTGAAATTTTGAACATCTGTTTATTTATTTTAAATGTTTATTTATTTATTTTTGAAAAAAAGAGAGAGAGAGAGAGAGAGGAGAAAGAAAGCATGTGGGGGAGGGGCAGAAAGAGAGGAGAGAGAGGAAAACCCAAGCAGGCTTCATGCAGTGTCAGAGCAAAGTTTCATGCAGGACTCAAACCCAAGCCACCCAGGTGCCCTGAAAATTTGAACCTTTAGATCAATATCTCCCTGTTTCTTCCACACATCAGCCCCTGACAACCACCGTTCTATTCTCCATTTCTATGAGTTCAATATTTTTATATTTTACATATAAATGAGGTCATAGTCTTTATGTCTTATTTCACTTAATATAAAACCCACAAGGCCCATCCTGTTGTTTTAAATCAGAATTTCTTATTTTTTAAAAAAATGTTTAAAGTTGATTTATTATTTATTTTGAGAGAGAAAGAGAGAAAGCAAGCAGAGAAGGGAGAGAGAAAAGGAAAGAGAATACAAAGTAGGCTCTGTACTGTCAGCACAGAGCCCGAAGTGGGGCTCAAGCTCATGAACCGTATGATCATGATCTGAACTGAAACCAAGAGTTCAATGCTTAATACATGCTAATGTATTAATATATAATATATGCTAATATAATATATATTAATAGATATATTCATATATATGTACATTGCATTTTCTTTATCCATTCATCTGTCAATGAACACATGGACACTTAGGTTGTTTTCATGTCTTGAGTATGGTAATCATGCTACAATGAACATGGAAGTGCAGGAAACTCTTCAAAATAGTGATTCCAAAGCCATCGGATTTATACGCAGATGTGGGATTGCTGTGTTATATGCCATTCCTGTTTTTAACTTTGTTCTCTTTTTTGTTTTGTTTTGTTTTATTTATTTATTTATTTATTTTTGAGAGAGAGAGAATATGCAAGTGAGTGAGGGAGAGAGAAGATCCTGTGAGGGGCAGAGAGAAAGAGGAGGAGAGAAATAGAGAGAAAGAGAGAAGCAACACTCATCGGAAGCAGGACTTGTGTGTTCACCTGAAATGGGGCTCGAGCTCACCTGATGCAGGACTCAAACTCATGAATGGTGAGATCATGACCTGAGCCATAGTTAGCAACTTAACTGACTGAGCCACCCAGGTGCCCCTCTGTTTTTAACTTCATAGTGGCTGTACCAATTTACATTACCACAAATAGTGCGCACAGATTATCTTTGTTCATAACCTAGATAGCATTTGTCCTCTCATGTTTTTTGACAACAGCCATTTTAAAAGATGGAATTCTGATTTGCATTTCCTGATGATTAGTGATGTGGAACACCTTTTAATATTACTTGGGGATATGTCTGTTCAAGTCCTCTGCCCATTTTACATCTTGGTTCTATAGATTTGCAGGTATATTAAGCAGCTTTGATAAAATAATATTGTACAACAAACAATCTCCCAACTCAGTGTCTTATACAAATAATAAATTATTTCTTAACAATAGTTTTGTGGATCAGCTGGGGGTACAACTGATTTCAATATGGATCCAAGATTTGGGCTGAATTAAAGCTGACTTTAAGTTTCTATTTGATCTTTAAGAAAATAATAATAGTACAATTAATTAATTAATTTCTTTTAGGTCTGGAAACAACAGGTAATTAGGCATGTTCTTAGGAGTAGAAGACAGACTCATAAGAAAGTGAGTGGTAACATGTGTTGCAAGCTAGTGTCTCAATTTAGAAATAGTGAAGTGTTATTCTTCTCATATTCCTTTGGGTAGATTAAGTCACGTGGTCAGGCTCAAAGTCACTAGAGCAAAGTATTCAGTCTACCTATCCTACTGGATGTAGAGTTACATAACTATAAGGTTACATAATAAAAGGAATGGTTGTAACTCCTATAAAGGCTAATGAATAACAGGGAATGATAATCCAATCTATTCCACAAGAAATGACCTTCCTATCTGAATTTGACTACTTAGTATTACTATTCCTTTTGAGTATGTTCCAGCCACTTTTTTGTTTTGATGAAATCTCTCCCCTCTGCCCAAAACCCAACAGGAGATGGAGGGTCACACTAAGTGAGTTCCTCTCATCCTATGGTTTGATCTAAAATGACATATTTTATCATCTATATCACCATTCACTTTGTTTCTACTTATCCCATCACTGCAGTGAAAATTTTCTTAAGTCGTATCATGAGTCTTTACCTTGTGTCTTCAGCACACTGCATCAGACGAAGCACAGGATTAACATCTGGACATATTAAATGAATTTCTGACTGGATGAATAAATGCCTTATTTGCACTTATTCCTATCTATACTTAACTAGCTTCTTTCTAAATTTAACTATGAGGGAAGTGCATAAGTATAGTTCTTAGGAAAGTCTAATATACCCAGTTCACTTTCCACAGAGCAGAAACTTAAAGGCTGAAGAAAGGAAGGACAGAAAGGAAAGGAAAGAGAATTAAAAGAAAAGGAAAGACTAGCCAGAGGTTTAAGATCTAAAAAGGGAATAATGTACCAAATAGATATTGAGGCAATGTACTAAATACGCCTACATAGAGTGTATTTAAAATACATTCAATTTATTACTACTCATTCTTCCTTTGATTTGCATAGAATTTTGTTTAAAGATTTTTGTAGATTTTTTTTCCAACTTATGGCAGGATGAGTCAGATACTAGAGTAGGAGGCTATTATACAACATTTCAGTAACTATAAGTATGATTTTGTACAAATAATTGAAAATTACTTTTGGGGGCTGATTGTTCTGTATATACAACAAATGTTAAAATTTTAAATAACCCTGGCACGGAGGTGTGTTTCTCTTCCTAACGTGCAGGTAGGTGGTGATAGAAGTTTTCAATGTTTCCCAATGGCATTCAGTTATTAATATAGAGGAGAATTAAAACACAGGTCTGTGTTAATAATAGTACTTAATACATTTAATTTCACAGGTAGTGTGTAAACATAAGAATCAAGGAATTAAGAACAAAAATTCTCAGTTAAAACAAAACATGGAACACCTGGTTGGCTCTGTTGGTTGAGTCTCCGACTTCGGCTCAGGTCGTGATCTCACGGCTCGTGAGTTCAAGCCCTGCGTTGGGCTCTGTGCTGAGAGCTCAGAGCCTGGAGCTGCTTCAGATTTTGTGTCTCCCCCCTTCTCTCTATTCCTTCCCTGGCTCACACTCTGCCTCTCTAAAAAATAAATAAACAGTAAAAAATTAAAAAAAACAACAACAACAGAAAAGTGTATAAAAGTCTTACAGTGCTAGAATTATTGTCTTGCTCTTAACTTCTCTCTCTAGAATTCATAAAATATTTTTCCAACTCCATTGCTAATATCCACAGTAAAGAGGCAAAGTGAGACTTTTTCTCATTTAATCTTTTTCAAGAAGATAACGCCTTTCATCCTTTTATTCATCTTTAGCCTTTGAAACTGGGACTCAGCATGAGCATATTCTTGGTGACTACTGTCATCTGTACTAATTTTGTATCTTCCTTTTCCAATTGGCCTTTTCCTAATCCTCATTACTCACCACCAAACAAGATGTCTTCCTCCTGTTAACAGTTTCTACCTGTTAGAAACTGTTTCCATTCTCTTTCAACTATGATTTATTATCAGCATCAGCTATGTATTTTGGCAAAGCAATTTCTTTGATTTGTCCAACTGAAGCAAGTCATGGCACATGATGGATACGCTTTCAAAAAGGGGAAGCCTTGGCATTTCTGGGGATAACTCCCAAAGCTCAAAACACCCACAACATCCATTAATTAACCTATTTCATGAGCATCTTCTTTACCTAAGATGTAGCAATCCTCTTTGCAATTGGACTCTATGAAAGTTAGATCCAATAACTAACTTTAAAATGTACTCAGTTCATTTGGGGAGAGTTTCATATGCATGTAAAACATAACATTAATTTCACAGAATGTGGAATATGTCCTACATTACAGACTATGTATTGGACACAGAGGTTACAGTATTATACAAAGACAAAAAATCTCAGTCTTATGTACTTTATATTTTAAATGGGAACACAAACAATAAAAAAAAAAAATATGGTGATTACCTACATATATAGGAAGTTATACGTGCTATGGAAAATATACAGGCTAAGGTTGATGGAAAGTATTGGGGGTTGTATGTGATTACAATTTCAGATGTGTGGCCAAGATTGGGTGTAATGACAAAAAAAATCAGTACATGAGCCATGTGGATATCTTGCCAATGAGTGTCCCTGGCAGATGTAACAAACAGGGCCAAGGCTTTCAGGTGGGGGCACTTGGCATATTTTATTCAAGAAACAAGGATTAGATCAGTAAGCTGTAGCAAAGTTTGCAACATGTGACTTAGAGGAAATAAGGCAAAAAATGTAATTAGCCCACAATTTTTATAGAGTCTTTCAGGTCAATATAATTTTTCTGGCTTTTGTCTGAAAGCATTGGGAAGGCATTGGTAAAATTACATTATCTTACTCTATGGAGTCAAAGATGTTTGCCAAAAACTGTAAGTGGCAGAACAGATCAATAGTCCAGGTTAGTTATGATGCTGGTTTAAACTGGGGTGGCCATGGTGAAAAGCTGGTGGCAGATTAGGTAGTGAGAAATTCAGGACATATTTTAAAGGATGAGCCAACATTTTATGATTGGCTGGATGTAATGTTTGAGAAAATAAGAAGAGATGCCATCAGGATTTTCGAACCACTACAATCTAAGACAGAAACTCTTAAAATAATACCACGGATTTCTAGAATGCTGGTAGTTGTATACTACCACAGTACATTTTCTGCCTTGGTGAAGTCACTCATAAAAGAACAAAAACCTTATTAGAAGAAGCAGGTTTAAAATTGAGCCTTTGGGGACCATCAGGATTTGGACAGAAAAGATCAGAGAGGCATATTTCTAGTGATGTAAATGCCACAAGCAGAAGAAATAAAATACATGTATGTGTGTAAACCTGGTAAACGTGGTCTGAGCCAAGAACCTGGAGAGGTCAACAAAAAACATTTACAGATTAGTTAGGAATTAAATTAAGGAAAATTCTAGAGATTAGATCAAATAGAATGAGATAAGTAGGATAAGATAATAACATTAGATAATAATAAGTTAAGAATGCAACAATAATATATATGATCATTTTAAAAGCATCTAGAGATAATGGGGGAACACAGTAATACTTTTAATCTAATCAGAATAGATTTTCACTGTAAGTGAAAATGCAAAATTTAATGCCCATGCTAAGGTATTCAGTGATTGGGTTGGGTCCATTTTGGTGTGATGTGTCCCTTTAGAAGCCAACGCTTATATACTAGGGATTTGGAAGTGCTATGCAAAATGAGCAATAACCTGATGAATGTGGTCAGTATTTTATAAAACATACAACCTGTATCAAGCCCTTAATCCATCAAGTGTGTTTTATCACATTCAGTTGAGAGTGGTACTATTGTTTCTGATTTCTGTAACAGGCAAATGATCAAATGTCACCCAGAGAGATATTGGTGACCATAAAGTGACTGAACAATATGTCAGAAAAACAATTTATTGTTTGCTTTTTACCACTCAGTAACTTCTCAGTTGACCTGAATACAGTCTTTAACATTATATCTTCTCAGCAGATGTAGCGTTACCCATGGGATTTGCTGAGTCAAATGCTTATGTTTTTATGAATTTTTGTTCTGTTTTGTTTTTTTTCCTGATTATGCATATGTATATTCTCTAAGGGAGCCATGTTAGAGAGTCCATTTATGCTCCTTGATAGAAAAATCAAGAGAAGATGGGGAAATACAACATTGCATTTCCACAATATTGTTTTATCTCTGAAAGAAAAATACTTAAAGAAGTATGATGTAGTTTGCCTATATATTAAAAGAGAAATGCAATATCAAATTAGTTTACATTTGTAATCATGTGTAATATACCATATATGTGTACTTATGTACATGCATTTTATTAAAGAATTTTTTCTTTAAATTTTTCAATGTTTAATTTTGAAAGAAAGAGAGGGAGAGAGAGCAGGAGAAAGAGAAAGAGAGAGCAAGAGAGGGCTAGAGAGAGAGGGAGACACAGAATCTGAAGAATCTGAAGCAGGCTCCAGGGTCTGACCTGTCTGCACAGAGCCCCATGTGGGGCTAAAATTCATGAACCATGAGATTATGACCTGAGCCGAAGTTGGATGCTTAACTGATGGAGCCACAGAGGTGCCCCAATGTAGATGCATTTTAAAAGGGTAACTTTTTGGGTGCCTGAGTGGCTCTGTCAGTTCAATGTCTGACTCTTGATTTCAGCTCAGGTCATGATCCCAGAGTCATGAGATCAAGCCTCAGGTTGGGTTCTGTGTTGAGCGTGGAGCCTGCTTAAAACTCTCTCTCTCTCTGTCTCTCTCTCTCTCTCTCTGTCTGTCTCTGCCCCACTGCCCTGCCTTTGTGCACATGCAGGTACATGCTTTTCTTCTCTCAAAAACAAAAACAAACAAAGAAAAACCCTAAAAGGGTGACCTTTGCAATATGAAATCACATTTTCAACGATAATAGGTAGAGACTTTCAACTGGTGTAATATATAGGTGAAGTCTTCTCTACATGAACTTTCTAAAATACACTTTCACACCAGCATCTAGGAAAGAAACTAAATGGCCAAAATGATTTAATCAATCACTGATTCAAAAGCAATCCCTTACTACAGATCTCTTATAAGTGGACAGAGGTGCTCATCCTTGACATGAGTCTCAGTCTTGTCTCTCTGTTTTGTGTACCACGTAATGAATGTTGGAGAGCTCTGTCAACCTCTTAATAAACACCTGTGGCCCCAGAGCCTGAGAAAGAGTGCATGTATTCAATCACAGTATCTGCCCCAGACCAATAGCAATTTATCTACAGAATGAGTCGACTTAGTCTCTCTATAGCCAAATTATCCTGAGATTGTATTTCCCAAGCTTCAGTTATTCATGGATTAGCCACATGTTTCACCACTTTTAGTATTATTTGGTTATTTTCATTATATCAACAAATTTTAACTAAATATGTATGTGCTAATACTTCATGGTAAGATGGCCACTTAAACACTAAAACACAAAATATTTGTATATTTTATCATTAAAAAAATCTTGAGTACTGTGTATCATGTTTTGAAATATGGGGACTCCAAAATTAAAACTGACAGTGAGATAGAATTCTCCCTTAATCCACATTGATGTTGTACTCAACTGTACTCTCCTGTTGTTAAAACTTGTGAAAAGCATTTAAATTCATTCAACAGATGGGTGCACAAGCCATGCTGTGTAAGCAGGACTTTCCTACTTCAAGGAATCTATGAGGACATGACTTGGCATCCATTTTCGAGGCACTTAAATGATATCAGGGACGCAAATTACCATGTTGCAAGAAACGAAAAGAGGGTAGATAAAGCTACAAGGGAGTTCAGAAGAAGGAAACATAATTTTGATCAAGGGGATGAGAAAAGAATTCAGGAATAAAGTAAAGTTTTTTCTGGGCCTTGAAATGGCAGATTGAACACTTAATATTATGAGAGGTTGGGGAAAGATGTTCCCAAAGAGTTTTGATGGCAGGAATGACATTAACAAAGATATTGACAGAAACAAGGAAGGCAGGATCAGGGAACTGAATATGGCTTGTAGGGTATAAGGCACAGGAATTATGCTTAAGGAGAAGAAGGCTAAAAGTGGAATCAGGTAATGGATTATGCAATACTTTGAACGCCAGCATATGAGATTCAGAATTCTGCACTAAGGGATTCTGTAATTATTTTTCTTTCAAAATCATGTAACTGTTACATGCACATATATTCACTTTCTATAATGTATAATGAGTTATCATTATAAAACTTGTATCATCCTAAATATTACTGCTATTATGATAGCATATATTTTATATGTCTTATCATTAATGTGTTCTTATATGACTTATATATAGTATTTCATATGTATGTGCATACACACACACACACACACTGCTGCTCCAAACACTATGTGCCATTCACACTGAAAAGAAAAAAGTACAGTATTAGATGGACTTTATTATCCATATTTTACAAATCTGAAAACTGATGATCAGAAACATTAAGACTATCTAGAGATACAGAAATAGGATTCATCTCCCTGTCTCTTATGACTCAATTTATGCTTCTTGATAATCATTAAATAGGGTAAAAAAACTTTTTAAATTCAGATTCTTCTGGGGTGTTAATCCTCATTTTAAGAATTGATTAGAGTCTCAAAAAAAAGGAAAAATCAGAACCGATTAAAGTTTCTCTGTTTCAGAATAAACACCCAATTTCTCTAACAACAAACTCATAAAATTGGCATTGATAACCAGAATTTAATAACCAGTACACTTGGGGTCCCTGGCATAACCAGACTTGGGCTCACAGCCTTCGGTTACTAGATGTTTTACTCAAGCCACGTAACTGAATTTCAGTTTTTTTTTTTCATTTGGATACAAGGACCTTTGAACTTAGGAATCTCAAAAGTCCTTGCCAAATCTATGAAGCTATGACAACATGCTTAACCACAAGCATGAAATGTAGGTCTCAGTAATTTCATCTTGCTCTTTGTTTTATTTATTTATTTGTTTGTTTGTTTGTTTATTTTAATGTTTACTTATTTTTGAGAGACAGAGACAGAGCATGAGAGGGGGAAGGACAGAGAGAGAGGCATACACAGAATCTGAAGCAGCTTCCAGGCTCCAAGCTGTCAGCACAGAGCCTGATGCGGGACTTGAACCCACAAACTGCAGATCATGACCTGAGCTGAAGTCGGAAGCTTAACTGATTGAGCCACCCAGGAACCCCTATCTTGTTCTTGACTTCAATGTTTGCTTTGGTCTTTTTTAGGAGAAGTAAAATAATTTATTTGAAGTCCATTATTAATTTTGGGATCTGTAAAAATGGAGAGATCAACTTTATTGTATTTCAATTATGCTATAGTAAAAAGAAAAAAAATTCTTTGGTTTCAATCCATGGAATCATCACTTCCTGCCTGTGTAATCTTGAGTAATGTATCTATAGACATTCTGAATTCTAGCTTCCACATCTATGAAGATAGAATGGTAAGAATTAGAAGTAATATATTTGAGGGGGACCTGGATAGCTCAGTAGGTTAAGTGACCGACCCTTGATTTTGGCTCAAGTTCCTTAGTTCGAGGCTTGTGTTGGGCTCTCTACTGACAGTTCTCTCTCTATCAAAATAAATAAATAAGCATTAGACAAAAAAGTAACTCATTTGAGAGACTAGCTGTACATCTGGCACTCAGCATAATGGAGATAATAGAGCGTGCTGTTTATGAGCACAGGTTTAGCTTCAGGTGGCCTTGGGTCATGGGTTGTTTAACCTTGAAGGTATATGACTCAACCTCTCTAAGATTTTAAAACAGAGACCATAAAACCTACTTGATAGTAGTAGTAAAAAAGTGGTAGTAAGAAAATAGAAGACATATTACTTAAAAACTGCTCAGCACAGTGCTTGGTACAAATAATACCAATTAATCAATGTATACATATTTTTAAATTATTTTTTAGGAACTGGTAACAATTAAAACTACTAATAAATCTGATAATAATAAATGAGATAGCTATTGCTATTATTGTACCCATATAGGTACTTCTATGTCTTTTTGACTATTTGAAATATACAATTTAAAAGGCTGGTTGATTTATAATTTTTAAAACTGTATACATATTTTAAGTGACATGTCACCTGGATTACATATTCCCATAATGTTTTAACATTGGCCACTGATAATCAGGTGTCTAACACAAAATTTCCCTAAGTAGTAAAAATTCTTCCTGTTTTCTTTTAAGATGTAAATAACAGACTAAGTCAAGGTGCCAAACCAGGGTATTACCAAGAAACTTCTCTAATATGAAATAAATAAACAGTGTGAGAAAGAGTAATAAAATTTATTGGCTTTGTTTCTGAAAGGTCTGGGAAAGACAGTATTCTAAATCTATATTTTGGTCATTGTTTATGAGAGCTAAGAAAAGAGATGGCTTTTTCTAACTGTAAATGCAGGAACACATATTCTGTTACATAAAGTTACAGTGTCTAAAACATAAAACTACTAAAATGTGCTTTGGAATCAATTTATAATGATTAGGAATTTCAGGAAAAAGCCATGTCTTTATGGTGTCATTTTCCCCAAAATACCAGTCTATTTTATTATTAAATTATAACCACAAGTTGTTCATTTTCGGGGTAAAATAGCCAGTATTAATTTGCTCCCTATATGACTGTTCTCCAAGTTTATTTATTCTTGTCCTAACTTTTGCCTTAATGAATGTGTTATCTGTTTTTTTCTAATCCTGCTACACAAGAATGGTAAGGGATATCCGGCATGAATGCCTTTTGACCCTAATCTTAAGTGCATTGAAACATTCCTGAAAGTCAAACCAGCGTGCCTTTTCGCTTCTCTGTTCCTGAAACCTCATACTTAAAGCATATTGTGTTTGTCTCCTTTATTTGCCTCAGGACAGAAATCCTGACCTTCTGGGCCTTTCATTTTACCATGCCCCTTTGTGGGAATGAAAAAACTATTTTACCCTTGGGAAAATGAAATAGAACAAGGAAAATGAGGACTCAGATTATTTTATGAAAGAAGGAAAGGGAGATTGATAAGAATCAAACATTCAGGCTATCTTCACACATGTGCGTGCACACACACGCACACACTCACAAATATACACACATGCCCTTTATATATATATATATATATATATATTTGTATCTATATATATAATTTTGTATATATATACATATAATTTATATAATATAGATTATACATATATAATGTTATATATATACACATATATGTGATACTTGGAGAGGTATATGAACTCTTGATCTTATGTAAGTTTCTATTATCTTCAAAATTAAGACAGGGAGTTGGTGCTGTGACCAGGTTGCCTGCTTCTAACTTTTTTTTTCTTAATTTTTTTAAAAAATTTATTTCTGAGAGAGAGAGAGAGAGCATGAGCTGGGGAGGGTCAGAGAGAGAGGGAGGTACAGAATCTGAAACAGGCTCCAGGCTCTGAGCTAGCTGTCAGCGCAGAGCCCGATGTGGGGCTCGAACCCACAAACCGTGAGATCATGACCCGAGCCAAAGTCGGACACTTAACCGACGGAGCCACCCAGGGGCCCACAGGTTGTCTGCTTCTAAAGTCAAATCTTCATCATAACGGATAAATTGTATGTGTGTACTATTGAGCCAAACATGTCAGACCCCAAAGAGTGTATTAGTTATGATTCTGATGAGCACCAATCCATGAGACTGGGGATCAGCTAGTAGCTCGTCAGCCTTGACAGGAACTGATAACAGGACAGGAGCATGAAGGTATTTCTGGTTATGGGTCCTTGGATATGCATATGGTCAGTATGAAAATTTATTGAGTTATAATATACTATTATAACATAGTCTTTTATATATATTTCAATTTAATAAAACATCACAAAGGTATTTCATCTAGAGAATCAAATTTACAACTCTTAGTCATAGAAGAGCAGCCTTCTTATATTTTACCTATTTTGAAAGGTACAGAAAATTGCATTTTAGGAAGATACCACTTCAAGGTGCCTAGGTGGCTCAGACAGTTACACATCTGATGCTTGGTTTCGGCTCAGCTCGTGATCTCACGGTCCCTGAGGTCGAGCCCTTCCTCAGACTCTGTGCTGATAGCATTGAGCCTGCTTGGGTTTCTCCCTCTCCACCCTCTCTACCCCTTCCTGCCCAAAATAAATAAGTAAGCATTTTTTCTTAGAGTCTACTTCAATAAGAAATAGGGGAGGGAACTATGATTTAGCATAAAACTACTAAGAAATCTTAATTATTCTTGGAATATTTTTCTGCACTTGGTAATAATACCCTGTCAGATTTTGGAGGCATGAGAGTGATTAAAAGGGAGTTCTGCCTGCAAGGAGCTTGCAGTCTAGTGGGAAGGAGAATATGACAATTTACTTTTGATATGACAATTACTCTAAGAAGAGTATATTGCACATGGTGAAATTGGAATTCTAAGAAGAAACACATGGAAATGCATACACACAAGCCTTAGTGGAGCACAGGCATTTCAAAAAGAGCTGATATTTGGGTTGTTTGCCACTGGAATGAGGCTGAATTAGCCAAGTAGACAAAGAGTTTTCTGACAACCTACAGGTATCCTGTATGTATCAGGAGATAGATACATAAATACAATCCCCAAATGGATTACTCCCAACATCTTCTCAGTTGGACTCCAGATTGGGCACTAATGAGCATTTCTAAATGCCAGGAAAAGAAAAGGTATGTGCCTTCACAGTGTCCCAACTGATGGTGGCCAGAAGAAGGACATGAGTGGCAAAGGAGGGTAAAAGGACCAGCCCCATGGAAGGTTTTTTAAGGTAATTAATTCCTACCCTAATGGAAACATAGTGGAGCACACATGGAAGAAAGATCGAGAAATGGGGCGCCAGAGCAACAGAGGAGCTGCTCTTAAAACAGCTCTCCTTCTCCTTATTTATGGCCCAATCAGGAAATTTCTAGCATTTGGATCAAAAGCATCACTAGTATATAGGCACCTTGATTCACCATCCGTATGTATATAAATAAAACAAACTAAGATGCTTGAAGTAATTGAGACAACAAGAATCCTAAAGCACCATTCTTGAAGCTAGGATATTAGCTTCTCAACCTTGACTATTGGCTAAATTAGGATCAGAGCGACTCATTAGCGGGTTTCATAAATAGCCTCAAAAAATAGTTCTTTTCTAGGCAAAGCACAAAGGAAACGTGCATGCTGGTGGCGAAGGGGAGAAAATAATTAAAAGCAAGCAAACAAAGGAAACAGAAAACTTATTCTGGATGAGAAGTGTTTCAAAAATATCCAGCATCCTTCCAGGACCTCAATAGGTGAATATACATGTTTGAATCAAACCCTAAAAATTGATTGAAAGGAAAGGGTTTCCTTGAGAGTCTAATAGGCTAAAAGTTTAGATGAATGATTAGAAAAGCACCCTTAATAAGAGTTTTTAAATTAATCTTAAATTGTATCATACTGTAAATTTACTGGTTCCCTCATAAATGAGTTTACTTGTCTACATAACAAAGGCGAACTGTTTATGAGGGCCTACGAAGATCTTCATCATCTGGATCTTGATTATCTGTCCAGTTTCTATGCTCTATATTCTCCCTCACTTATACAGTATTTTTCCACTACAATGACTCTCTGGAAAGCTCCAAATTAACTGCCTTGTCAGACTCTCATGTCTTTAAATACACTCTTTGCATTACCAGGAATTACCATCTCACCAGAGAGAATACATCCTATCTCACAATGCCCAACCCAATGAACACTTTCCATAAAACATTTGTGCAACAGAAAAATGAGACAGCACTAGATTTTATTTATGAGTTTAAAGGAATTATTCAAGGTTACTAAAAGATGCTAAATTTAAATAATCCCTGAAGTTGCAGTGATGATTACCTCCTCCACTGCCTTGAATCCTTATCAGACACAGCTCATTTAGTCCCTGGGTGCCTAATAAGAGAATTTTCAGGAAAGGAGAGGCTGAGGTGAAATGCAGTAGTTCTTGCTAACAGTTTTAAGACAGAGTTTACATCTAGGATAAGGTCAAAGTACATTTTTTCCACTAATTTGGAGCTTGAAGTTGCAAATTTCCCATTCTCTATTCCAATTATCTATGCTCATCTATTCCACTATCAGCACTAATTTGTAAAATTGTCTTGGCTATAACAATACTCATGGGTTGCAATTATTAGGAGTTTACAGTATGGCAGAGGCCAGCATACACTATATCATTCCATTTTCAAAAATACTCTCAAGGCCCCAATAGATGCACACTTTATAGATGAAGTATTTAAGGCAAAGGATTTTAGATATATTGCCAAAGGACACATAACTGAAACGAGATGAAGTCAGGATTTTAAAATATGAGGAGTCCAGAGTCCTTGTTCTTAGTTTTTGTGCTATAATGTTTCCATTTTTGGACTGTACTAATATGTATTTTTCACTATCTTCTAGGCTCAGATCTCAGTAATTTGTGTTAACATCACCTCATTTAAAGTTTACTATATAAGTGTCAAAAACATAACTCAGATAGATGAAAACCCTTGTCCCAAATCATGAAATTATTTAGTTAATTGTATGAATTAAATTCCAGATACATTTATTCTAATTTAGAAAACACAGTAAATGAAATTATTATGCTTTAGAAGAAAAACAAGTTATTTCATTAATGCCTTCTAATATGACAATGACACAGGAATAGAAATATGATAATAAAATAAACTATAAAGAAATATAGAGATGATAGGACTACCCCCAAGGAATTATGGTCAAGAGCAGAGACCCCTATGATATCTATGCATTGTTCTCTACTCAGGTGAAAAGGATTAGGACTCTACCAACAGTCTGTGCAGACTTAACTGTGGACTTAGCATAATCATTCATAGTGCAATTTTAGAAGAAATCTTGAACATTATCCTCTCTTC
This sequence comes from Hyaena hyaena, assembly GCF_003009895.1. Lineage (NCBI taxonomy): Eukaryota > Metazoa > Chordata > Mammalia > Carnivora > Hyaenidae > Hyaena > Hyaena hyaena. The sequence continues at coordinate 402,837 of NW_024081613.1, forward strand.
GATTTTATACATAAAGTCTGTTCTCAGGGCACCTGGGTGACTCAGTCAGTTGGGTGTCCGACTGCAGCACAGGTCATAATCTCATAGTATGTGTGTTTGAGCCTTGCATCGGGCTCTCTGCTGTCAGCACAGAACCTGCAACGGATCCTCTGTCTCCTCTCTCTGCCCCTCTTCCACTTTCTCTCTCTCTCAATAAATAAATAAATTTGAAAAAACATTTAAAACCAAAAACCAAAACAAAACATATCTGTTCTCTTTCTCTTCACCTCTGTTTATATTTTGTCTTATCATAGACCATGGTTATTTAAAACACTATATAATACTATAGAATTACAAGTCAAAACAACACTCAGTAAGTGGCATTGCCAATTTACTGATCCAGATCTTCTAACTCATGGCTTCCATTAAATAACAATACGTGCCGTTTAATATTTATCATTTTATCCTCAGAACCCAGGTCAAAACCATTGACCCCACAGAAAAGAATTCACAGTTATAGAAGAAAGAGAACTGAAAACAGTTACAATATACAGGACACGTTTATAAATGTTAATATGAAGCACTTTATGAGCCCACGGAATACATTAATAATTTGGCCCAAGGAAAACAAGAAAGACTGAAGCATTGGAGATTTTAGAAGTGCCCTCCCGGAGGCTTAGGACAGGGCACTGTAACTGAGGACTATGGCTACTTAGCTTTTAAGAGGAAATTTTCCTTGCAATTGGTTTCATTTTAAACTTAATGCAGCTTTACCGTTATCCATAACTTGTATGTGTTTTATTTGGGATATAAAATTACCTACATCCTTGAGTAAAATTAAAAGACCGGTAGGAAGAAGTGTCCTGTCACGAATGCACTTTAGTTTGAGGATCAGCGCCTTCAGTGGAACTTTGTACTGGCTCAGTAGGGACCTGTGTGTGGATGGAGGCTCAGGTGGGTGTGGTTCAAGGTGTGCAAGAGCCTGAGGACACCGAAAGCTAATGAGGGCTTGCCTGTTCCGTGAGTGGTGGGGAGACCAGGAAGGTAGAGTGTAGGGCAAGCAAACAGTGAATTCTCCCAGAAGTATAAGTTGTTACTGGATTTCTGGGGAGTGGATAAAATGATAATAAGCATTTCTCTCTGGAGGTGTTATCAGACATTTTTAACATAAGCCATTTCCTCAGATAGCTTCCACACCAGGTTGTCTTCTTGTTTAGGGATATCTTTCCTGACTGGGAAGGGGAAGGGGTACCTCTGCTTTAAGTTCTTGCACTATTACCCTCATTTTCCTCTCCTCATTCAAACAGCTACAGGAAAGCATAAAGCAATGCTTGGAATTCCATTTATGACATATTACTCTCTAAATACTCCTGAAGGATGAAGCACAAAGTTTTGACAGAAGAATTTTATTATTCTTTTTAAGTATTTATTTAATTTATTTACAGAGAGTATTTATTTATTTAGAGAAAGAGAGAGAGGAAGGAGCAGAGAGAGAGAGAATCCCAAGCAGGCTCTGCATTGTGAGTGCACAGCCCAACGTGGGGCTCCAACTCACGAACTATGAGATCATGACCTGAGCTGAAATCAAGAGTTGGGTGCTTAACTGACTGAACCACCTAGAAGCCCAGAGATGAACTTTATTATTGATAGTACTGTTGTTTTTTAAAAATTTAAGGACAATATTTTTATTTATTATTAGAGCATTTTTCTAAAAGAAAGCTCATTCTACATCCTCCATTTAAAACCAATTTTTATTTTCTCATGCTCTTGAGTATTTTTTTTTTTATCATTGAAAAGTCAAAATACTCCTTATAGAAAAATGCTGCCCTTTTGTTTTAGGTGATCAGTTAACCTCCTGGCTTTCCCCCTTCCCTGGGAAGGAAACACTGCCTCTTCACACAGACATACACTGCGGGTCTTCAATTCGCTCTATTCATTTAAAGTCATTGCTCTTATGTATTACAAGCTGTAATTGCTTCTAGCAATAGAGTGCCCTACCTCACTAACATAATCATAATACAGTTACTAAATATTTTTTACATGGCAGTATGTGTTGTTGGATAACTATTATGTCAGGCATTATTATAATTTTCTCTTTGTACCATTGTAGTTTGAAGATGTATAGAACAGAATTGGCTTCTATCTGTGGAGCAATTAAATGAAATATTATAAACAGGATAGCCTATCAGTAAAGCCTGACTATTTACTTGCTGAATTAATATTCAACAGAAGAGCAGCAGCAACCCAGAATGTTGGATGTAGGAAAGAACACATTTCATCTCAAATAATGTAGGCGGCATGCTTCCTTTATGAGGTCTTGATATTTACTTCCTGTTAGTAGAAGGTGATGATGGGGTGGGCAATCCAGCAGGATTTGACCACATTAGAAGACAAAGACGCACATCCAAACATCCATTCCCCCCCGTCCCCAGCCTCCGCTTCAGCTCAGATTCAGAAATTCTGCTGATCGAATAAAATGAAAATAAAAACTGGCATTTAGATTATGACTTTCATCTCAAGAGCTCAGCCCTTGTGAAAATCATCATTCCCTTTTCTATGTGATTATCAGCACTGGAGTAGGAGCCAATTGCCTTTAAAGAGCCCAATCACCTATCCAAATATTCTTATATACACATCCAAACAACAATGCATCAGACTTTCATATAATCAACAAATTGAGATTGTCTCCATACTCAAGGTTACTTTCCAGTCTTCTTTTTATAAAATTTGGGAAGACTGATGATTATGGCACTATTTTCACATTTAACTATAATGGTCCAGTATTGGTCATTAGGATCACAGAAATGTGTGATGGAGGAGTGCTTGGGTGGCTCAGTCGGTTATGCCTCTGACTCTTGATTTCAGCTCAGGTCATGATCTCACGGTTTGGTTCATAGGTTCAAGCCTCATGTCAGGCTTTGCACCGACAGCACAGAGCCTGCTTGGGATTCTCTCCTTCTCTCTCTCTCTCCCTCTCTCTCTCTCTCTCTACCCCCTCCCTTTGCCTCTCCCTTGCTTATGCTTTCTCTCCCTCTCAAAAATATTATCATGGGAAGATGTTAGCATGTTTGTATACTGTATTTCCTGGAGATGAGCTAAAACATCTATCTGTCTTAAATAGCTCAATCCAAATAAAATGTTTCTCTTTCTGAATGCTTATAACATTTACATAAGGTTCTTACTTGCTTTATGCATTGTCATGTGCTTTATTTATTTTGGTTTTATTTACCATTAAAAATAAAAGTATTTGATATATAAGATTGAAATCTAAGATTGCCTCCCCTCCATGTGACACAGAGCAGGGTTCAGAGTTTAGTGGGTTTTCAACTGATAATCAACAATTAATAAATTAGATACTTTGAGGAAGAGTTCTATACCAGATGACTTTCTTGTTCCCTTGAAATATATGATTCTATTTATTCATTTCAAGGCACAGTGCATGTGAGTTATTTAAAAAAAAATATGTTTCTGAAGAAGTGACAGACTCTTCAGATTAAATCAAGTCTGTGGATACTTGAATTTCAGACTTATGTATAATAATTGTTTATTCCAAACTATAGCTGCTTTATGACTGGGTCAGTGGACTTTATTTAAGCAACCTCTAGACCCAATTCATTCATTTTTAGAATCAAGCCTAATGTACTTGTAAAAATCAAGAGTATTAAAATTAGCTACCATTGTAAGGATAAATATAGAATTATCTATAGACAATGTATAAACTTTTTCTGTCAGTCACTTTGCTATTGTGTAATTGAACTTTATTTAAGCAACCCAATTCATTCATTTTAGGAATCAAGCCAAATGTACTTGTAAAAATCAAAAGTATTAAAATTAGATACCATTGTAAAAATAAATATAGAATTATCTATAAACAATGTATAAACTTTTTCTGTCAGTCACTTTGCTATTGTGTAATTGAACCTAATTTTTGCAGCACAGGTAAGACCCTAACTTTTGCATCCAGGCTATTGTTGATGGCAGATGGGAGAAAGGGAGAGGATGAATCATTAGTTGCATTTGTTAAATTTGAAGCAAACTAATGCTGTCACCTTGGACCAAAATATAAACAATGTTCTGAAAGAAAGGAAAGTGCTCCCTAAATTATTTAAGTCTGTACCATAATTAATATACAGCACTATTGATTTAATTAAACTAAGCTGACTCCATACCAGGGAAGGCCCAAAGTTAATTAGCATCATAGCCCTAGGCCTTTCAAATACAACAGAAAGTAATTGGTGGTAAAATGCTTGTTTATTATAATTTCAAAGACCTTAGCTATGTGGATAATTTCTTATCATTAGTAGTTTTCCCTGATGGTATTTCTCTCCTCATATATAGTTATATTACATTAGGGTGTATCACTTATTAAATATTACCTTTTCTGATAGTCCTGCCAGTTCTACAAATTCCTGTTTAATACAAACTTATAGCCCCATGGAGAATTGGTGGAACCCTCTAGATTCAACATCCCCCAGAGATGAAAAGGATTCTTCTGCCTATCTTCTTCCTTTTCATCTTCAACATTTATTGAACACATACTAAGTGAAAGGTGGCACTAAAAACACAAAAGGCCAGCTAAGTGTGAGACCTGAGAATTGTCTACCATCTTGTTCATCTGCTTATATCCAAGATATAAGCACTAATTACTAATTCTACCAGCAGAAGGCCCTTATTACAGTCACAAGTGAAGAAGAAGCTTCCAGACAGTTTGCTAAATCTATGGTCATTCTCAGCCTCTGACGCTCTATTCACTTGAACTGTTATTCTTGTTTTCTGACCACCCTCCCTTAGATCCTGATGTTAGCTCACACAGTCTTCAGGAGGAATTTTTTTTTTAACACCAACCTGTCCATGTGAGCACCCCTGCTTAATCACTCCAATGACTTGACTATTTTATTTTAGATAAAGTCCAACTCCTTAGTATGGAACCCAAAAGTCTTGCTTACAAAGTGAATATGAATCTATAGCACATCCACGCTTGCATATTACACATTTGCAATAGCTAATTACAAGAGTTAATTATTTGCAACCTCTTGTGCTTTTCTCTGTGTTTTCTCAGCCTGCACTTTTGGAAAATTTATAATATGTCACTCATGCTTCTAATTTTGCTTTTTGACAAAACAGTGCATACTTATCCATGCTGTGTCTGCCTCACTAGATGATAAGCTCTTTTAGAAGAAAGGATGTGCTTAATTTATCTTTATGTCTGTAGTGTCTGCTGTATTACCGAGCCCATCATATGATTTTAGGAAATGCCTTGTCCACATAGTTAAGAGAAAATGATCTATTTGAGATCAGCAATAATAATCTATAATTGTATACCATCTAAATGTTAGGCACCTTGCACATCTTACTTCCTATTAATTTTCTAAGTCACCATAAATATTTCTCTTACATGACACCTAAGAAATTAAAGCTCAGATGGTTAAAAACCATGTGTTTTAGAATAGAAGTTTGAACTCAGACAGCCAGTGCTTCCAGAGTCAACACTCTTAATCACTGTCCTGTAGAAAGTAATAAACTGGACTATATAACTGTAAAAGCCTGGGCTATTATTGGCATGTTACACATAAATACAGTCAATATTCAGAGGATCAAAGCAACACTACAGCCTGGAGGCCCACATGAAATATCATGAGAGAGTTTAGGCTTGAGTCTGATTTTTTCCTCTGGGTTCAGATTTTCTCTGACTTCTCCTGACTCAATTTATCTCTCCCCATACGGTGTTAAATGACTTTTATAGCTCTATTGCGGGTATTTGCATAAGCAGCAAACTTTTGGGTGTTTTCTTTTTACATCTCTTTGTATTTAATCTCTTAACATAGAAATGGCTTGATCTTCAAAGATGCTGAAAATTTTGGTGACCTTGACCTCACTCTGAGAGTGTGCATTGTCTTTTGGAGAAAATTAACCAGATAAACATATGTTCTCGTAAAATCAATAGCTGACATATCACATCTTATAGGGACCTGTCAAAAGGAAGAGCTATCATAAATCCAAGCATCTGTAAAATGTAAATTTAGAGGGCATAAAAACCCTGTGCAATAATAGAAAGCAGAATCTAGTCAGAGGAATAGAAGGAAGGTGGAAAGGATTTATGCCCTAACCATAAACTTGAATACACTAAAAATAAAGCACCTGATTAAAGTATCTGTTCTCCTCTTTCATTTATTTTATAGTGCATTTTCTGAAAAGAAGTACAAGACAATGAGCTATGTTTATTTAGAGATTGAAAAGTCTCTTCAAATCTTCCCTACATTTAGAGAATGAAAAGGCAAAATGTACTTTTTCTAGGGGATCCAGGATCCAGAAAAACATCAACTCCTTTTTTTCTGCCAAGACTAAACGTCTTCCTCTTCATTAGAACCTACTGGAGAAAATCTTTATAGTTATCTATATCCTAGTGTTAATAGTTGGGTATTCTATCAATTGATGGGTTTTTGCCTTTCTGGTTTACTTTCTTAGCTAAGTATGGAAATGTAGTCTCAGAATCTAGCTTTCCAAATATATTATTCTAGGGAAATTGCTTTAAAAATCAGTGACATCTTATTGCCAAATCCGATATGCAGTTATTCTATCCAATATAAAATATAGTTATTCTATATAGTTATTTAATATAGCTATTCTATCTAATATAGTCTTATGACTTATTGACTATTTATTTACTTATTTAATTTTTGTTACCCTTGTGTTTTGCTAATGTCTTTTCTAATTTCTTCCTGATTCTATTCCTCAGTTTACACCTCCTAAATATCAAGCTTTCTTAGACTTCCTTTCTCAGTCCTTTTATCATTCTATATTTTTCCTCTGGATAAGGTCACTCAGGTGTATGCCTTCTGTCACCACCTGTGTTATCACTGACACTAAACTATAAATCCCCATTTCTGAGACAACTCTTGGACTACAGACACATGTGCCTCCTCAGCTGGCCAGTCAGTGCTCTGTAGATGTTCCCAACCGAGTCACCTGTCTAACACACCTCCCCCAGTTCCTTCTCACCCTCCTGTGTGCCCTGATCCAGTAGGTGACAGATGACTTATCCCTCTCTAGCCTTTAAAGAAAAGCTGTTCTGTAACTTATATGTTATATGTTACTTTATGTTGAACTCCCTCAGCATTTGGAGGTGTCCCAGCGAAGCAGAACCCGGCTGGTTTCGGGTCAGTGTTGGAGATTGGAGACACATGGAGGACACAGAGTTCTCTGATAAAACATACAGCTGAGCAAAACTTCCGACAACTCGGCCTCTGGGTGGAGGCTGCCAAAATCAACTTGGCAGCCCTTCTGACTGATGACCCTAAAGAGGGTTCAAGGGAGTCACCTGACAATAATTCTTGCAGAGCCGCAGGATGATTACTTTCAAGGCAAATGCGAAGACATCTTTGGGGTTCAAAGTTCCATTTTACTACAGCATCTCAATGCATTTAACTGGAAGTATTTAGGTTGCTTGAACACCACAGAAACAGCATTTGACAAAGAAACAAAAGGAGACTCAACCTGCCATTCCCTAGGAAGTCTGCCTACACAGCTGGCACCATGGGGATTTCTTATGTGCATTTTTGAATGTGTTCCAAGACTTCAAAATGGGATTTCCTGAATCTAAAATGCCGACTGCCTATAAACCATTTTGTTTGTCAGGGTTTAACAGCCTCCCTCTGTGTGAAGGCAAGGTAAAGGCAGAGAACGCCTCTGAACTTGATAGCTCATTTCGAGTTGGCTCCCTTTATTATGGCCTTGCCCTTTCTGAAACACCTGCCCTGACATCTCTCCGGCCCCTAACATGCAGAAGAAATGCTGAGGATTTACAATACCCCTTCCTCCCATATGGCTCTGGGGAGTGGAAGGCTAGCAGCAGTAAATAGAATAAACGAGTTTTCTAGGATCTTGGACTTGGTTGTTTGTTCTCAGATTTAGAAAGAAATTTGAAAATATGGCTCTTTCCCTACATTACAAAAGTCCCAATTTCTGCCTGGATCAGCCGTGGATCATTCAATGTTTGGAACTGAAGCCCATGCTGTGTTAACTACCATATCTAAGTAGAACTAAAAGTTTTTGTGCCTCTTTTAATTAAGGTCCAGATTTATAACTTATTTACTGATCAAGGATGATACTTACAAAGTTTAATGAGAGATTTTGATACACAAATAGTAGTCTCCTATGAAGTTGATTCATTATCTAACATGTAAATGATCTTACTATTATTTGCCTTAACACCAGATTCTATTACCCTCCATCAGCCCCCAAATAAGAGCAAAAACTAAGACCATTTATAAATAATTTTAATATGGAGGCACCTAGGTGACTCAGTCAGTTAAGCATCTGACTCTTGGTGTTGACTCAGGTCATGATCTCAGGGTTCGTGGGTTTGAGCCCTGTATTGGGCCCTCAGCTAGCAGTTCAGAGCCTGCTTGGGATTATCTCTCTCCCTCTGTCTCTCTGCCCCTCTTCCACTTGCACTGTCTCCGTCACTCTCAAAATGAATAAATACACTTACAAATTTTTAAAAAAGTATTTTTATATGGTTAATATAGAACCCAGCAGAATGCATTAGCTGTGTTACGTCGGGCCATGGTGAGAACTGCTGGAGAAGTTTTAAGTATGGATGTTCGGTCTGCCTATTTAGGATAACACAGGCCTTGTCAGGTCCATTATTGCATACATTCCAGCATGTCACTTCATGTCCCATTTTGATACAAGTTACGGTTCTCTTAACATTTGTTTTTCACCACTGTGTTCAAACCGTTTGTGGTGGAGGGTTTAAATTCCACAGCCTCCTCTTTTTCAGGAGTTATTTTATTAAAGATGTTTCTTCTATTACCAGTTTTAAACACTTGTCTGTACGTATTTTATCCACCCCTTCAGCTATATGCCTTTGACTGGGGCGGGCAGAGAAAAAAACCAACATGTGATACTTAATTAGTTCTGCATTCCTTCCAGTGTTATTCCTAACTTAAAATACCATAAAGAGTCATTTCTTGTCAGAATGCATTTTTATTGAATTTCCTCCTGTGTTTAACTTCAGTGGCAATGTGTAGTCTCCCGGTCTTGCTTCAGCGTCTATTCACTGGCACAAATTATTTGTATCGCATTTCAGGAAACCATCAGCAGAGCTCCCTTGCTTCCTTCGATTAGAGAATCAAATCTGCCAGCCAGATCGGAATGTCTAGGGCTGTGCGAATAGATGTGTGCATTCCTGGTAAGTGACATGTAGGTTTCTTGCATCAGGTGCTGTCCTCATTCTGTTCTTTCACTTCAGTTTTAAAGAAGTTCAGGAAATGGTGTTCCTGAAGGACAACCTTTGTAAGGCTTTGATGATATGTTGCTTTGAAATAAAGACCTCTACGGACTGTTCATAAACATCTGATTTTGCATAATTACTACCAGAGAAGGAGAAAACAAGCTCCTGTTTATATAGCAGATAAAATAAATATTAAGTGCTTCGGAGGTCAATATCAAGTTGTTTACAATTCATCAACCGGAACATTCACATCTTATGTCAAGAGATCAATTCTGCTATGAAATAACACACTAAATCATGCTTAAATACATTTTTCTAAATACCTCCAGATAATCTTCTAAAACTAGATTAGGATTAAGGCTGCTAACGAATTGAGACCTGATAGGAGGAGTCTGTTTTTCTGAGGCCCACTGTGTCTGAGTTGTTCCAATCAGCCCTTCTCTGTTTTAAAATATAGGTAGCTGTGATTATAAGAAACAAAGAACCTATATGTTGCCAAAGATTATTGACAAGCCCCTCTATTCTTATTAGTCGAGAATAAGTGTAAGCAGTGTATTGAAACAGGTGTTTTGATTATTTAACGTTATTAATGCTTAATTCAGTGAATAGAACATTTTGATAAACTCTTGCTCTTGTGATTCAGGAGTCTGAGAAAGTTCATAAATACCATGATACAGTATAATGCACAATTATGAAAGTAAGGAAAACGAGGAATATGTACCTGATTTCACTAAGCAAATATGCCAAGTCTGTGCTATGAACCATGAGGAATCTAAAGGAAGTAAAAGACAGGGTCTTTCCTGCCCTCTAGAAATCACAATGACTGTAAGCATATGTGTAAAAGGAAAGTACAAGAAAATAGTCACATGGCATCATGTAAAATGGTAAGAGAAAATAGTATAGTGACCATGCTGGGGAGAATTAAGAAAGCTAGAATACAGCCACTCAGGAAGTCTTCTCTGACAGTGGCTGTGAAGGACCATAGGGTTTGGTCAGGCAGAAAGGAAAGAAAAACCAATTCCTGACTGGAGGGATTTATAAGCAAAAGAATGAAGACAGGGCTGAGACTTGGCACTTGGATATCACAAGGAGACCGGAATAGAGAATTCAGAGGTGAGACTGTGAGTTCTATACTGTACAGTCAGATTATGAAACGTTAAAGTTACATCACTATCATACATAAAATTAGTATAAAATTCAATAGACACACATTTTACACTCAGAACCATTATACCTTATAATTAGAAAGATCAAAAGACAAAACAAAATAAAAATACCTTAGCATACCATGCCAGCTGCACAGTCTTGACTTGAAAACTCTAGAAATGTGTACTTTATATATTTACCACTCTTTCCACTCCATTGATGAGCCACCTTTTACTCTCAGTTATTTCCTGGTCTGCCCGTCCTAATTATTTAGGAAATGAAATTACTGATGTAGCATTTTATGAAGGAATTCAATGGTTTCTTTAGGTGGCCTAGGGCCAGTGGTGCCCTAAGTTAATTGGGGGAACTTCAAAAAGCATCGTGCAAAGCCCTAAGAACTCATCTCAGCCACGTACCTGAAGTTGGTAGACTGCAGATTTGGAGCTGTGTCTCCAGAGATTCTGATTCAATGAATCCTAGGAACCTGCTTAAAATCAAAATGAGATGATAGGGTGAATCATTTGGTTAAGAGTCCGACTTCAACTCAGGTCATGGATCTCACGGTTGGTGAGTTGGAGCCCCACATTGGGCTCTCTGCTGTCAGCAGAGATCCTCTATACACCACCTGCTCATAAAAATAAACATTTATAAAACAACCAAAATGAAATGGAGTTTATCTTTTTAAACACAGCCTCCTCTGTTTTATCACTCTTTGAGCCTGAGCATTAATTTACCGAAAAGCAAGTGTGTTTTTATTGCTGAGCTGGAAATGACTTGAGACATCTCCTAGAAATAAGAAAAAAGTTAAAAAGATCCCACTAATAACTATGAGTACAGTTAAGGTGTGATTGCAATGTCTTGCTTGCCCATACAGTGCCTGGTACATGAGTAATCCTGAAATATGAAAGCATCAACTAAATGATTGCATCAATTAACTCATATTTTTCAACACTGATGTTAATGACACTTATAAATAAGGGAGGTTGCTTGGTATATCCACACACCAAAACTCTTCTAGATGTAACAGTGGTCCCACAAGCATCTCTCCAGAATAAAGCTTAGACAAACAAAAACAGATTAAACAACTGAAGTGTTTTTGCACATCAGTAATTCTTACTGTCTTACCATGCATAGTGAGATTACTTGTCTAGATTCACTTTTATAAAGAAAGTAATATTATGAGAAGAAAACCAATATATTGCAGATCCTCTAGTGTTTAATGAGAAAGTGATTTCACAGTGAAGACTTTTCTAAATCCGTTGCATTTACTGAGTTTCTCTCTAGTATGGATTCTCTCGTTTTAGAAAAGTTGCTTCTTTTGAATGAGGGCTTACTCATTTTCACTGCATTCCTACCATTTATCTCCAATATGAATCCTCTGATGTTGCCAAGGAGGAATTCTTGGTGAGGGGTTTCCCACATTCATTATTTCCATGGAACTTGGCTACAGAGATGCTCTGAAGTTTAGTTTGACATGAGGTGTGTTTAATGTGCTTTTTTTCCCATGTGTCTCACATATGTGGGATTTCTTTCTTGTAGCAACTGTCTGTTTAGTAATAGGAATTGATCTGACTCTGAAATTGATCTCATGTTTCTAAGGATTTCTTTCTTCTGGGGAATTGCAATTTGCTCCAATTTTGTAAGCAATGTGTTCATCCCCAGAATTCTCCTATCTGGAGAGTTCACCAGGTGAGTATTTCTCCTAATGCTCACTTCCCAGAAATACCCTAATTTGAAAATGGTTTCTCTGTTTCAGATAATATCTCATTTTGGAATGGAGTGATTGCATTTAAATTTCATCTGAGATCTGAAGATGCAATAGGTGTAGGTATCAAATTCAGGTACCAGAACAAAATACAAATATTCAAAGCAGCTGTCATATTGATGGCTTCAAATTTAATAATGCTTCTCAATCACTTGAGAAATACTTAAAAATGTCTTGAAAATAATTTTGTGAATAGTGTTTTCTCGAAGAAAACTGTTTCAGAGTCTCTTTCCTTCCAAAAGAAGGAGAATAGGGAGGTATCTACTCTCCTAACTTAAGCCTGGTGAGGCGAACCTTCATTGTGAGTATTAGGAAAATTAATATATGACTTCTGCCCTTACGAAGATATAGGGTAATTAATTATTGCATGGGACAAGGTATCCTAACAGAGACTTTAATTGCAAATGAAAGTCCATTTATGACTTTACCAGAGATTAAGCAGAACCAGTGTGAGCCTTTGGAATTTTCATCCAGAGAATAGAATGATTACTCCTACCGTGACAAAATTCCAAAGAAATTCTGGGAGACACAACAGAGCTGTGTACTGATTAACCTTCTTAACATTGTCCATGATCAATATACAGGTTCTGTGAACTTTGGATACATCGCTTTTCATGATCTGTAACAATGCTTTGCTCTGATTTGATAATCAAATTCATCATCAGGGAAATGTACAAAGTCTTTGGAGCTGTCTCCCATTGGTGCTTCTTCCTGGGTGATTTCCACAGGCAGATTTAAGAACATGCCAACATGTTTCTCTTCTGTGCTAGGTCTTAAGGATTTGCTTTTAGAGAAGAAAATCCCAAGACATCCAAGAGAAAAAAAATCAGCCCAAATTGTTTTGCTGTCTTTTATCTTTGACAATGCAAGGTAAATGTTATGCTTATGGATTCTAGACTCTGCCTGAAATTGATGTCCTAATTGGCTCTGTGAAGACTGTGACCCTTGATCCCAGTGCTGATTCAGTTCTTTTGATTTTTGAAGACAGTATGCAGAATGGGTTCCCATATTTGTCTAGCTGAAACCCATCTCCACTGGTCAAGTGTCAACATCCACCTAAATGGTACTTCACTTTGGACCTGAGAGACAACATGTTTTTGAAGCATAACTGAAACATAGGAAGTAAGCTACCAATTTTCTAATCAAAGAGAAACTTCAATAGGACAAGTTTTCTTCTATTACTAAGGATATACAAATTCTCAGAAAAACTCACAAAACCTTGTAGTGTGGTATTGAACAAGAATGAGAGATAACCGTAGTCTGTTAATTCCTTTTGTTTCCACTGAGTAAGGAAAGGATGAATACATGTCCTACCAGAGGATTCTCAGATTCACTGTCCATTCTTTCCTTTTTTTTCCTTCATAGGGAAGGTTGAATTCTTGAAAGGATCTCTTCTTCAAATATGGTGGCCAAAGCTTATGTTCAGGTTAAGCGCCTCATCCTCATTGTTCTCTAGGTGTTTTGACTTTACTCAAGCATAGATATCCCTGGTATAATGCTCAAAATTTATGGTATAAAATGAATTTGGAGAAATTGGCTGAAGTTATAGGAATAGATGACATATGTTATAGTACTCTATATTATACCATGTCTATTTGTTTACATTAAGTTGGTAAAAGCTAACCTGTGTCTTCTCTATTGCAACAATGTTGGTGGAGTCATTAAAAGCAAAGTCACAGTTCATGTTTTTAAAAAGATTGAAGACTTGTCTAAGTATATTAAAATAACATTATTGTCCAAACCTCTATCTCAGGAAGGTTCTGGCCCTTCAAGTCACAGCCTTACAAATCACCTTGGTCAAATTATCCTCTTATCCAAACTTGGATCTGAGGAGATGGAGCCATGTTCAAGGATATGTCCTGAAAATGAGGATTTCTCCTGAATGTGAAAATATGATCTTCATCAGAAATCCAATTACCTTTAAATTAAATTAGAAGATGATTCTGTCTATACCTATTGATAGCGTTATGAAACTCTGTTTCATAAACTCTCTGTATCAGTCAGGGTTCCCCAGAGAAACAAAACTGATAGGATGTTGTGATAGTTCATTTTATACATCAACTGGACTGGATGAGAAGCCCAGAAATCTGGTGAAAATTATTTCTGATGTGTCTGAAATCAGTTTACTTGCATCAGTAAACTGCGAAAAAGTGGATTGACCTCCCTAATTGTGGATAGTCATCATCCAATCTGTTGAAGGCCTCGACAAAATGGTGGAGGAAGAAAGGATTCTTTTTCTCTTTCTCTTGGAGTAACTGCTTGAGCTGGAACATCGATCTTCTCTAGCCCCCAGGGCTCCTCCTTCTCAGGTCTTCAGACTGAGACTAGAATCTGTCCCAATGGCTCTCTAACTCTCAGACCTCAAATTACACCACTGCTGACTCAGTCTCTAGCTTACAGAAAGCAGACAGCAAGACTTCCCAATCTCTATAATCAATCGCCTGGCCAAAATCTTACAATAAAGGTTATTTACACACACACACACACACACACACACACACACACACACACACACCATTATTGATAATTGGTTATTTTTCCTGGAGAATCTTAATTAATACAGATATGTACATATAGAAAGAAATATAAGGAGTTGGTTCACATGACAACGAAGGTTGGTTAAGTCTCAACTTGGAGGGAAGGATGTAGGCTAAACCATGTAAAGTCAAAATTTTACTTTTAGTCCAAAACCTAGAAGTTTGAAGAAATTCCTCTTGCTCTAGGTCTGTCTTTTGTTTGATTCAGGACTTCAACTGATTAGATGTGATCTGTCCACATTATGAGGGCAATCTTTTGATCCAAACTTCACTGATTTAAATTTTTATCTCATCCAAAACCACTGTCAAGCCAACACACTTACAGAGACAGAAGTTGATCATTAGAAATACCTTATGACAACAGAATGCATGGAAAAATTTGAGAGTAGGGAAACCAAAATCTCATGCACAGGATCTGGGGATGTTGTTACTAATTTTATTGGTTTATTTTTTAAGGAGAAATTTGAAATGAATGATTAATAAAATCTCCTTCAGCTCAAAAATTCAAATGATAATAAGTTCAGTAGCTACAAATAATTTTGCAAATTATCCAAAATACTTTCTTTCTTTTTTCATCCACTTCCTACCTTTTGGATAAAATAGCTGAAACCCAAAATTTATCTTTACCTTGTTGTCAGTCCCTTCCTATAAATGAAGAAATGGTTGAGAAGTAAAATTATAATCACTCAATTCTGCTATTGATGACTTTTTTCATGTTATCTATGGATTTCAATTACACAATCTTGAGTTTCCCATTATCATAGATAATCAGTGGTTTACATAATATGCAGAGTGTACAGAAAACGTTGAATTCCAGAAATTATTTCTGAAACCAAAGAAACTAATAGTATCTAGTGAGTCAGATATGTTAGACAATGGATCTGATTTTTATAAGGCTGGATGATTGGCAAAGAAAAGAAAAAGCTCTTGCACTTTCATTTCCAGCAATATTAATTCATTTTCAGTATAAAATGATTTTATGAACCATATTAGTATTGCAATAGGATATTAGATGGTCTAAAGGAGACAATTTTGATTTATACCTGAGTACTCACTTTGACTAATGTGTCCTTTTGGAACAGTTGAGTAAATCTTGAAAATAATAGATACTAATACAGAAAGAGCCCATAAACCAATTTTTCTCTTATTTTCTTGGAAGCTTCTCTTGTACAGAATAAATCTTAAAAGTGATGGACTTTTTAGCCTTCTGTCCCTTAACCTATGAAATTTCCAGCTTGTATCCATTAACTGTTATTTTATTATTTAACCCGTATTTTCAAAGTAATATATTTTATTTTCATAGGACAGGAGTAGTTATTGATTTTATCAGTATGTCAAGATGAAACAATAATAACAGCTGATCTAGCATTCCCTGATAAATAAAATAGCTGAAGTCTAAAAGTAAATTTTACATGATTCCTTTAAAAGTATATTTGGTTATGGGGCACTTGGGTGGTTCAGTTGGTTAAGCATTCCACTTTGGCTCATGAATTTAAGCCCTGCATTGGGCTCTGCACTGACAGCTCAGAGCCTGGATTCTGCTTTGGATTTTGTGTCTACCTCTTTCTCTGTTACTCCCCTACTAGTGCTCTGTCTCTCAAACATAAAAAAACATTAAAGAATATATTTGAGGCAAACCATGAGAGACTCTTGAATGCTGACAAAAACTGAAGACTGATGGATGTGGGGGGAAGGGGGGAGGGGCATGGAGGAGGACACGTGGGGATGAGCACTGGGTGTTATGTGGAAACTAATTTGAAAATAAACTATTTGTAAAAAAAAATAATAATAAAACACACAAAAATATATATATATTTGATTATATTTGCTTGTTTGCAGGTAATATGCAGCAAATTAGATAATGCATGGGAATGGAGAAACATGATTTATTAATGTCATGAAATATATGAAATAGTAAATAGAAATTCACACACAAAAGGGCACATTTCAAAATCTTCTAAAAATTATTTTCAGGGGTGCCTGGATGGCTCAGTCAGTTAAAAGTCTGACTTTGGCCCAAGTCATAATCTCATGATTCCTGAGTTGGAACCCCACATCAGGCTCTGTGCTGACATCTCAGAGGCTGAATCCTGCTTCAGATTCTGTGTGTCCCTCTCTCTATGCTCCTCCCTGCTCACTCTCTGTCTCTCAAAAATAAATAATTTAAAAAATAATTTTCAAATATTAGTAGGAATCATTGGAATTGATAGTAAACAATAAAGAAAATTAATAAATCTTACAGTTCATTCCTTATTTTTTTAAATTAGAGGAATATCATTACATGTAATGAAATTATGAAATTAAAAAGGAAAATTTAATATTATGAGCCATTTTATCCTAATTAATTCAATAACTCTATGAAATCAGTGTATTTTTAAAGGCATAAGTTACAGAACTAACTCAAGATGAAATAAATAATCTGGATAGCTTCTAAATATTAGAGATATGACTTGTAATCAATGGGTTTCTGATAAAAAACACTCTACGTTCAAATGGCTTTACTTGTAAATTCTGTCAAACTTAAGGGCAAAATAATATCTATAAAAAAAGTAGAGGGGGACATGCCACAATTCATTTCTTTAGCTAACATAATCATGACACCAAAACCTGAGAAAGATTTCAAAACCAGACCATAAATCTGGATGCACATCCTTTAAAAAATATTAGATGACAATAAATTTCTATGCTTTTAAAATAATATTGAAAGAGTGAACTGTCTTCCTTTGATGAAGGTTCATCAAGGTCTTGCTCTGTACCCAAGTAATTGTGAATCTCAATAAGTAATTAGCAGCCTTTCAAATCATAATGGATTAGCATGGAATTAATCGGCACTGACTCAGTCATGTCTCCTAATGGTACCTCTCTGAATGTGTTTCTTTTATTTCCTTTCTTACCCAACACCTCAACATTCTACACTAAAATGGCATGATAAAAATCAGTTAGACTTCGCAAATTTCAAGGTCTCTCAGAGATAGGAAATGCTGTTAATTTTAACCAGACAGGATTCTGATACATAATAGGCCTCTTATTTTCCAGCTGAAGTCATAATCATCCTTTTTGTTTCTCTGTCTAGAATTTAGGTTGATCTCCGTGGGATTAAATCAATGTTCAGGTTGACTAAAAATGAAAGCAATTCATATTTAAATGATCTTCTGTAAGTTAATAAGGAAGCTCACTCTCTAGGGACCTTGGGATTCACATTTCTTCTAGGATGGAACGAAAGTAATGAGAATGATATCTCTTAATTTGCTATGTATTATTTCTCTTTTGGTTGAATAAGCATAATGTTTGATTAGGAAGGAAATGTTTATAGATTTTCTTTCTATTTTGACAATAATTAACAATTGTTATCTGTTTTTGTGGAGTTAAAAACTCTCAGAGGATTTGGAAAATACTCTGACACTCTCTTCTCACAGTGTGCATATGCCCACAGAAGAAACAAAATGCAAATAATTTTGTATCCTGTGGTCCATCCATGGAAGGGTCCAGATGTCATATTAAGATGTACTAATCTACGGCTTTCTTTCCACACTTTGAAACACTAAATAATATAGGGGCTTTAAGGGAAATAAACAGTAAAAACAAAGGTTAAATTTTTATGAAATCCATGATTCAGTTAAAGACAAATTCTCAGTTTTATAAGAAAATAGTTAGAACAATAAACTTAGAAAAACAGCATTTTGGTAGTAGATTTAGCCCAAACACAAGTTTGCTGTGTGACCTTGAACAAGGTCTGTTTCTGCATTATTAGTTCAGAAAACAGCAATGACAGCTCTCACACAAGGTTATTATAGGACATGAGTGACAAAGTTCTCCTGAAATGAAATTCTCACTGTGACTGGCACATTGACTGTTTTCATAAATATTCATTGAACCCACATGACACAGATTACAGGGCTCTGGTCATAATCATCAACAATTCTCCAGAAGAGCTGTCTCTAAGTTCCCTCAAGGAACTTCCCTCAGAGGTGCTGACACATTGTGTCATTGAAACAAGAGGTACAAAGGTGTAAATAAAGCTGTGGCCCTTGAAATTTAAGAAACCCAATAGATTTATTTCGTCAATTTCAATTTTTTTTAAAAGTTTATTTCTGAGAGAGAGAGAGAAAGACAGCATGAACAGGGCAGGGTCAGAGAGAGAGGGAGACACAGAATCTGAAACAGGCTCCAGGCTCTGAGCTAGCTGTCAGCACAGAGCCCGATGTGAGGCTTGAACCCACGAACTGTGAGATCATGACCTGAGCCAAAGTCAGACGCTTAACCGACTGAGCCACCCAGGCACCCGTATTTGGTCAATTTCAAATCCTACCCGCACTGGAAACACAGAAAGCTTTGGTTGTGTAATGAAAAGATTGGGGAACAGAATGACAAGGTTGCAACTGTAGAAAAGAATTGGGGGGGGCACGTGCCCATGAGGGTGGGGCCCACCTCCAGCAGCCATGCAGTGATCTGGAGCCAAGACATGACCCAGTTTTCTACAATGACATTTTGATGACCTCACAATGGCCGGTTGCTTCTTTTTCATAGGGTAGTTGTCAAAACTGTGGAGGTCCACTTGCTTAAATCCACATCAAGCATGTCAGGCTCAGTCAGTGGCTGCTTTCTACATCCTTTCCTTCCTCATCCTCTGAAAATAGGCTGGGGCTCCTTGCCTGTTCCTTTTCTAGCTAGAAGGCAAGAGGGAGGTGACTTAAAACAACAGTGCTCTGATTTTCTTTTATTTATGTAAAGTGATTTATGCCATATCAATTCTTTGCTGTTATAATTGCCTGTTAAATTTTGCCCATTTTCCTTGTGATTCTGGTATGTGCATGCATTCACACACCTGGAAATTAAAAGCCCCTCACCCCCACCCCAAATAGGGCATGTATACACAAGTATACACTTCACTATTACTCCACATCTGCTTCCCTTTAGAAGGCACCAGGGACTAGATGAAGGATTTTTACAAACCTTATCCAATTTGGTTTTCTCAGACATTACTGACATTTTCTTGATGAATATATCAAGTCTTAGTTTCTTTCTCAAGGTCACAACCTATTAAGTGATAGAATCATAGTATTTTTCTGATATCAAAGCCCAGAGCTTTAGATTGCTATTATACACTTCCCCATTTACTTAGAGTACACACACAGGATTTTGCAAACCTGAAACCCTGTGGGGTTCAAGAATAAGTGGTCTTATATTGCCTCAACAAAACAGACATTAAATTAATCGAGTGGAATGATGTTCTCTGTTTTTCTCGAAAGTTTGTTGCAACTCTGAGCTAGGTCACAGCAAATGCAAGAGAGAAGGGCTGCTAGAAGATAAAGCTGAATACTTAGTGATGTCATGGTCAAGGGCCCAACCGAGATTGTGAAAATTCTTTCCTGTTCAGCCTGTCATCTCTTCATGGTTCCTGATGTTTTAAAGAACCTAAATGCAAAGAACAATAACAAAATGAGAAACCAATATCTGCTTAGTAGCTATAGAGCTCAGACACAAAGGTTTCTTAGCACTAAGACTGACATTCTGGTATAAGTGGGGTCTCATGCCTGACTTTACCCCTGTCCCAGTGCTTAGCTTTTCCTTCAGACCCAATCAAAATACTTGTTAAGCCTTAGAATAAGTATAGTTCGCTAATGTTAGTGCTTAAGTACACTCACCTTCATCACCACATGAAAGCAACAGTAATAAATAAATATATATAAAGAGAGGAACCAAAGAGGTTCTGATTCACCAGTCCTGTTGATGCATGAAGTGTAAGAGGAAGTAAGAAAGAGTAGAGCCTACCTCCCTGACGATAATTGTCTTATTCAGCACATCTGGCCAATCACAACATCAGTAATCCTCTTTTGTTTGTCTCCCTGGGTATGTGAACAGGTTTTTAGCAGAGGTGATATAAGCTCATTTGTGAAGGGAGTAAAGGCTGAAAATACATACTCTCACCTCTAATACAGATATACTCTATTCATTCATTCATTCATTCATTCATTCATTCTACAAATATTTATGTGGCAGGAACTGTTTCAGATCTCAGAGATGTTTCCATGGGCAATACACACATATGTTGTGCCATCATCAAAATTATATCTTAGTGGAGATGTGGGGGCAACAGATATACTATGTAAAATGTTATTTTCGACAGTAATGATTGATATTAAAATAAAAATGGAACAGTGTCATTTGATGAAATGTCACTCAGTAAGAGAAGAACACATGATTTGAAGTCAGAGGACCTAAGTTCTTCAGATATATATTATTACTTAATGTGCATAGTTAATGGAGGCTCCTTTTTATTCTCATCTGTAAAATGGAGAAATCAAAATTATTCAAAAGTGTAAGACTCCCGAGAAACAAATGTAAGTTCAGGTATGTAAGTGGCTCAGTCAGTAAAGCATGGGGCTTGGGCTGAGGTCGTGATCTCACAGTTTGTGAGTTTGAGCCCCACATCATGCTCTCTGCTATCAGCATGGAACCCGCTTAAGATGCTCTGTCTCTCCCTCTCTCTGCCCTTCCCCAGGTTGTGCTCTCTCTCTCTCTCTCTAAAAATTAAATTTAAAAAAACTTTAAAAAAGAACAAATGTAAGTTATAGCCAATACAAGTTCAATCTTGTTTTTTTTCCAGTCACTGCTCTAAACACATTACCTGCCATACTAATTTTAATTCTTAAAACAATTCTAGGAGGAGAATGCCACTGCTATGCCTGCCTTACAAGTGATGAAACTGAGACAGAAATGTGAGCATGCACAAAGAAGTGAAGTTATAAGAAATGGAGTTAGGGTCATCTTCTGTTAAATTTTAACATATCAGTATACTACAGTTGCTTTTATTTTATTATTGTTTTAAACTATACAATATATACCACATATATTTATACATATATAATATGTATTTTATACATATATAATATATATATGGTATACATATACATATACCATATATATATACATATATATACCACAATGATTCTCTTATATTATAGTTATATATTTAAATATATATAATATAGTTATTATATTATATTACTATATATTATATTACTATATATTATATATTACTATATATATATATATTTAAATATATAACTATAATATAAGAGAATCATATACCACATATATTTAAATATATGACTATAATATAAGAGAATCATTGAAATTGCTGTAGTTGATTAACTTTTTTTTGGTAATCCCCTCCCCCTCAGGTAGGAGAACTCCAAGTGGAAATCTATAGGGTCTGAGGGTAGAGTTATGACTCTTTGTCTCTTACCCAAGGATCTCCTCTCTAGTAGATCCGAGAGTCAGTCTTTAGGTATGTGGATGTATTTTCTTTAGGACATACATCCTAGTGAGATGGGATGATGATACATAAAACCAATACATATCAAAGTTTTGTTGCTGTGTCTTTTTGTCTGCTTTACTGCATGCTCTAGAAAAGGGAGAACCACATATGTAGGAATATTAGGAAACAGAAAAAAAAAGGAAGCACGAGATAAAATTGGTGGAAGGTTTGCCCAAGTACTAAGAGTGTAAAGAGCAATGTGGGAATAGGAAAGTCTGATAAGGCATTCACTGCTCTTCAAGGAGATTTAATCTTGTTGCAGAGACCAAGCTTGGGTATAAAACCAGTAATCCTGGGGCGTCTGAGTGGCTCAGTCAGTTGAGCATCCAATTCTTGATTTCAGCTCAGGTCATGATCATGCAGTTCTTGGGATCGAGTCCCACATCAAGCTCTGAGCTGATAGTGTGGCACCTGCTTAGGGTTTTCTCCCTTTCTCTTCCCATTCCCATTTGGTGCATGTGGATGCACATGTTGTCTGTCTCTGTCTCTCTCTGTCTCTGTCTCTCTCTCTCTGTCAAAATAAATAAATAAACATCTTATAAAAACCCCAACAATCCTATCATTAGTAGAGTAGATTATGAAATTAAATGTACAAAGAGTGAAAAAAATTCTAGAATTTGGAAGAGATAACGGAGTTGAAATTGCCAGATTTACGTGTTTTTATGCATGTTTTTTATTTAGCCTTCCCAGAAGTTCAACCAGGTTAGCATTCTGATGGGGGGCATGGTAACTACAGATCAGTGGAAGAAAGGCCAGGGAACACCATAGCATCATGTTAGAAATAATCTTCAGGATTATCTAACTAAACTCATACCGACCACAATAATTTGAAAAGTAACAACATGAAATCTAGAGGTAAGAATGAGAAGGTGTGATGGGGACAGGAGTAATGGTGAAGTCACGTGGAGCGGAGGATTCTTGGTGTAAGTAGCACAAAGTGAACTTGAGCAGACTGTGAAGGGCTTTCAATTCCAGACAAAGTAGTTTGAACCCTAGTCTCATTATCTGGGGCCATTACCTATGCCAAAATGATTATCTTCTGAAAGAGGTGAGCTCAGTATGCAGCCATAGTAACACAGAGTGGCATTGCCTTGCCTTCGATGGAGTCCCAGCACGGGACTGAGCCAAGTTCAGGGACTTTGAACAGTTGTATTGTATAGGCAGTGCCATCACTAAGAGACAAAGAAGCACAGAGATTTGAAATGAACAGATTAAACATGCCTGTCACTCAGCTCGGCTGTGTGCCGTGGCTAATGCCGATGGCTCCGCTCTATTTGAGCTGAGCCTCTTGGGGACAATTTAAAAAGTGTGACTTAAATGGAGTCACTGTAAATGAGTGTGTACAGGGCAGGCTCTGAGTATGTCATGTGAGAATCAGGCTGTTTGTGTCAGAGAAAAGATGACAACCTGGGTGCTGGAGGGAGTGTTTCATTTTAAAAATAGGGCATTCAGTCTTTAAAACGTTTCACATTATTCTTAAACATTACTTCAAAAGGGAAACTAGTCTCTACTTCCAAGATTGGAAATACTTGTATATTAAATGTATGTTTTCATTTCCAACATTTAGAATGTGCCTCATTTAAAAAAGTATTTTAGGGGAGCCTGGGTGGCTCAGTCAGTTGAACACCTGACTTTGGCTCAGGTCATGATCTCACAGTTTGTGGGTTCGAACCCAGTGACGGGCTCTGTGCTGACAGCCAGCTCAGAGCCTGGAGCCTGTTTCAGATTCTGTGTCTCCCTCTCTCTCTGACCCTCCCCTTCTCACGCTGTCTCTCTCTCTCTCAGAAATAAATAAAAAATATTAAGAAAAAATAAAAAAAATAAAAAAGTATTTTAATGTTTATTTACTTTTGAGAGACAGACACACAACACGAATGGGGGAAGGGTGGAGAGCGAGAGGGAGACAGAGAATTTGAAGCAGGCTCCAGGTTCTGAGCTGTCAGCACAGAGCCCAATGCCAGCCTCGAACCCACAAACCATGAAGTCGTGACCAGAGCCAAAGTCGGATGCTTAACCTGAGCCATCCAGGCACCCCAGTATGTGCCTCATTCAGAAATAATAGAGAAAGCTTAGAGAGGCATATAGGGAGAGCTAAATATTCTGGACTTGAATTCTCAAGATATCTTTAATATGGTATATGCACCAAATAATGCACTTTCAAAAAACGAACTCCCCAGAATGGCTGTAAATGTAAATGAGCTCTGGTTACATCTTAAACAGCAATTATGATAAAAAAGAATTCAGGTTTTGGAACCAGACCATTCTGCATCCTAACACTAGCTGTCCTGTGCTGACTGTATAATCTTCAACAAACCATTTCTCTTTTATAAGCCTCAGTGTATTGTCAAATAACTATAATACACACACAGTATTACTGAGAGGATTAAAAAGAAAATCTTGAAAGCGGAAGTCATCTGCATGTGTCCATGATAGGCACACATCACACATTAGTATCTGTTGATTCCGATAGGGTGTCATTGCTTTATTTTCTTCTAAAAATTTCTCTAATCTAGATCTTTGTCAAATAAAGGACAACAGCATAGTGAGTGAGTATATGACGTACAGAACTTATTTGCTAAACAATAATCTTCATCTTAATCTGTAGTCACATTGCATGTGTGAGAATGAAAATTTAACATTACATTTCTCAACAACTCCATTATAAATTTCAGCACATCTTTCCCATGTCCTTTGTATCACAGGTAAATGTTCTTAGAATAGATTGCTTGCTTATTCTACATAAGCCTTTACCCCTAATGATTTTTGACCACATCCCAAATTCAAATCTCAGACACAAATCACAGGCAGGAACATTGGGAAACCTGTCACCCCATTTACTGCCAGGCTTGACTCAAATGATCCGTCCACTAAATGGATATTACCTTCCTGCATCACAACTCAACAGGCATCCCTCCTAAAGATACAGGATCAAAAATTATAATCTCGATGATCTGTTCAGAAAGAGGATGTGGTATATATCCGTCAGTAGTTTGCCACAAGTGGCTGACCTCCGCCAGAGTCTCCAAATACTTATGAAAGACTATTTATAGGAGAAAATGAGATCCAACATTAAAGGGCAGAGATCAGGCATGATGACAGGTACCCATATAAGGGTCCTCCCCCAAGAACCTGCAGGAAATACTAAGAACAGAATCCCAGAAATATCTCAGGCTGTGACAACAGCTATTGCTAGGGAAATGCTTAGCTTCCCATATGCTTTCTGTGGATCATTTTTATCTGATTTACTCATTTTTTAATTTCAAACTCTGAGTACATGCCTGATCCATTGCAGAGACCCTTGCAGTGAGTCAATAAATACTTAAGTGAAATAATTTGTTTATGTAACTTTCATTTTCCTTCTTATTTTTTATGTCATTGCTTTGAAACTATCAATCCCTAAGGATTCTTTTGAAGCATGCCATGTTGCAGAAACTTACTGCACAGTCTGTTTCCAAAGTCTCTGGCAGGAATACATTATAACTAAGAGATGTGTAGAGTCTAACCTCAGTCATCTGAGGTTTAGATGAATCAAGAATCAAGAATAGGGCCACAAGTTTTAATAAATTTTCACTACTGTCACACCACTGAGAGAATGCCAGATGTCACTGATTGTTCACTTGTTCTAATATTCTATCCAGATCTTCACATTTATTTTTTATTTTTTTAACCTTTCAGGAAAACCAGGTGTATTTCATTACTTAAAAGTTACTAACTATAGGATTCCCTTCCACATTGTTTCTAAGTAACTAGTTCAAGATAGAGTCAACTTCACCCTCACTTTTATCAGGGAAGCTATAAAAACATTCAGTGGTATCACATTTGAGCATGGATGTCGCATGAATGAGACTGACACCAAGTTGAAAGAAAAGAGGCTTGGTGTCAGGAATTACAATTCTACTTGTACCCTTTATTAGTTTAAGACATAGTCTAGTATACCTAACATAGCTTGGTTTCAATTTCCTTGTATAACATATAAGAGAAATATATACCTCCTGGTATTATCTCAATGACTACATGATACAAAATGAACAACTAAAGGGATGCCTGGCTGGCACGATGGGTGGAGGATACCACACTTGATCTCAGGGTTGTGAGTTAAAGCCCTACGTGGCATGTGAAGATTACTTAAATAAATAAATGACTATATATCAACGGTCTTGGTACAGAGTAGGTGCTCAAATCGATGTTTATTCACAGGGAGGTTAGTAGGAATGGGTCTAAGATTATAATGTAGAATTATTTTGAAGGATGAACTATTTAGAGATCTTTAAAAGATCTTAAAAGATGAGCTAGAACAGAATTTCATGCACATTTCTATCCAAGTCTATATACTGAATTTTAATGTCAGGTAAAATAGAACAACTATATGAAAAGGAATTTTATTTAAAAATTTTTTAAATATTTATTTATTTATTTA
Source organism: Hyaena hyaena (assembly GCF_003009895.1). Classification (NCBI taxonomy): domain Eukaryota; kingdom Metazoa; phylum Chordata; class Mammalia; order Carnivora; family Hyaenidae; genus Hyaena; species Hyaena hyaena. The sequence continues at coordinate 429,237 of NW_024081613.1, forward strand.
AAAAAAATTTTTAAATGTTTGTTTCTGAGAGAGAGAGACAGAGACAGAGAGAGAGAGAGAATGTGAGCAGGGGAGAGTCAGAGAAAGAGGGAGATACAGAATCTGAAACAGACTCCAGCCTCTGAGCTGTCAGCACAGAGCCCGACGTGGGGCTTGAACCCATGAACCATGAGACCATGACCTGAGCCAAAGTCGGACGCTTAACTGACTGAGCCACCCAGGTGCCCCAAAACATTTATTTATTTTTGAAAGAGAGAGAGAAAACAAGCAAAGGGGAGGGGCAGAGAGAGGAGGAGAGAGGGAACCCCAAGCAGGCCCACTCTGTCACCTGAGAGCCCAACATTGGGCTTGAACTCATGAACCATGAGATCATGACCTGAGCTGAAATAGAGTCGATGCTTAACCGACTGAGCCACACATGTGCCCCTAAAAAGGAATTTTAAGGCAGGGTAGTTATTTTGAGAATATACCTAACAGTTAGCATGTGTGTGGATATCACAATGTCCTCATTAAGAAGGTTTCTCTGCACACGCCCATGCAGTATTTTGGTTCTGTTAAGGAATCTATTCATATAAGAATTCCCCAGAGTAAATGCTATCATTCCATTTTAAGAGGAATTCCTGGTGAAGGCAAAAGAACCACGTAAATCTTTGCTAAGCTCAAGAATTTCAATAGAATTAAAGTTCTTCCTGGCTGCTACAGGAACATGTTATGAATTTTAGTTTTTTTGTTAGGTTTTTTTTTTTTTTTTTTTTTTTTTCTGGAATACCATGAACTGTCAGCAACTCTGAAAACAAAGTGCTGCTTCTCAGCAAGGGTCGTGCAGGTAGATGGGAGGTTTCCCTGATCTGACAGCAGCTTATCACTCTCAAGCCAACAACAGAAGACGAGGTTGCTACCAAAGCCTGAGTGATTGGCTGGTAAAGATGCAGCAGGCCACTTGTAGATTCAGGTAGTTTATTCCTTACAGCGGAAGGAAGAATCGGCACCAGGTCCCTGTCCCACGCACGGAGGAAGTGACACAGGACAACTCCAATGAAAGCTGCAGGGTATATCCGACTGCTGAGGGGCAAAATCTAGACTGCAGCTGAGTGCTTATATGTCCTGCAGCTTTATCCTGTGAGAAGTGGAGTAAAAAGCCCGTAGTCATCAGAATCCTGGAGGCAGTGATCTGAGGGTTTCTCATGGCAGCCTCCTAGGGGAGAGATGGAGAACAGCTGGAGATGGCCTCCCAGCAGCCCCTCCCAGGCCTCCAGTGCTCTCCAGTTCTGGAAAGATCACAGGAATTCCTCCAAGACTCATAAGCTGCCATTAGAACCTTTGCCGGGATGGTCTATGGGACAATGTGCAAGGTCACAGGGGCATAGTTATGGGAATATTCTACAACCACATCTGTGTTGATCCTTCACAGCAAAGGAAATGCATTATTTTGCATTCTCCGCCCAAAATATCAAATGTAAATAATATCATAATAAAGGCTAAAAACAAAGAATTTTCATGAAACGTTTCTAATCTATAATTTGACAACCGTAGGTTTGGAGTGAAAGCTTAAAATTGCTTAGATAACAGAAATGAACTTTCTGTAACATTCAAAAAATGCATTAAGCTAGTTTTTATTTTTGTCACTGAAAAATCTTACTATTTCCTTGTAAAGCCTCCTGGCCCTCATTATAATTCATCTTGAAATCTAACTCAAAGAAGCTGGAGGAGAATAAAACCATCAATGCTCTCAGGTAAGGTGGACCTTCAACATCCAAACATAGGGACACATAAGCCATATGAATGTCACTGGGAGTCAAGGTAAGTTAAGTTCCAGGCTTTTATCTGTCTGACTAGCAGAAACTTTCCATCATTCTACTCCTCCAAATACCTCTTTGGCAAGGTAGACCTGACCCACCTCTGAGTCCTGTTCAACATTTATCTACATTTCTTAACGCATTATGAGAGAGAGAGAGAGAACACAAGAAGGGGAGAAGAGCAGAAGGAAAGAAAGAGAGACAGAGACAGAGACAGAGAGACAAAGAGAGAATCTCAAGTAGGCTCTATGCTCAGCAGCTCCGAGCCCAACATGGGGCTTGACTCCATGACCCTGGGATCATGACCTGAGCTAAGATCAAGAGTCTGACGTGCAGCTGACTGAGCCACCTAGACACCCCCATCTGAAATTTCTTAGCTTTGCGACATCAAACAAATTAATAGGGGCACCTCTGCCAGCTTCTTCATCTGCCAAACTACTGTGAAGAATTTCAAGAAAATATTATTTAGTATCATTTCTCTTGGGAGGAACACTAAATTTGTTTGAAATATTTGTTTGGTAAGAAAAAAAACTCCAAGGGATTATACAATAAAGTAATAAACAAGAGGGGAGGGAAGAGGGCTATTAAATTTGTTAACATGAGAAAGAAGTATTTTTTTTCTCCTTCAGAGAGAGAGAGAGAGAGAGAGAGAGAACAAGATCCCATCGATGACAAGAAGAATTGGAGAGGGGAGAGGAAAGTTAAAAAAAAAATCTGATGACACTACACCTCCTATCATATGACCCTGTTTATGATTCTACAATTTTCATTTAAATGTTTTAGGCTCGCAAAGTATTCAGTGTGAAAGATTATTTTTTAACTCATATGAGGAATATGATACGGCTAGATATCAATCTCATTCTTTCAAATCAGTTAAGACAAAAATCATTCGGGGCGCCCGGGTGGCTTAGTCGGTTAAGCGTCCAGCTTTCATTCAGGTCATGATCTTGCGGTTCATGGGTTCGAGCCCCGCGTCGGGCTCTGTGCTGACTGCCAGCTCAGAGCCTGGAGCCTCTTTCAGAGTCTGTGACTCCCTCTCTCTCTGACCCTCCCCTGCTCATGCTGTCTCTCTCTCTCTCTCCTAGAAATAAATAAAAAACATTAAAAAAAATTAAAAAAAAGACAAAAATCATTCATGCTGACCATACCTCATCAGAACCAAGTATCCACACTCTCACCAATATCCTTTTTCTATTTACTTGTACAACTAACATTGCAAACACAATCTGTGCAGTACAAAGGGACTTAATTTTACTGGCTTCAGGAACATGTTAACCAATATATGTGGCAGACTGGAAATACTAGACAGTTAATGCCTTTGGAAGTAGTCCAGGGTCTGGGAAAATACCTTAGCTTCCATACCATTGGCTGGCAACTCTCTTAGGCATAATCTGCACTGTCTTCAAAGGTTCCCTCAGCAGAACTGAGCTCCAGTTGCCCACAGTGGTAACGGGCTCTATTGCATCAACTGTATTGGCTTTTTCCTCCCTTGCCTCAGTTTTCATTTCCCTACCAGTGCTCCTTTGGATGAATTCCCACCAAACTTACCGACACTAAATTCCCGGTCACATGATCTGCTTGTGGGAAAACCCAAATTGAGATATGAGTGCCTAATGTGAAACACAAAAGAGTATATACACCTCAACCGTCCATGGTTCAAAGGCCACCATAGGAAAATATGTCGCTCGGAATTTTCAGCAAATCAGAAGACAGGCCTTGAATTTACACAAGACATGCAGCTAGTGGCTAGTTAGCAAGTTAAAATGAAGTCTATGGAAGAGTATCTGTCATTCAACTTACATTTGTATAATAAGCCCTCCCATATTAGGTGGTTGTAAGGTTTAAAATAAATGGGATAATACGTATTTAAGTGTGCTGTAAACTGTGAACTTCATGAGGATTGTAGATCGTTTCTCAACCTTGTGGCTTTGATAGACCAGTGAAATGAATTTTGATCAGATATAATTTATAGCTTTGACCTACTTTGTCTCCTGGCTTTACTGTTACCACCATTGCTCCTCTTCCTCCTTATTCCCAGTCTGCAGTGTGTCTGCTCTCTTATTACCGATGAAATGTGCAGCTATAGCAGGTTTTGTGTGAGGTCCCTGTGGTAAAATAGTCAGCTCGGGGGTAGGTCACATAGATGACTCCGAGTACCGTGGAAGAGGCACGATAACAGAATCTAAGAAAAGACCGACCCCTGCCCTAATTTTATGAGAAAGCAAAGCTTGCTTTTGTCATGTGTGTTTTCTATGTTAGGGTATGGTTCTCAGGGCCAATCGTGGCACAGTCAGTAAACAAGGCTCTTGGCACTGTTTTCATTTGTTAGTTTTGTTGTCTGAGTCATGTTTCTTAATTGATGACTACTTATCCGTTAGAGGTCAAGCCTCAAAATATTGATGTGCTAAGTGCTGTGTGGTAATCTTGACTTTTGACATTGGGATTCCTGAGGCGGACGGTATCATGCTGAGAACAGGATTTTATTACAAAAACAACCTGCAACCTTGTTCATGGGGTATGAATAATGGCTTTGAGACAAATATATTGTGGCACTTTTTTTAAGGGGTATTATGGGCCAGTCACTATAGATCTCCAAGGTAAGTTCAGGTCAGCATGAAAACAAAGGTATTTGTTGCTACCAGGACTCTCTTTTATCACTCCCTGGCTTACCACAGCTTTGTTATTTGCTGATTGGCACCACAATCCACAGCTTTTTCAAAGATTCAAAAAAATAAAAGTCATAAAAAGAATGTCCAGTGGGCAAATGCCTGAGTTACTAGATTTAAATCAGGCCACCATGGAGAATGTAACCCAGAATATTCACACAGAGGTCAGAAAAAGATTTGTCTCTGTACTCATTTCAATTCCCCAAAAAGAAGGAAGAAAACTGAGATTTTGGCCTTTGAATATTTTGTTGTGTAAAATCACCAGACTTCTTTCTATCAGAAAGCACATGTGTAGGTCAGCATAAAAAGAGCATTTGCTGGGACATTCTTTCAGGAGCCCAGAGGAAGCAAAAGGCTGGCAAGAGGCTGAACTCACTCACTCTGCAACCTTGTGTGGCTCACAGCTGGCAGAGGTGGGGATCCAAGTATTGCTAATTAACCATAAAATTGAAACCATGACCCCTTACACACTACTCTAGCCAATGGACCGCCTGGGTTGCACATGTACAAAAGGAAAGAAAAAAGGAAAGAAAGACAGAAGAATTAGATCACAACAGTAAAGTCACTGATGCCAGAATAATGCTACTTGTGTGGAGTATGTCAGAGTATAAAGGATACTGTATTAGGATTAAGAGAGGTGAACTCCCACTAAGTGATATGTTCAGTTTCATGATCTGTAAAGCGGGATTGTCTATTTATCTACATTTTATTTACTTATTTACTGATTTATTTTTTACATAAAACATCAAACAAGAAGAGTTGTAAGAACTGAAGTTTTTGTTTGAAAAGTGTTTAGCACAATCTACAATGAAAGAAATCCTGAATCAATGTTGGATACCAGTATCATCACTCAATGTCTTTCAATGAGTGAAATCTGAATGGGTCTTTAAAATGAAGCATGTTCATAAAGTTACCTCTTAGGCACCACTGTTATTGTAGCAGGAGGAGAGTACATAATCCAAATAGCAGATAAACCAGAAGTCATATATATTTGGAAATGTTGTATAGTGCTGATTTTGATATTAGCCTGTACTTATGAACTTGAGTTCAAAAAGAATATGGCATAGAATAAATAAATATAAAGGGATTGGTTTTTATCCCCAATATCTGGATACATATATAATAATAAAGCTATCAATACCTCAATTTCACTATAGCCTACTTATATATACTTAGTAGCTGTGAATATCCTGACATAGGACCTTGCATAAAGACGTTCATTTAGCTGACATTGTCCTTAATTTCTTCATCTACTCAGATAAAGAGGTTGGATAAGGTGCTTGGTACATGCCAAGTCTAAAACTGCAGGGTTGTGGCAGTTTTAGGCCTGGGTGGCTCAGTCAGTTAAGTGACCGACTTCTACTCAGGTCATGATCTCATGGTTTGTGGGTTCAAGCCCTGAGTCGTATTCTGTATTCTAGCTGACAGCTAGCTCAGAGCCTATAGCCTGCTTCAGATTCTGTGTCTCCCTCTCTCTCTGACCCTCTCCTGCTCACGCAGTCTCTCTCTCTCTCTCAGAAATAAATAAAACATTAAAAAAATTTAAAAAATTAAAAAAGTAGGGTTAAAGGAAAGTCAACAATTTTGTGAACTAAAAAATGAATTAAAATGTTTCCCAAATAATTTTACCCAAAGGAAATGAAAACACTAATTTGAAAAGATATATCCCCTATGTTTATTACAGCATTACCTACAGTAGCCGAGATATGGAAGCAACTCAAGTATCTATAGGTAGATGAGATACATACATATATATGTCTTTTTGACCATTTACTTTTACACACACACACACACACACACACACACACACACACACACACACACGTATATATAATGGAATATTAGTCAGCCATAGAAAAAGAATGAAGCCTTGCCATTTACTATGACATGAATGGATCTAGAGGGAACAATGTTAAGTGAAATAAGTCAGAGAAAGACAAGTACCATGTTATTTCACTGATATGTGGAATTTAAGAAACAAAATAAATGAACAAACAAACAAAAATAAACTAAAAAAAAGACAAATACAGAGCATAAATTGGTGGTTGCCAGAGGGCAGGTCAGGGGTGGGGGTGAGGATTGATGGAATAGATAAAGAGATTTAAGAGTACATTTATCATGATGAGCACAGAGAAATGTATAGAAATGTTTAATTATTATGCTGTACACCTGAAACTAGTATAACACTATATATTAATTATAGTTGAATTAAAACAATTCTTGAGTCATAAACCAACATTTTTTGGTTAAAGATGGCATAAATTAGATATCTTGCTTAAAGTTAAATTTTAGAACCCTTTATATGTTATGACACTTAAGTTTACTACTGTGAAGCTTTAGTTTAGATAGTCACTACTATGACATTCTCTGTATATTTGCTTCTAAATCTCTGCCCTGAGATTGGGGACAGGAATGACAAGAGAAAAGTGGAAACTTATACGATTTATACTTATACTTATAATATTCACTTATTATACTATTATGCTATATATAGTATCTATTATACTATTATATTATAACTTATACTATTTATTTATTATACTATTATACTATGCAGAACAGAACGTTGGAAATTTAAAATTGCCAAAGTTTATCCACAAGATAGATATTCCACAGGACAATTATTATAAACAACGATATAGAAAAGTATAGTTAAGTCATGGCCTATGGACGCAGCATCAGAATTTCATCCTCTTGACTATTCTAAACTCCAAATTATAGAATACAGTTAAATTTTGTAGTTTTACATTCCAAAAGACTTTATGATACTTACAGAAATTTAAATGGAAATCAGGCCAGCCAACAGAAGTATAAACACAAAAGATGCTTTAATGGAGTGAATGGTAGGCAGCTTGGAGTCCATTTAGGTTTATGTATTTGCTGGAAGTAATGTTCTATAGGCCATAACGCCTTTATCCAGGCTACAATAAAACACACTGTGTCACGTGAGTCTTCTCTCATGTGCTCCTGTAGTCTCTCAATGAGTCTAAAGATTGGTATCCATATGCATAAAAGTCTGTTCCTTTACTGCATAACCAGGCTATGTGCTGTTTATGTAGTAGTTTGGGTTTTTTGGAAAAAGTGGGTTATTTCAAATGCTCACACTGCAAAACAAACCCACAGTGTTCCTCGGAGAGTGAAGCTCGCTAAATGTTTGCTGCTGGCAAATGGATAAGCTCTGAAGCCATCCCTCGAGTTTGCTTTGACAGATGTCAGCTGATGGACATTTGCACAAAAGTCTCTGAAATGCCTTATTTTACACCCAGTGTCACTTGGCACATTACTTTCTTGTACCTTCTGTGTTTCCATTAAATTAGGTTGGAAACAAAGCCTCCTATTTACTGAGCAAATTCTTTTCTATGTAAAATGGTGAACAATTACAACCATTACCCTGTCAACCATTTTCATCAGTTCAATTAAAACTGCCTACATTCTGCATTCTGAATCACAGTCACCCTGAGTGGAGCCTGACTCTAGCATTCAGGGCTGGTGAAAAGTCTCTGATCACACTGAGGTGATGGTGGAGGGTTTTTTTAATTTGTAGCCTTTTTACGGAGTCTGAGAAAGTGAACCATGTTCCATGAACTGTTGGCACAGTTTCATGTCCCCATTCAAAGGAAGAACTTTCCATGATTACCAAAAAGCTATTATTCGTATCAAAGAGATACTATGAAAGCATATTTTAATGAATTAGGTATAAATAAAGGCAAAATATACCAGTGGGAGATCATACTTTTTTAACACAGAGGTGAATGCCAATGTATTCCAAATATTGTCAAGTTCAAAAACAGGAGGAAGTAATTTTAAAACTCTAAAATATTGTCTTATTTTCTGTGTTTCTATGGGTACTCCTATAACTACCACATGCCAAACATTATGCCAATTGGATCATTGCAGTAAATCTTCGTGAATTAATACCTCACCCACGATTCACAAGAAACTTTTAGTTCTAAAGGTTTAAGCATACAATTTATTATTTGTTTATCTTATAAGTCATTCATTAAATAACATTTTACTGAGTGACTATAAAGTCCACAACGGTTGGCTAGACCATGAAAGAAATTCGGTTGACAGTTTTAGCCATATGGATGTTATATATATTGGTGGTGAGCAGAATATTCATTAAGAAACAGTGTATATTAATACAAATGAACAGATTACTACAAATTCATGTGAGCACATCAGAGAATACCTTAACTGTCTTTAAGAGGCATGAAGAGAAAGGGACTTTGGAAATGCATGAAAATAGACATATAATAAGATTAAACATTAACTTAATATTTTTTACAGAATTAGCATGGCTGTTTTAATCCATTGACTAAAAAGTTGACAAGCAGGGGTTGACAAAATCATTTGATATTTCAGAATTAAAAAATGTTTTCAGATTCAGTTACAGTTTTATCAGTGTCCTTTTTTTTAAAAAAAAAACGTTTACTGATTTATTTTGAGAAAGAGAGCACAGGTGGAGGAGGGGTAAAGAGGAAGAGATAGAATTCTAAGCAGGCTCAGTTCTGTCAGCTGGATTGTGAGATCATGACCTCAGTCGAAATCAGATGCTTAACTGACTGAGCCACTCATTTTTCAATCAGTGTCGATTTTGTTGACATTTTAAGTTTTTGGTAACAACCAGTTTTTAGGTAGAAAACATATTGTGGGTCGCCTTTCTTTCTTTCTTTCTTTCTTTCTTTCTTTCTTTCTTTCTTTCTTTCTTTCTTTCTTTCTGTATTTACAAATAGAGAGAAAGCATGAACAGGGGAGGTACAGAGAGAGAGATGGAGAAAGAGAATCCCAAGCTGGTTTTGTGCTATGAGAATCTCATGTGAGCTAGATCTCACCAATGGTGAGATCATGACCTGAGCTGAAATCAGGAGTTAGATGCTTAATTGACTGAGCTACCCAGGTGTCCTGTGGATCAACATTTTAGGAAAGAAAGAGAGAGAGAGAAAGAGAGAGAGAGAGAGAGAGAAAGAAAGAGGAAGGGAGGAAAGAAGGAAGGGAGAAAGGGAGAAATAGAGAGAGAGAGAAGGAAGGAAGAAAGGAAAAGGGAAAGAAGGAAAGAGAAATGAAGGGGAAAGAAGGGTAATTATTTGCTACATGGAGGAAAATAAACCGAAAAACCTATACTATGTACTGATTCCATGCTACATCTAATATCATAAAATCTCTTTTTCTATAACATTTTCTTATACTTTAGATGTATAACTAGATTCTCAAACTTCCCGGCTTACAATTCAGAACATATCTTTTAAGAAGAAATTAACAAATAGTTTGAATTGTTCTTTGAATAACTGAGTTCCATAATTCATTGATATGGACTCATTATTTGCTTGAAATTTTCTTCTTACTTGCCTTCAAATTGCAATTAACATTTGCAAGGCTTCCATTGCAAATGTTCCTAAATTTGTTTTTTTAAATAATCACTAGAATTAGAAACATAAACTAAATATAACTAAATGATTCTTAGTTGTTTCCTTATCAAGATTTTCTCATTATGTCAGGAGTACTGGCTTATTTCCCAAAAGAGAAACAATACCAGGATATATTTCTCATATGTTTTCAAACCTGATTTTTCAGCTTTTTCAACTTCATGTATTTAATTATCTTCATGCAACAAATATCTAGTTCAAGGTGGGATACACATATAGGAAGTGACAAGAAAGTGACAGACTAACATGTAAATAAGAATGTGATAATGCAGGGCGTCCAGGTGGCTCAGTCAGTTAAGCGATGGGCTCTTGATTTTGGCTTGAGTCATGATCTTGCAGTCTGAGATAGAGCCCCACACGGGGCTCTCCGCTGACAGTGTGGAGCCTGCCTGGGATTCTCTTTCTCCCCTCTCCCCCTCTCTCTGCCCCTACTCTCTCCCCCCAGATAAATAAACTTGAAAAAAGAATGTGATAATGCCACACCAAGGTCAGGCTATGGAACTTAAAGTGAGCAGTTGTCAGAAAGGGATAAAGGTAATTTGAGAAATTTTTATGAGAGAAAATTTGGCAAAAATGAGATTCTCATTTACCAAGAAAAAGATATATAAAGACTTTTGGATTCTGAGTCAGAGAACCTGGTTTCTATTGCAGGTTCTGCCACATACCATCTATGAATGTGGGAAAGTCATCTGGTTCCATGTACGTACCAGAAAGTAGAGGCTTAAGCTTTGAGGGATAGTGAAGCCTGATTTTAATGATATGTTGAAAACAATTATGAAGTATAATGCACTGTAGGCTACTAAGAATAATTGTTGTCTTGGGGATCTGGGGTGGCTCAGTCGGTTAAGCATCTGACTTCGACTCAGGTCATGATCTCATGATATGGTCTGTGAGTCCAAGCCCTGAGTTGGGCTCTATGCTGGCCGCTCAGAGCCTGGAGCCTGCTTCAGATTCTGTGTCTCCCTCTCTCTTTGCCCCTTCCCCACTTGCATTCTGTCTGTCTGTCTCTCTCTCTTTCTCAAGAATAAATAAACATTTATTTATTTAAAAATTTAAAAAAAGGAAGATGAATTGTAATCATAGTCCTGATCCCAGGCTGATGACTTTATGTCCCACTTGCCATCAGAAATTGGGGAAGCTGTGGGAACTTGGGGAGAAAGGGAATCAGGAGCATTAGAACTCCAGCTATGTTTAGCCAAAACTCTTGCACTGCACTGTCCAATAGCAGCTTTCAGTCGCATGTGGCCATTTCAACTAACACTTAAATTGATAAAATTAAATATAAGTAATAAGTCCGTTTTTAGGCAACACTAGCCACACTTTATGTGCTAATAACTGCCAGATTGGACCATGCAAATAGAAATCATTTCCATCATAACAGAAAGTTTTTTCTATCCATGCTCTAGATCTGTAGTTCTCAACAGGGGCCAATTTCACTTTCCAGGGGATATTTGGAAATGTTCATAGAAAATTCAGGTTGCTACAACTGGGGTGGTAGAGGCCAAGGGATGTGGCTAAATACCCTGCAATGCACAGAAAAGACTTTCACAGCAAAGAATTTTGTTCAAAATGTCAATAGTGTCAAGGTTGAGAGCCATGCTCTAGGGCAAGCAGGAGCAAGTTTCAAACATGAACTCCACAGGTGTGTGCCGCTTAACAAGGAATCCCCTGGAGAAAAGAGTCACCTCCACTTCTAAGAGTGATCAGCTTTTTGAAAAAAAATTTTATGTGTCATGGACTTGTCTCCTGACAAGGCCCATGAAGGAGCTTAATGCAAGTTCCTGGGAGCAGAGAACCCTGGAAATCAGAGCTGGAGACCCTGCATGAAGGAAACCAAAGGAAATGCAACACTACCAGGTGGAGTGAGGACCATGCTTGGTGACATGCCATTAAGATTAGAAGATAGGGGCACCTGGGTGGCTCAGTTGGTTAAACATCCAACTTCGGCTCAGGTCATGATCTCAGGATCTGGTCTGTGAGTTTGAGCCCTGAGTTGGGCTCTGTGTTGACAGTTCATAGCCTGGAGCCTGCTTTGGATTCTGTGTATCCCTGACTCTCTGGCCCTCTCCCACTAGTGCTATCTCTCTCTCTCTCTCTCTCTCTCTCAAAAATAAATAAAAAACAACAACAAAAAGATGAGGAAATAAACATCAATGTTGCTGACTCTAGACTATGACAGGTACAGCACATACAAGAATAAAAGAGAAACATGATGCCGATACCACCACTAGGTAACCACCTGTTACACCCAGGATACAACATGAAAGAGTTAACCCAGCTAACATTTATAAGCCTGTAATTTTTGTTTGTAATACAGGTGTCGAGTAGTATATTAGAGATTATCTTCCTCAAATATTAAGCTATATTTTCACCTTGAAAAGGAGAATAAAGCATTTGAAATGTGGCAGACACTGCCCATATTGCCTTCGAGATTCATCATACCAGATCTGCGTCCCACCCCGAGTAGTTCATGCCTGACTCTGAGATGTCAAAACCCAGCTCCCCTGCCTTGAGAGGGAGAATCTCTGAGGGTAATTTATGCTCTGGAACTCTCTTCAGGGTCAGGTTGAGGTTAGAATTTTCTTTGAAATTCCCTCTTTGTTTGGCTTCTTGCCCTTTCCTGTCCTGCTCTCCACTCTGTGGGTTTCTCTTCATTCAGCTTTTGTATTTCTTTAATGCATCATCTGAATGACATTTCAGAGTCGATTCCTGGAGAAACTTACCTAAGATTTCAATTTTCAGAAGTCATTCATTCCTCTATTGTTTTCTGTTTTCAGATATTTTTATTTCTGCTCTTATTGTGATCATTTTCTTTCTTGTCATTGATTTGGGTTTATACTCCGTTTTTTTTTTTTTTCTTAATTTCCTCAATAGGAAGATTAGGACCTTGATTTCTTTCTTTTTTGTACCCATGTACATGCATGTAATGATCCATATTTTCCTCTTAACACTGCTTTAGCTGTAGGCCACAAATTATACATTGTGTTTTGATTCATATTCAGTTCAAAATATTTTCTAATTTAGCTTGAGACTACCTTTTTGACTATCTTCCTGTCCTGCTTACTTTATATATATTTGGAGATTTTCCAGATATCCGTATATTATTACTTTCTAGTTTAATTCTGTTGTGGGGTGAAAAACATTTGTATGCTTTCAGTTCTTTTAAATTCATGGACGTTTCCAAGCACACTTGAAAATGTTTTCTAATATTATATGTGGAGGGTTCCATTAACGCCAAATAGTTGAAGTTGGTTGATAGTATTATTCAGACATTAGATATTTTTTATATGTTTTTCTGGTTTCTTTCTTTCCTTCCTCCATTACTTCCTTTCTCCCTCCCTCCTTCCCCTCCATCCCCCTTCCTTCCTCTCTAGCTACCTTCCACCCTTCCTTTTTTTTTTTTTTTTATCAATTACTTAGAGAAAAGCTTTGAAGTCTCCAAGCATAATTGTGGATTTGTCTACTTTTTCTTTTATATCCTAATACTTTCTGTTTCACATATTTTAAAGCTTCATTGTAAGATACATTTATTGGATTGTTATATCTTATGAAAAAATGATTCTTTTTTCTTTTTTAAAATGTTTTTTTATTTATTTCAGAGAGAGAGAGAGAGAGAACAGCATGAGCAGAGTAGGGTCAGAGAAAGAGGGAGATACAGAATCTGAAACAGCCTCCTCCAGGCTCTGAGATGTCAGCACAGAACCCAACGTGGGGCTCAAACCCAAGAACCGTGAGATCATGACCTAAGCCATAATCAGATGCTGAACAGATTAAGCCACCCAGGCACCCCGAATTGATTCTTTTTCATTGTGTATTCTCCCTCTTTATTGTAGGTAATATTTCTTGTTTTGGAATCTACTTTTTCTGACATTAATATAACCATTCTAGTATTTTTTTGAGTAGGGTTGCATGTCGTATTCCTTCGTAACTTTTCCTTTTATCTTAGAAATGTATTTATATATAAAATGAGTTTCTTGTATGTATCACATATATTTAAAATAATAAGATCTGGCAATATATTCCTTAATTTGGGGTTTGTACCCTTTATATCTGCATTTGGATTAGGTTGTTATTTCAATTATCTTCAGCAGCAGCAGCATATAATTCTGCTAGCTTTGCCTTCTGCTTAGATGTAGACTGGTGTGCCTGAGGGCTTCTGAACAATTCTTCTCCATCCTTAGCTTTCAGTTTACCTGTACCACTGAGTCAAAAAGAACTTCTGTTTGACTACATATCAGGGACAAAGCTTTTTCAGTTGTCCTACCCATCTCCTGGCTTGTAGCTGTTGCAGATCCTGTCCAGAAACAATTTCATGACCTCCCCCAGTGGCAAGAGGTTCTAATGGCATTGATATAGAATTCTAATCCCAAGATTTTTTGCCTGTCTTCCACCTAGAATAAAGAGAGATCTTTTTTGTTTTCAATCTTTCTCCAGTTGCAAAGAATTCTTCCCTTTGGTCTGGGAAGTTATAGGATTTACTACCCTTCATTAGAAGCATAAGACTTTTTCTCTGTTGAAGAATAAGATTCAGTGGGATTTGTAATACTCCTGCTGTGGCAGACCATTCACTTTTTAAAAAAATGCTTATTGACGTATTTTGAGAGAGAGAGAGAGAGCGTGCAGGAGAGGCACTAGGTGGGGGTGGGGTGGGGAAACAAATCCCAAGTGGGCTCTGCACTGCTAGTGCAGAGGTTGACATGAGGCTCTGACTCATGAACCATGAGATCACAAGCTGAGCCTAAATCAAGATTTGGGCATTTACCAACAGACCAACCCATGCCCCTAATTCACTTTTTTTATGTCTACTTTAAGGATGCGGATTCTCTCAAAGAGAGAATTACCAGATTTTCTTGTGAGCACCCAGTGGACTTCAGGGAGAAGAGACCATGAGTGTTTGCAAACTCCCTGTTTCTGGGAATCCTAGAGGTTCTCTTATCCAGGAAACCTATAATAGGCATCAGAATTAAATATTTGAGCAAAACTTTATACACTCTTCTGTGCCTAATGGCATCTCCTCCTCCCATGCTCTGTCAGGGCTCAGACACAACTCTTATCTCCTTCTTTAGGTTTGTCTTTCTTCGGCTCTTAGGCTACTCATTTGCCTTTCAGCCTCAGCTGTGAGTTTAAAAGAAGATAGTACTGGAATTTTTGTTGGTTTTTATCCTTGTCATTAAGGTAAGAATGGTGCTTTCTCCAGCTTTCTACAACCTAGGGAATATGGACTCTTCCTTTAATCTTAACCCGTATATATTTTTATTTATAAGGTGAGTTTCTTTTAGATAGCATATAATTGGTCTGTGCTTTTTATGCATACTGGTGATATGTCTTTTGTTTGGGATACTTAGACCATTTACATTTAATATAATTTTTTATTATTAGATTTGAATCTATTATCTTGCAGAAGTTCTCTAATTGCTACATGTTGCTTTTTTTCTTTCATTGTTTTTCCTAGTCATCTGCCTGCTTTCTGATTAATTTCAGTTGAGTAGTTTTTTTAAATTCTATTTTATCTTCATTTTTCCTTAACTGTTAAACCACTTCTGCTACTTTATTTTAGTGATTGCCCTAGATTTTACAACAGACATCTTAACTTATCACCATTTACCTTCAAGTAGTTTTATACCCCTTGAAGTACAGTATAAGAAACTCATAACAGTATATTATCAACTCTTCCCTTCCATACTTTGTACTGTTGTCCAAAGATGTTTCATTTTTACATATGCAAATATAATTCTTTTTAGGGTTCACGGAGCGTTTTTTGATCTCTGGTCTTTCATTGCTTTAAAGTTTTTTGGAATTTTTTAAAACAAAGTGATTCAAATATTTCTCTCTCTTCCTCTTTAAAAGACTTTTGGTTATTATTTTTAAAATATTTATTTAAATATTTCTCTTCCTCTTCTGTGACTCCAGTTACATACATAATAGACTCTATGATATTGTCCTGATGCCATTAGATGCCCCATTCTCCTCTTTGTGCTCCAGTTTTCATGGTTTCTAGTGACATATGTTCAAATTCATTGATTATTTATTGGTGATGTCTTATCTATTGATGACTTCTCAAAAGTTTTCTCCACTTTTTAAAAATTATTTAAATGTTTGTTTTTGAGAAAGAGAAAGAGACAGAGCATGACCAGGGGAGGGGCAGAGAGCGAAGGAGACACAGAATCCCAAGCAGCTCCAAGCTCTGAGCTGTCAGCACAGAGCCTGATGTGGGGCTTGAACCCACAAACATATGAACTATAAGATCATGACCTGAATAGGAGTTGGGTGCTTAGCCTACTGAGCCACCCAGGCACCCCAAGTTTTTTCCACTTCTGATATCACGTTTCTTAAATTTTTGTCATTTTCTTTTAACTTTTTTAAAAAACAATTTGACAAAGATTCTACTCTGAGCCTGTCCCCCCTTTATGGTGAATTCTTCCTCTTTCCTTTCGAGATCTATGGTACCTTCTACAACTCAGGAATGTCTTTCCCAAGGATATGAAAGCCATTCCTTTAAAATGTATTCATCAGGGTGCCTTGGTGGCTCAGTCAGTTGAGCTTCTGACTTTGCTCAAGTCATAATTTCAGGGTTCACGAGTTCAAGCCCTGCTTCATACTTGCTGCTCTCAGCACATAACTTGCTTTGGATCCTCTGTCCCGATCTCTCATAGTCACTCCCCTGTTCATGTTCTCTCACTCTCAAAATAAATAGACATTTTTAAAAATAAAATAAAGTAAAATAAAATGTATTCATCATGGGTGTCTGGCTGGTTCAGTCAGTAGAGCATGTGATTCTTGATTTCAGGGTCTTGATTTCAGGTCATGAGGTCACTGTAGGAGTGGAGACTTCTTTAAAAAATAAATAAAATTGGGCGCCTGGGTGGCTTAGTCGGTTAAGCGTCCGACTTTCACTTAGGTCATGTTCTCGCGGTTCGTGGGTTCGAGCCCGCGTCGGGCTCTGTGCTGACTGTCAGCTCAGAGCCTGGAGCCTGTTTCAGTCTGTGACTTCCTCTCTCTCTGACCCTTCCCTGCTCACACTGTCTCTCTCTCTCTCTCTCTCTCTCCTAGAAATAAATAAAACATTTAAAAAATAAATAAATAAATAAATAAATAAATAAATAAAATTATCCTTAACAAAAATTAAATGTATTCTTCAGGAAAGATAGAACCTATTTCCCATCTGTGGGAAGATAGAATCCTAACAGTGTTAGTCACCAGCCAGCAGACACAGGTCAGTATTTACATTGACCAACCTTCTGTAATTTCTCACTTTCCTGACTCTGTTGGGCATCCACTTACCCTCATCCCTACTTTCTCATTATTCCTAGAAAATCTGAGTGACTTCTCTTCAGGGCAAAGCTGAATTCAGTTCATGCTGAATCCTCTTCCTTATAGGACTAGTATATTACTGATTAAAATGTGTGCTTATTGGTGCGCTTGGGTGGCTCAGTCAGTTAAGCATCCGACTTTGGCTCAGGTCATGATCTCATGGTGGGTGGGTTCAAGCCCTGTGTTGGGCTCTGTGCTGACAGCTCAGATCCAGAGGCCTGTTTCAGATTCTGTATCTCCTTTTCTCTCTGCCCCTCCCCCACTCACACTGTCTCAAAAATAAATATTTAAAAATTTTTTTTAAAAATGTGTGCTTATTGCTTCAACTAGTGTCCAGCTTTGTCTTTGGCAGTTTGTCTTTTTAGAAATCTTTGTCACTTACCAGGTTTCACTTTTCCAATAGACCTTTTAACATGCTAATCACAGTTACGGTAAAGTTCTTGTCTGATAGTTCCAGCACTGATGTTACCTCTGAATCTGGTTCTGTTTCTGTTATTGCTTTGATTATTTGACAGTAGGTTGTGTGTGTGTATGTGTGTGTGTGTGTGTTTACGGTTTTTTGTGTATGTGCTAGATATCTCACACAAAACGAAAGGGGTAAATAGGACCCACACATGGAAATGAACATGCTACTTCTCAGGCAGTTTGTGTAGGGAATGAGCCAATCTTGTTAGTTGAACCAGCTATGCCCCAGTGCCTCTTGCTGACAGGGCAAAACAATAAGCCAAACTGGCAAGGAAGAATGGGGAAGGTAGTTCTCAGGCTCCTAGTTCCCAACTTAATGCCTAAACATTTGCATATTTATAACAAGTTTTCATACAGAGCCCACCCTTTGTCTGAAACTCAGTGGGATATTATATACAGATACACAAAAAAGAGTTTTTATTGGTATTGCAAAATTGCTCTTCCTAAGTAAGGCTATGTATCTTGCCAAGTGATACTTTGATTCTCATTTCCTATGACTAGATCTTAGGTTACATGAAATAAGATGAGGGGCAGAGAGTGGGAGGGTGTGGAGCATTTAAGTTATGGAGGTTAGCAGGCCTGCAGAAAGGATGGGGCTGTTGTGATGCTTTGTGATTGATCAAATCTACTCCAAGAAAATCTCCTGGAAGACAACTCCAAACAACAAAACGGACCCAGCAAGAGCCAACTCATGCTGCTGGAGGTGCCATGAAATCCAGACCCACAGTCCACACCCTCTTTCTTGATCTCATCTCTAAAGGGTAATCTGGGGTGAAAAACTAGTGCCATTTGATTTCCTTACCCTTTTCTTTTGCTCTTTTATTTAATAATCTTTTAAAGTTCTTAAAACCAATTATTTATTTATTTATTTATTTATTTATTTATTTATTTATTGGGCGGGGCAGAGAAAGAGAATTCCAAACAGGGTCTGCCCTGTTAGCACAAGAGCCTGACTCAGGGTCCGATCCCACAAAGCTGTGAGATTATGACATGAGCTGAAATCAAGAATTGGAAACATAACTCACTGAGACAACCAGGCATCCCAAATAACCATTTTTAAATAGGTATTTTACTTAAACTAGTAGCTGGTACTCATGAGTGACCATTTGGAAACTCTTTCACTATTGATATCAATCCTTCATATTGTTTGAGCCCATGCTAAAATGTTAATTAGTTCTCTTTATGATGTTCCCTTTCAAAAGGCACATTCCTTGTTTACTCTTTATCTCTTTAAAGAACCTCTCCTGTGCAAATATTATTCCCAGCACAACATAACCAGAGCAAAATTAAGTCAGAAAGCTTATTCTCTACACTTAAACAAGTGGATGTGCTCAGAGTTGACTCTGAATTTGTTGGAAGCAATTTCTTTTTCTGGTCTCTCTTCAGTGCTGCATTTATATTGTTTCCTTGACGGAAGTCTGAGAATTCCTTAGATATTGATGCCAAGCCCACAGTGTTAATCTAGATAAAGGGAGATAGATGAAGGGTGGGAATGGGTTGAAGGGGATTTGAAAAGTCAGCCTAGGGCTCAATTCAGACAGCCTGCCAAAGAACTGTTAGATAATTGTGCACTATTATTTTCTGGAGACAAGTTTAGAACATTGAGAATATAAGAAAAGGATGAACAATGTATTATTTCTTTAAAATATTTGGTTAGGATGTAAGAATAACAGACAAAAGCCTCTGGGTTTAGCAGAATCATTAGTATGAAATAATGTACCTGACTCCAAAAATACGTCCAAAAGCAATATGGAATATAAGCCAATTCCCAGCAGTTTGAATTTATTATTTATGATGCCAGTTAAACAAGGCTAATGTGCTCTGCAAAAGTGGTTAAAGCTGCTCTGCAGTATTAGTAGAAATTAGTCAGATGCTACCAGCTCAATATAAAGTAAATTTGCAAAGGTTTCTGCAAATGACAGTTTGGCTGAGTTGACATGACAGTTGAGTGCATCTAAGCTGCTTCAGTATTGGCAGGTGGGTTTACAACCAAAGTCAGCACGTATAGGTGAAGGAAACAAATTAAACCAAAGTGAAGGAGGAATGGCGATGAGTTCCAGCACT
The DNA here is from genome assembly GCF_003009895.1 of Hyaena hyaena. Taxonomy (NCBI): domain Eukaryota; kingdom Metazoa; phylum Chordata; class Mammalia; order Carnivora; family Hyaenidae; genus Hyaena; species Hyaena hyaena. The sequence goes on from NW_024081613.1 coordinate 448,965, forward strand.
TTACCCACCACATGGAAAGAGTCCCTAACATTCACCTCCTTATTAATCCTCTCTTACGGGTTTTGAAGAAAAGCTACGAGGTTTACCTTCCTCACGTTGTGCCGTTACTGCTCTACCCAGCTCCCACTCATCCAAGTGTGCTCCAGGAATTCCCTCTGGCAGCGAGTTCTGCCCTAAACACGTCTGTATTGTGGCAGCTTGCTGTTCCTCAAGGAAACTGTACAGGAGGATCTTGTTTGCAATATCAGGATGTTTAGCAAAATCATTTTGTTAATCAAAATACATATAATCTTATTCACTTTTATTTCATGAACACTTATGAATATATTGATGTCTTTTTTTAACGTTATTTATTTCTGAGAGAGAGAGAGAGAGAGAAAGAGACAGTGTGAACAGGGGAGGGTCAGAGAGAGAGGGAAACACAGAATTTGAAGCAGTCTCCAGGCTCTGAGCTGGCTGTCAGCACAGAGCCTGACGTGGGGCTCGAACTCACGAACCGTGAGATCATGACCTGAGCTGAAGTTGGATGCTTAACTGACTGAGCCACCCAGGTGCCCTTTGATGATGTCTTTTGGTAAAAAGCTGAAGGTAGTAAAATATTGGCTATTTTGAAAAGTTATACAACATATTCAGTAGCAGAGAATATACAGATATTCAAAAATATCGTTTACATGTCAGTCTGAGCAAGAAAATGTTAGCTTGTCCATTTGCAATCTTTTGTCAAGAAGGATGCATACTTAAGTTTTAGGGAGATTCTGAGTAATCTGTGAAGATTGAGGAAGAAAACAATACCCTTTCAGTGGAAATGTGAGCATAAGGAAGTGCATCTTCAACTTGTGTTTAAATAATTCCTGCTATGTGGGGTGCCTGGGTGGCTCAGTCAGTTAACTGTCTGACTGTGGCTCATGTCATGATCTCACTGTTCATGAGTTCGAGCCTCATGTAGGACTCTGTGCTGACAGCTCAGAGCTTGGAGTCTGCTTCAGATTCTGTGTCTCCCTCTCTGCTCCTCCCTCACTCATACTCTGTCTCTGTCTCTCAAAAATAAATAAACATTAAAGCATTTTTAAATAATTCCTGTTGTCTATTCCCTTCCTCTCATATCTCCCCCCTCCCTACCCTTACTTTTCCTTCCCTTCCTTTCCTTACTCTTCTTTCCTTTGATGGGCGTGTACTGCACTCTCATTAAGCATGAATTCTCCTCCTTTGGGGTAAAAAAGAACAATATTCTATTCTCCATGGAGCTTGCCTCCAACCATTGGGTAAACCACAGGAGCTTTAAAAATACTTGTGCATTTCAGTGAGTATAGAGATAACTGATGTAGTTATCATGATTAACTTTATTCTTGAAATATGGGGCTCTGGACACTATTTGCGAATACATATGAGTTATAGATGCAGGTATAGGTTAGAATGGTTAAAAACCAAGCTCTTAAGTGTAACCTTGCTCAGGTAACTGTACGATAATTACCTTTTTCATTTCCATTAATTATTGAATGTTCTGTCTTTACTATTCTGAAATAATTGCATTCATTGTTCTATTTTAGTTTTTATTTCTCTAACACAACAGTTTCCCTGGACTTCGAACTATTCCTAGTGCTATTGTGAGGATTATTTGTAGTTTAACATGGTCTCTGGACCATGCACACAAATGATGCAAAACATCAGAGACTTGGGTATAAAGTGATAATCTTGAACATCATCCAATTTTACTCATAAACATGCTCATTGTGACACTTGCCTCACAAGTAGTATGGACAGTAGCATATGCTTGCAGCTATTTCTACAGCAATGATCTTACCCAAGCTTTGCTACTACCTTTAAATTAGATGAAGCAGGCATAATTATTCTCTGTTATATTTAAGTAAACAAAGGTCCAGAGGCATAAAATGGCATGCCCCAGGTTACCTGTAAAATAACTTGTTAGTTTTCTAGGGCTGCTGTAACAAAATACCACAAATTAGGTGGCTTGGACAATAGAAAAATATTGCCTTACAGCTCAGGGGGCTGGAAATCTGCAATCAAGGTGTTAGCAGGGTTGGTTCTTTCTGAAGATGGTGAGGGAGGGGTCTGCTCTTGGCTTCTCTCCTTGATTTGTAAATGGCTGTCTTCGTATTTACATGGCGTTCTCCTTGTGTGCATGACTGTGTCAAAATTTCCCCTTCTTGTGAGAGCATCATTCATGTTGGATTGGGGTCTACCCTAAAGACCTCATCTTAAGTTGATTACCTCTATAGAGACCTTGTCTCCAAAAGAAGTCACATATTCTGAGATACGGGAGGTTAAGACTTCAACATATGAATGCTGGGGACATAATTCAACCCAAAACATTATAAAAACCCTCATCTCTTGATTTTACTGCTCAATGTTTTTGCTGCCATGCCAGGCTACTAAGGAAGAATGGGAACGTGCTAGCAGGGATAAATGAAAAGAGAGCAGAATGAATTAAGGGCAAGGTGGGCAATCATGGAAAAAGTTAAGAAAAAAAGTCAAGTATCACAGCTTGAATAGAGTGCACAAAATTCCCCCAAGATGGTTCTAATTTGATAATACATAGATTTCCTTCTATGCTTTGATAGGATTAACTACAACAAAAGAAAAGTTTAGAATGGAGTAAGAAAGCACTTGCCTATTCTATTTAGTTTATGGTAATAAATTCCAATTATTTTGAATTGACATTGTTCTGCTCAGCCTAAAGTTGCCTCCAAGAACTTCCTTCTCTGCTCTGTTTAAGTACCAAAGAGAAATGACTCTGCTGGATTCTTTGGCATGGCTTCATTTATTTAAAGCTCATCTATGTCTTTCTCTCTCTGGGGGCCTTTGGGGGTGGAAATACACAGAGAACCAAATGCTGAGCCTGCTGTGGATGCTGTGATTTCAAAAGAGAAGTGATCCAAGCCTGAGGATCAGCTCCCCTCGTCAGCAGCTTCTGGAGAGATCTTACCCTCCCAGCAATGGATACCGGTTTCTTGTGTAAACCTGGGAGGGGCCGCCACCTCACCTTTTCTCCACCTATCTCCATGCTAGTCCAACCCCATCAAATGCTGAAGCTATTAATTCAAAAGAAAAGATACGTTCCCAGATGCGCTTGGTTCTGCCCCTAATCTTGCTCTCATAAATATTTGAAAATTACAGTGAAAGCCCAATGGTGCCTCTCACATAATGGAACTGCAGGCAAGTAAAACAGCGCGCCGCTTTGAAGTTCCTGGAGGAGTGAGGTGAGAGATGATGAGATTCGGGGACAGTTTATGTGAGCAATTTGTTATGCATGCAAGAGGAATGGTGACTTGATGACAGATTCACTTCTTGGTCCTGAACCTTAATTAACAAGGCCCTCTGAGAAACACACGCAGAAACAATAGGAAAATTCTTTGGAGCATTTCACAGATTATTCACGTATAATCTTTGGGGATTTATTTTATTATTATTTTTCTTTCTTTGGGAGCTGCAGCTTTGTTGCCTTGACATCCACACTCAAGAGTTATTGGTATCAAACCAAGCTATATAAAAAGCTATCAAGCACTTCTCAGATTTTCCACAGTTCAAAGCAGTGTTGGCAGTCTGCCAGCCGTGAAAGATGAGCTGAGCTCCGATGTGGTGAGTATGGCTGCACGTGCAAAAGGGAGCCCGGGGGTGAGGTAGGAAAGGCTGACAAGTTGGAGGGCGCTGGAAGGAAGAACTCTGGATGCTTCATCAAGACCTGAGGGTCACATTCTCCCCCTGCAGGGAGTAAATGGAACTTACAATGATGTCCATCTAATTACAACCACAACAGGAATATCACTTTTAGGAAAAAAATAATTAAAGAAAGAGGAAATCTAGTTATAGTAGCCAGATAAAATATTAATGAGACATTCATTTATTTTGGTTCCAGATAGACCAGAAAAGTTAAAGGTTGGCTAGGACCTGTGGTGATAATACTCTCTTGTCACAGTCAGAGAATATGAAATTCTGAATTTTTAAGAAAATCCATGTCATTCTATTAACCCTGGTTCTGTCCCAGACACAATTTTCAAATTTACCTTTAATTTTGTATTTTCCCATCCCAGTTGGCAAATGGAGGTAGAAATGTGAGGCACATTTTAATTCCTTTTTGTCTTTCTACAACGATTCTGTTTGGTGTTCTTTTTAGGGAAAGAAAGTAGGGGCGCCTGAGTGGCTCAGTCGGTTGAGCGTCTGACTTTGGCTCAGGTTATGATCTCTCCGCTCATGGGTTTGAGCCCCGCATGGGGCTCTGTGCTGACAGCTCAGAGTCTGGAGCCTGCTTCAGATTCTGTGTCTTCCCCTCTCTCTGCCCCTCTCCTGCTCATGCTCTGTCTATCCTTGTTTCTCAATAATAAATAAATGTTAAAAAAAAAAAGTAAAAGAAAAAATGAAAGTAGACAATGATGTTGACATCCCACAGGATGTCATTGGGAAGACATTGGGATCCAGAGACGTTCAATGCTTCTCAAAGCTCACTGAGTGAGCAAGTTAGGAGAATTGAAACTTAGGATCTGCTTTCTACCCTCCTATCTCAACCTTTTGATACAGGGGTAATTTCCCCGCTTAAGAGCCTATTCATTTATGAATATGAGCATCCTACAAAGCTAATGGAGAGGATTGTGTTGGTGTGCCATACATTTCCCTAGCCAATCGCCTGGACGTTTTATGATGCACACATTGCAAATGAAAGTTAACACTGTAGAAGTGATCCTCAACCAGTGAGGAGAAGAAATTGGGGACAGATACCCAGCTTCCACACCTCTCAGTAGTACGATTTCAATGGACATTCAACACAGGTTCTCAAAAGGTCCACAATGGACCGAGCCTGAGCTGTCCCCAGCATTGACTCAGTTGTTATCGTACCTTTTAGCTGACTGTCTTTCTCTGTCTCAAATATATTTTCTTCAATCCCAGATACACTCCTTGAACCCACATCCACCTAAACTTACACTGTGAACCTGAAGACTTTGCATTGTGACCTTGAGGACTTCACACATGCTACACTAATAAACTGATCTTAAATCCAAAGATCCCACAGAAATTAGGAAAACACAGCTGGACCCATGGCTTTTGCTCCAAATATAGCTTCACTGGTGACTTGTATTACCACTTTCTTTTTCTTTATGTTTTATTTATTTTTGAGAGAGAGATACAGACAGCATGAGCAGGGGAGGGTCAGAGAGAGGGAGACACAGAATCTGAAGCAGGCTCCAGGCTCTGAGCCAGCTGTCAGCACAGAGCCTGACGCGGGGCTCAAACCCACAAACCATGAGATCATGACTTGAGCCAAAGTCAGACACTTAACTGACTGAGCCACCCAGGCGTCCCTACTACTTTCTTTTTAAAGCATTTGGTACTATAATATTTTAAGAATAATACAAGTATGTTGGAGAATATATTTAAATAAAGGCAAGAAAAAAATAACTACCCCTAAATTCTACCAACCATAAATAAATATTATTTACATATTAGTGAAGACAGATATATACACACATAGTTGTCTAGAAAATAAAAACATGTTATAATCATTTTACTTAATATATCTTGAGCATCCTTTAGAATGTTCAGATATTATTTTATAATATTTCTCTCATAACTGAAGACAATTTAACCTGTTTTATATATACAGAAATTTAAACGGTATTACAGAATTTTCTTTTTCTACTTTCTACTTAGGTAAACATTCATGAACTTAAGAAATGTTGTTATTTGTATTTCAACTAGGAGTTAATAAAGGCACCGAGATCTCCTTTACAACTCAAAATCATATCCTTAAAAAATTTGCTAATTTGTTAATGACAATTGTGTTTTACCTTTTTCAAACATGATTTTTTTCTTACTCAGTGATCTCTCCTTTATATGGTTATAAGAATAGCAGTCTCCTTCTTTGAGAATGGGAAAAACTTTGCTGTGAACTTTTCAACTCACAGTTCTTTGTGGTTGAAAACTATCCCCAACAGCTGTCTGAGAATTTAGTCAATTCCATCCTAAGCAGCTGTTGGTTTTGGTGGCTATTGGGGTAGTAAGAATGTTCCAAGGAATTGGAGGAGTAAGAAGATAGGACTTTCTGAGGTATTGGGAATTGAACTTCAACAAGATATTTTCTTGTGGGTTTTTTAATGTGTGGGAGAAAGACTTTTAACATGTGACCTTCCCATAATATCTATATCAACAATATCCTGTCTGTCTCTAGGTTTTAAAGCAAAGCTCCCTAAAATAATGCAATAGAGCTGTGTATGAGTCTGACTTTATTTAATCTCTGATTTCCCCTATCAGGAACATTGCACTATGATTCTCATAGTTCTTGGAGGGTTATGAGCTCAGTGTCTGCCAGGAAAACTTGAGTGATTTTAGGGGTTTTCATATTTCTTGCTGCATCAGTTCCACTCAGAAATTTAGGGGAAAAATAATCTTCCTTCTGAGCATCTGTGCAGTCTGGCATTAGATCCCCAAACTGTAAGCAAGTATAACCACAATGTCAGAAGAAAGTTATTTTAGTGGAAAAGAAGGAGGAGAAGAAGGTAAAGAAAAGAAATAGAAAAACAGGAGGAGGCAGGTAGGGAGGGATGGGGGGGCAAGGGGTGAAGAAATGGAAAGGAAAGGAGAGAAGAGAAGAGAGGAGAGGAGAAGAAAGGAAAGGAGAGGAAAGGAGAGAAGAGAGGAGAGGAAAGGAGAGGAAAGGAGAGGAAAGGAGAGGAAAGGAAAGGAAAGGAGAGGAAAGGAGAGGAAAGGAAAGGAGGGAGAGAGGGAGGGAGGGAGGAAGAAAGGAAGGAAAGAAAGAAAGAAGGAAGGAAGAAAGAGCTATATTTAGTGGTAGGCTAGTTATACTACAGGACACTTTGGAATACCACAACTTTTGATTAGGAGCAATTGCTAATGTTTCTTATATCCTTGGATGATGGAAGAGACTTATATGAGCCATTGCCATTTCCATGAATACTGTTATTCTGTCCTAATTGATGTAATTTCTAGGTGTGCATGGTGTGCATGATATGCTTCCGTGATCCAGGCTGATGGGATTGCTCCCCAACATATTTAACTACAACCTGCTCCTGTTGATGTTTCCAGTACCTTCTACCTGCTTTCTCATCAGATGCAGACATCAGTTGCTCTCCAACCTCAAGCTAGACAAGACTGAAAGATAAATATACTTTCTGACCTAGTCCATTACCACACCTCTTCCACTGAATCCACACCTTTGGATAGATAGCACACATTATTTCAAGCCATTCCATATAGCAGCTCCCACTTCTAGAATATGTCCCTTACTATCAACTACCCCATTGTTCTCCATCGTAATTCTTCAACTAGTCAGCATAGCCCTGATTTCAACTCTCCAACAGCTTTGATCAAGAGAGAGCCACAGACATGATTTTTAACTTGAACACATTTTGCCTTTGGAAAGTACTTCTACCCAACATACTTATTCAGGGTTTGTCAGATAGCTTTAATTAACACTTGTAGGAGACTAAGGCTAAGTGGGTGAATCATGCCACCTTTCAGTAATCAGTTCTGATCACCAACTTTTTATATCCCAAGTGAAGTTGAATTACCAGCAAATTGAAAAATATGAGAGGGGGTTTAAGGCAATAAGGATCTTTCCTCTACCTTTAAAAGGTTCCCTAAGGCAGTGATTATTACACCAAGAAGTGCAGTAATACATACAATGAAGTAAATTGGTAACCTCAAGACTCTGTGTTTTGGTAGAAACACAGTCACAGCAATGCCAAAAATATCTATCATTTAGAGAATGTCTACTTTGTGCCAGTATTTGAGCTACATGTCGTTACTTTATCAATTCCACAGATAGTTGCTTCAGAACTATCGTGTGTTATATATTTTCAACATGCTGAGAAGACAGCCATGAGTAATTACAAAATTAGAAAGATACTGTTATTTTATTCATATTTTTGCAGATTAATAAACGAAGGTGCAGAAACATAGGTCATTTGCCTCATGTCCATCAGTTGATAAATATCAGCAGAACTGAAGCAATTTAACTGACTCTTTTAAAAATTTTTTTTAATATTTATGCAATTTTGAGAGAGAGAGTGCAAGTGGGGGAAGGACAGAGAGAGAGGGAGACACGGAATCTGAGGCAGGCTCCAGGTTCTGAGCTGAGAGCACAGAGCCAGACACGGGGCTCGAACCCACGAGCAGTGAGATCATGACCTGAGCCGAAGTCAGATGCTTAACAGACTGAGCCACCCAGGCACCCCTCTAATTGACTCTTTAGTATGTGCCTTGGTATATCTCTATTCAGAATCAAATTAATTTCCACATGTATTTTAAAGTCTGCCCCTGTGGCAAATTTGAGACATGGGGGCATTTATACCATGCCTCTTTTCCTTTCTCTCCTTTTCCCTTTCCTTCTATTCTTTCCCCTCACTCTATTCTTTTTTTAAATTTTTTAAATTAACCTCCCACATATTTCTCTCACAGTGGGAAAGGCAGTATTATCTGTTTTCTTTAAGGAGCATGAAAAAATGATTAGGGTCCTGAGAATCATCTATTTTCTTTTAATTGCTACATCAAAGTCCTTGTTTTCAAACTGGACTTTATTTTCAGTAAAAACATGAAGTTACATAAGTTGAAAAGAGAATGAAGGATTATCATTTGAGTTTGTGAAATTGCAAAACATTACAAGTTCTTTAGGTAAAAATGCATGATGTACATGTTGGTGGTTGGTGGGTGGGGGATTTCATAATTGTGCAGAGAAATAAGAAGTGTTTTGGTTGGGATGAAGTGTTAATATTTTAACTGCAGCAGAGATATGTTTCCTCAAGAGGATACAACAAGACACTCCAGTATTCCAAGCGATTGAGACGAATATCTTATACATCTCATAAATCAAGAGGGATGTTTATATTTACCTGAGACATTCTGTTACAGTTTCCTTCTCGAATGATAAGCTTCTACAGGAGAGTTAGATTTGGGCTACAGAACCAAGAATGCTCTCTGTTTTGGTTAGACAGTCACCATCTTTGAAATAGAATGTGCCTTACTATTCTAGGAACTGTTTTTAAATGATTTCTTAGAAAAGGTGAAAAATGATTCTTCTCAAGACGTCGAAATGTGCTCCAAAAAGACCGGACTGGGTGAGAAGATAAGGAGAAAATAAAAAGCAGAGCTTCAGTTTCAGGACTTCAAAGAGTGGGGATGAACTTGTCACAGATACGGGGTTACTGTTTGCATTGTAAAATTCTTTGGTTTTAAATTTTTTTTTTAATGTTTATTTATTCTAGAGAGAGAGAGGGTGCATGAGCTGGGAGGGGCGGAGAGAGAGGAAGACACAGAATCTGAAGCAGATTCCAGGCTCTGAGCAGTCAGCACAGAGACCAACGCAGGGCTCAAACCCCCTGAGATCATGACCTGAGCTGCAGTAAGATGCTTAACCAACTGAACCACCAGGTGCCCCTTTATAATTCTTATTTGGGTGGTATTTGAACTCTGTAAACTTGGTTTGCTTTATAAATCCTATCCTTGTAATTATTCTTTTGAAAACCAATAAGCAAAAATAGCATACACACCTTTGCTTTACACCATCTTTTAATAAAAAGTACAATTAAAATAAGCACATGCACACACACACACACACACATACACACACTTCCATTACCTTGGTTAGTAAAAAAACGAAGCTGTAAGTCTTTGTTATGTCCATGTTGGTGCTATCCATGGGGTGTAGAACAATGATGCACTCAGGGTGCCAGATCACTCATTAGTTACACACACAGCATGTCACGGACCATCAGGTATGTTTCACTTGGAATTACAGGAAAGTGGCATGAATGCAAAGGGGTATGGTGACCTAACATAGTTACCATTGGGTCATGCCCTGAAGGTTTGTTGCTGTGTTATGTGCTTGATCTCCACTTCTTTTTAAACTTCCACGTAATCATTTGAAGCTATGAAGTACAGTAGTAAAAGGGACGAGCTTTGAAATCAGTTACATATGTTACACATTTTGACATTTTTCTCTCATAATCAACATCAGTATATGTCCTGATCAGGTTTTCAGCCTTCAATTTCATGCTTCTCAGTTGAAAAAAGAAATACTACTTAAATTACAGGGTCACTAATGGATTCAAATGAGTTAACAAATGTCAAACACTGATAACACTGATAGCATCTGGAAACTCCCTGTAGTCTTGAAATTTCAGTGAATGTGTTTCAAGCTCACAATTTCATTAACTTGAGAATGTAGATATCACTGCTTAGTTCCAGAATATTTCGGCTACTTCATGGCTCTTCCCTTCTCAGCTGCTTTGTTTCTATGTGCTTTCTCAAAATTTCTTCTTGATCAAATGTGTGCCACACTCACTGACTTTTACACAGACGATTCCACTCACAGAGCCACAGTGATTTTCACAACAAGTTACATATTTTATAGCATTTTGTCAACTCCTGTGGCTACCACCATGCTTTCTTTCACAATAGCAGACTGAAAAATCCCTTTTCTTGTCTCAGGCAATCCAATTTTAACAATAGGCAGGCTCCTCAGGTTTTTGGGTTGAGTTCCAAGTCCTTAATCAGGAGTTTTCTTAGCATTTTATAGAGAATGCTATTGAAGAAGAGTAGAAGAGTTCATGTCATCAAACAAATACAATGGAGTGTGTGTTTTTTACACTATTAATATTTTAATATATGTGTAATTGGGAGAAATTATTCCTGCTTATTATTGATAAGACTTAAATGTGAGGAAAATAAACTTGGCACACTTCATCAGATTCCTCTTGCTCCTGAGCCTTGTGGCCTAAGGAGAATTTGCATCCTCCTCTGCTTACTCCCATTCACCCAGTATTGATTCAGCATCTACTGCATACCTGGAGCTGTTTTAGATGCTGTGGAGGCAGCTTTTGACTCTCAAGGGATATCCAGTATTGGCTGGATAATCCGAGGGTCAAGTTTACAAATTCGATATTTATAAGACATGAAGTTGCTCCTTTGGAATCTATATGTCTTACTCTTTGTCTATTTTTATTTAGTTCAGAAACTGGGCAGAGTATACCAGTCTCATTTAGGGGCCAGACTCCCACATTATTATTATTGTTTCTATTTGACAATGTGTCCTCTTTTATTTCTCAGAGCTCAGTGGCTTTTGACACCAAGATCCTTGTGTTTTTCACTTGAGACATGTTGTAAAGCAAACATTCATTAGCTCAGAAAGAACCAGTATATTTTCCCAACTCCCTTTACAGAGTTTTGTACAGATCTAAAGAGTGACGCTGGTTTTTTCTTCAATATAAAACTAGGACCTGCTACATATCACTCTCAGCTGGCGTCACCTGTAGTGTTTCCATTTCACCCATGTCATGCTTTTATATAAAGTGGTGATTCTTAGTAGAATTTTTGAAATGTGAACTGATGCTAGTAGAGAACACTTTTTATTACACTCACACGCATTCACATGCACATGCACCCATACACTACCACCTTGCCAAACATTGCTGATACTTGAGTTACGTGCCTTTTCGGATTATCACCAATGAATTTTTTTTGTTTGTTTGTTTTTTGGTCCATTGGTAAGCTCAGTTGCTTAGCATATTTTGAAAGATTGATATATTTTTATTGATAATAGGAACATTAATGTAAGTGTGTAAGACAACATAGAGAACATAATTTTGTATAGAAGGGAAATTAGGGCAACAGAAAGGGTAAAAAGGCTGAAGGCGAAAGTCATGTGTCAGCTGCTTGGGATCTGGGTTTTTATGAGCAGTTAGGGAAAACATTATGGGACCGTGGCCACCCCTCAGAGTGAGCAGAGGGTACTAACCAAAACCAGGAAGAGGGTAAGGGTCCCAGCTCAATAGTCTGCACCGCAAAGCATTGGACTTGTCCCTATAGAGCAATGTAATACTGACCATAAATCACAGAATCACAAGTGGATTCGTTCAATGGGCTAACCTGATCCATGAGCACATATAATACAGGACTCGTAGCCATATTTTAGACACAAATTGTACTGACTTCATTGCCCAAATTTCCCAACCTACTGACTGGTAACTATAATCCTGCTGATACATTCATAAACATGTATAGCAGGATCCTCAAGCTGAAAATTCTGCAAGGTGCTTATATCAGAGAAGGGAAAAGGACTTTACTCTTTGGTAATGATTTGGTGATAGCGTCCTTACACAAATCATGAATCACTGAGTAACTATTTGTAAATTAATTAAATAATTGATGCTTTATACTAATCACTACAATTAATTCAAAAGCCAAAGTAATTATGTGGCATACATAGAACTGCAACAATATAAGACGGTGTGGAAGTGCAAGAACTTTCTAATCTTAAAAGCAATGTAGACAAATCTCAATGATAAAAATTGGCTCTATACCGACTTAGAAGTAAACCATTCCTGAAAGGATCATAAAATTAAAAGGTAAGTAATATCTACATGAAAGATGTTCTTACAACTATGACATGCAGGGTCAGTATTAATAACCTGTACTAAAATCCTAGTAGATACAGATAAGGGAATGATAAGACAATTCACAGAACAAAAAATGTGGTTCAAACTAATGAAAATTGCAGGGTCACCAGGGATCGAAGACAAGGGCATTAAGATGACAACATACAAGGGGTTTCTTACTAAAGTGGGAAAATTTTATGAAGTTTGCACTTCTATACTGGCAGATGAGAAAATGGATTGAATTTTATGTACTGTAATTTCCCAGTCTCTATCAGGAATGTTAATAAATTCATTAACTTGTCCATACCCTTTCCTAGATGTCTCATAGGAATGTTAAGCATATACTACCTAAAAATGGCCTCTTCTTCCACATCTATGCATGCACCTATTTAAAAGGTCCTTATATCAATAAATGTCAGTGTACATTTTCTAGTTATTCATGTCACCTTATCCAGAGGCAAATCTTATATCTCATACCTGTCTTGAGAAATGCCTCTCTTTCTAACTACCACCGCCCTAATCCAGGTATAAACCATTTTAGCACCCTCGCCTGGGCACCTATGCTAACCGTGTTTCCTTTATTCCACTGGGCTCTTCTACGGTCTATTTCCAACCAACAACAGAGCAATTCTTTAAAAATTCAAGCCAGATCACAGGATTTCTGAATTCAAAATCTGTCTATGGTTTCAGGTCATGATTAGCATGGAAGTCCAAGATGATATATACCTATAGTTCACTCTCTCAACATGTCCACATCTCAGATTAAAAATACTTTGCTCAAAAATGCACATCTGTCCTTCTCTATCTCCTTTATCTGCTTTAATATTTTTCTTAGTATTCATAGCACTATACTTGCATTATAATATGTACCAGTTTACTTCTTTATTACCTCTCTCTTACTAAAATCTAAGATCAATGAAGACAGGTGGTTGCCTCTTTCTACTTATTTAATAAATATTGAATAAGGTAAATAAATAAATTAGTTACTAAGACAAGATTAGAATTAACCTAAATAAACAATAAAAATAGTCAAATTAAATGAAATAGTACAAATTTTTTATAGATATTTACTCATCTAAATAAATCTTTACATGACATCATATGTTTATCGTGGTTGATTCAATTTAACAAGCATTCTTACACCAATACTACAGTGATTACTTCCGAGCTATAATATTGTAAATGACCGAGCCTTTTGCATCAACTTTATCTCAAAAAATTTATATTATATTTTTATGTTAAATAAATTTTTAAAAATTCACAGTCAGAAGCCCAAAACCAGTTTAGTGGTGACCAGCTTGCCATCTATAGAACTGGTTAAGATGAACCAAGATCAACGTAAAAATTGTCATCTAGTCAAATATCTCCATTGAATAATTAATCGTTCCACATCTCTATCCAGTTTGCTTTTCTAGGTCTGTTCTCCTCACTTCTTTGTCTTGCTCTGCCTCAGAAGGCTGAAGTGTAGAGACCACACCAGTCAGTCCCTGTGCCATCTTTGTTCTTAGCTTCCGTGAATGGGGAATCCCAGGAGGACACTGATGGCTACAGGTGAGCTACTGGTCCCCCAGGTTCTCTCCCTGTCCCGGAACCCACTCCTGGCCACCCACTGCGGAAGATCGTCTTTTCTCCGGGGTAAGCTGAACGTTCTCATCTCTGCCCAAGTTGCCATAGCCACTCATTTTCTAGTCATTTGCTGAAAGCAAGAGCTCAACTGTTACAAAGTTCTCATTACGACTCTATCTCTGTGGTCCTCCAATATCCACTCTAGCTAAATGGAATATTGTGAAATTATTGTATTCCATCTATGTTATTCATTTCCTATCGGGACCCTGAATGAGACTGCCCTGGTGCCCAGCCTTAACTCGCCTCAGCCCATCCTTTTATTCCAGGCGTTGCTGAGAGCCTAAGATAAACTACGGCAGCCTCTTATCATTTCGCATCCATCAATTGCATCATATGCTTTCCTCTTTCAGTCCCTGGGCTCTGGGTTTCCTTGCACAGAATATCTTTAGGAATCTATTCAACTATTCTGATGCATGAACAAACGTGAAATTGAGAAGACATTAGCAGACCATAAGGTAACTTCTGACCAATAAAAGACAGGAGCTGGTAAAACAAACAACTTCCTTTTCCTTTTTTTTCCATGAACAATTCTGAGGGACATATTTTTCTTAGATCATGTAGTGCCTTAAAATGACTAAAATGATTAAGCCCTAGTTGTCCATGGCAGTGAGCCAGCTTAATAATGTATCTTTGGATTGGCTTTCCTCCACCCTTGTTTAATTTTTCCAGGTTCTTAATCCCTGTACCTTGAAAACATCCCCAAATAAACTACCTTTTGCAAACAACCATTTCAGGCTCTGTTTCCTAAGGAGATCCTGAGCTTAGAGATACTGACTGATATAGTGACATAATGTGTATGTGTGTATCTATATACATACATACACACATATACACATGCATGCAAACATATATAATTTTAATACCGAAATCTTTGTAGCATAGACTTCTTAAGGAAAGTATAATTGATAATCAATGTGTTGCTTTCCATTTGTTAAAAGTCATTTCTACCATGTCCGCCATCCCTGCTCTCTACCTACCTTCTCCACCTTCCACTCTCCATCCACCCATCTTCACATGAATGGGAACACATGTACCTCAGTGCACACGGGGCAATCCATCAGCAAATTTTTCCAGTGTGCTTCCTGACAGGTCTCAAAGAGGTTCATAATAGCATTTCCCCTGAGGGCAACAATGCCATTAGTCAGAAGTAATAAAACCTTTTAGTGGCAGAGAAATGAGGGGGACTTCATATTCTCTGCACATTTTCAAAATCGAGTAAATTTAAGCTTCAGTTTCTAGACATATAGAATAAATTCCAAGCTTAATTTCCATGGCAAAGCCATAGGCAATCAGGTGCTGGAAAGAATTCTAATCCCCCCATTTCATAACCTGGTCAACAGGGGCCCTGGCCTGTTATTGACTAGTGCCAAGGCCGGGCAGGCCAGGTTCAAAGGTGGTGTTGTGTCCTCTTCAGAGCAGCTGGAGGTGTCCTCTGCCCGGCCTGCCTTTAGAGGACATGAGTAAGATGTGCTTCTCACATAGAGAGACGACGGAGCAGACATGCCAGACTAAACATCACAGCCAGGATCAGGCATACACTGTCCTGTGAACATAACGCCAGTGGAAACTCTTCAAAAGATAAACCAGTGGGTAAAATGTAAGCCTGAGACAAGTTTTTGCACCGAATAATACCTATAATTTTGATTTGTCTCTTTTCACAGATTAGTTTCCATGGATTCTGGTTTTACAGATAGGAAGTGGAGAAATAAAGGTATCAGAACAGGGAGGGGAGTCTGTTCTGGGCTATTTCCAGGCAAGACCACAAATGGGAACTCCCAGAGAGGAGACAAGAAAGCCCACGCTCTTGAGATTTTCAGAGAGCTTTTGCATCTGAAAGAGGTCTGAGTGTGTGGGAGATGCCAATTAATAGTGCCGCTTTGGCACGCTAACGTAAACCTCAGATGGTTTGTGGTTTGCCCTTCTCTCTTGAAAAATGCATCTCATACTACAGATAAGTGTAAGCACTGAAGGTCGTGTTCTCCCTCCCTTTTTAATTCTGATTTCCATTTACAGGAAAATCAGGCGGAAAACCATGAGCTGGGAAATGCCGTTCACATGCAAAGAGACATTACTCTTCTAGGCCTCTGGGCTGAATCATGCAATTCCAGGTCCCAAGTGCCAACCTCCACAACTCCCCATTCCTACCACGCCACACACACAGCCGCGGCCTACAGCCATTTCAAGGATCAATCTGACTTTCTAAAGGAAATTGGCTCAAGTTGCACTCATGTACCAGATGTGAGACCCATCCGTGAGTCTCCGAAGGTCAACCAGGATAATAGTCACATCTGTCCACAAGATAGCTCAAAGATTATCTACATTGTGTTCTCCTTGGCTACAGATTTTATGTGCTGGCTTGGGAAGTCTGTTTCAATTGGCAAAGTGGTTAATCTAACTCATCCTTTGCTCACATTTGTTTACTTTTTTTTTTAACCAGGCCACAAAATTCCCAAGATATAAAATATAACATTTAGTCCAGGTTCTGTTTGTTAGTTCATTTCATCCATTTATTCCTCTCAAATAATGAGCACTGGTTATACAATACTTCTGTTCATGTAGGAGATTTTATGTACTTAGAACATGGGCATTAAAAATACAACATCAGAGACATATTTATAACCATAAATTCTCTTAAATTTTGTTACTTCTTCTTAAAATATCACTGCACATTTGCAGTGGGTTTTTTTTTCATTTCCAAATTGTTTTGTTGTCAACAATTTAGCACTCCCAGCTATAAATGTTATTGAAAATTTGCAAAAGAATATTTATTATAGTCCCCAGTTTTTCATCAGTTGTAACTTAATGAATAAAGAATTTCTTTGGCAAAAATGTTTGCTTTCTGACCCAAAGTCATTTGGAGCAGGGAAATGGGAATGTGTCAACAGAGATAAATGAATATGGTCAATGGTTTAGTCACAGGATTAAGAAAACAAAAACATTTTCCCCACTTTTTTGAGCACATGCCTTGTCATCATGTCTATGATGTTGAATAGAATTATTCTCTTTAGTCAGAACAAGTTATAGAAGACACAGATTTGATGCCCCAGTATTTTATGGAGGAAATTTTATTATTTGGAAGTAGCATAAGATGGGAATTTTATTGTTTTGGTTGTTAATGTTTTTCCTTTTTAAACCTAAAGCTGTAATTTACTAGAGGAGGTGTCTAAATCATAATCCTTTCCATTATTAGCATGCCTCATTACTTTGTGGCTCTGTTATTTAGGCCATAATGATAAAAAGAAGAAGATTGCATGTTATATGCCATAATCAAGCTAACAAGCTATATTGGACATTTGTTAATTTCCTTGTTAGTTTTCTTTCTAACTTACATTCTCTTTTCTTCTTAAACAGTGTGTCAGATTCTGCCCAGCATCTACCCACAGCCCCCTGTCGTGCTATCACTCTTGTTCTAGTGAGACTGCCATTACTTCCCTATCCAAAGCTGGAGAGTGTGATTTGATTCAGAGTGATCCATTCCTTTGGCCATGGAAACTGGTTCAAGGACAGATGTATTACCTAAATCAAGCAGACAAGGTCAACAAAACTTGATTCTGAGACCTTTCTTTGAGTCACACTGTGGCAATTAAGTCACTTTTACTGCACTTGGTTTTATAGTAATATAAGCATGAAAGTTCCAGGAACATAATGTTGAATTTGAAAGTGGATTCCACATTTTTAAAAAAATGTAGGTCATTGAAAATTCCTTATTACCAGTGGAGGAATAACTCATATCAAGGGTCAACAGCATCTCTTTCATATTTAACTTCACATTATAAATATATATTATCTTTTATAAAAAAAAAAAGAGACATTTCCATGGGATTAAAACAATTTTAAGCCATATATACCACTTCAGTGACTCCTAAGGGGGTCTGGAACAAGTCTGAAAATTTCTATTTAGAAGAAATTTTAGCTGATTATATTTATTTAATCTTTGAGAACTATTATATATATATATATATACATATATAGTCAGTATACATATGCATATACAGAAGAAATTTTAGCTGAGTATATTTATTTAATCTTTGAGAACTATTGAGAACTATTGTATATATATATATATATATAGTCAATATATGTATGCATATACAGATATGTTTTTCTATATATACACACATACACATACATGCACACACAAAACATATACAAATAACTCTTCTCTTCTTAGGTTTCTATTAGCAACAAATCAATTGCTCTCTAGCTGTGAGAAAATTTTCCAAGTTATCTAATGAAAATAAAAACTAAAATAAAGCTAAGTGTTTTGGTACCAAATCAAGAGGTAAAGCAAAGCTTTCAAAGACTGTTAAGCTGATTTGAATTGATTATACAAATAATATTAGCAGAAGAATCTTGAGAGAGAGATAGAGACAGTGTGAGTCAGGGAGGGTCAGAGAGAGGGAGACACAGAATCCAAAGACAAGTTCCAGGCTCTGAGCTAGCTGTCAGCACAGAGCCTGACGCGGGGCTCGAACCCACGAACTGTGAGATCATGACTTGAGCTGAAATCGGACGCTTAACCAACTGAGCCACCCAGGCACCCCAAACCAGCTTTTAACCTTATAGACTTTCTAAAATATAATCTGATCTACCATATTTTACGGCCTTAATCTGCAGAGGTTAAAATCATAGGCTTTAGCAATAAGAAAATTTATTTTACAATTGAGAGAATTAAAACACAGAAACCGAAAGCTTGAAGTCTTAATCGTGACAGCACAGAACACCAAACCAGACTCAGGATTCTGGATTTCAGGTCCATTTTACTTTTCCCTAGTCACAGCAGGGCCATGCAAGGTAACAAAAGAAGATAAAAGAGATCTGGGTCCTGAATCACTGCTTAGAGAATAGGCGACTGACTTGAATTGCTATGGTAGACTGTTACTTATGTGAGAAAACAAAAACTCTGCTGATTTTGGAACAAAGAACCTAAAAAACTGTTAAGTTTTTGTGGCCAGATGTCCTTTGTGTTCCCAAAACACTGTATCTTTCAAGACTTGGATCAAATCATAATATCCCATACTCCTCCATATATAATTGCACTTTCTATTGCATTCATTTGTATTTTATGTACACCTGTGTTGCATGTAACTGGTTAACAGATAATTACCATCTAGCTTCATATGTACCGACTAGATCCTGAGCTCCTCAAGAGGGAAAAATTTTCCTCATTGAATTGCATATCTGCTTACTTTTTATTGTTTGCTCAACAAATGTTTTTTAAAAGAATGGAGGGTTGTATGGTTCATCAAATATGTTCCATTGCACAAAGTTTGGGTAGCTGTTTTTCTAATTTAGTATACTTTCTCCTTAATAGTCAATATTAAATGATTACTCATGATTAAATTCCAAAGTTTTTCAAAAATATTTATTTATTTTGAGAGAGACAGAGACAGAGCAAGTGGGGAAAGGGCAGAAAGAGGAAACAGAGAATCTCAAGCAGGCTCTGTGCTGGCAACGTGAACCATGAGATCATAATCTGAGCTAAAACCAAGAGTCAGATACTTAACTAACTGAGCCACCCAGCCACCCCTAAATTCCAAAGCTTTGATCCAATTATTATCATGTAATTCCATGAGTTGATTGCAACACAGGCTGAAACAAATAGATCTACGTACTTTAAATCCTCTTTTCCCTCCTTAAGAATGTTTGGTTTTTGGAGTCACCTGATAGGTAAGAGTGTTTGTTTGTTTCTTTATGTCTCTTTTATAGTTGAGGATTAGAAGAAGGCAAATAATTCCCAATAAAATGTTGGAGGTAATGACTGATGAATGTAGATTATAATATATCTTTTAATCATGTGCATATCCTTCTATGGTGGAGGGGGAAGGGAGGAGAATCTGTTTGCTTCTGTTTATTACATTAGCATCATAAAACCTCATTCCATGTAACTCTATACTCAAGTTTTGACCCCATGACTCAGAATTAAGCTCAGAACTCTAAGAAAGAATCCCTCAGAAGATTATTCATGGTGGAGTCATGAGAATAGCACACATTTGAAATACAATAATTGGAAGGAATTGAATAGTTAGAGCTTCTTTGCCTAGAGATGAAGTTCTTACTGAGATATTGCCAATATATAGACCCCTTCACAGACAGCTACTGAGATTCAATGAGGTGGAGAATTATGTTCTTAGGTAAAAACCAATAGATTTGAACATTCTGTTTATTCAGTTTTGGGGGGATTATGACCATTGCTGGTGGAGAAGACAGCAGTCAGGTTTAAGACACCAGATTTATGTAACAGTCTTTCATTGCTTATTTGAATTCTTTGTTCCAGAATGAGTTATTCTGCCCCACCTCCATCATTAGTAGGTGGGATTTCTTATAACTCAGGAAAAAAAAAGACATTATAGCATCAAACTATAGTGTGAATTAATTTCCAAGGTGACTTTCACAAATGTAATATATTCTATTTCATCCGAAATTTTTTCAGTTGTGGGTGACTGAGAACAAAAGTCACATGGAGAATCAGCTAGATTAGCATTGCGATGGATTATCTTCCTTTGAGAAGACCCTAAACTTTCAAATTTTAGCGGGGAGCTATTATTTAGATATTGTATTTACAAATTGTTCCAGTTCAATTGTAGTGAACTAATGTAAGTATAATGGACAGTTCTCTCTCATGTCTTATTCTGTTCATGGGGAATTTCAATCTTTCTTCCCATAATACTTCCAGAACATGTGTTTCACCAACTAGGCTTTATGTGGTCAGTGGTAGGAATTAATTTTATTTGCTTTGCTTTAGTTTGCTTTGGGTACATGTGGATGTGTGTGCACATGCGTATGTGCCCTCCTCCTAGGATGTGGCATTTTTCTTCCTCCAATTCAAGAACGTTTGTTCTATTTGACTACTGGATGGCGATTAAGTGTTTTGTTTTTGTTTTTTTTTCCCTCTGTGCAGGTAGATCATTAAAGGAAAAAATAGGCAGTACAGATTGGCCTTGATTCATTTATAAAATTCCAAGCACCTTATTAACAAGAAAACAGAGGGATATTTCACCTTGTCTTAATCAATTAAATGATTTATTAACAAAGCTCACAATTTTGCTTGATTATTACCAAATGCAATAAGCCAGTAATTTACACAATACTATTAATGCAAGTACCTGGTTATACCTATAAAATAAACTTGCACTATTTTCCCTGACAATTCCTACCTTCAACGCCCTCTGCCAAATCTCAGCCTAAAAGAAACCTTTGGGAAATACACTGAGAAATGTTCATAATCTCTGATGATACTTCACTGTAATTATTTACTGATATGTAAGGTCTATTAGTTTTAGTCCTCGATGAGTCTAGAGAACTATGTAAGCTGGTAGTTAGTAAGTGCTAGTTGAGTAAATAGAAACAACAAATGGTTTTTCTTGCATTCTGGTTATCTTTACCCATTTGGGAGATAGGATGGAGCTCAACTCCATGAAATAGAAGTGTTTTGCAAATGAAGGTCTCCAGGCATTGGAGGAAGGGACAGGTAGATCCCATATTTCCCTTCCACAGCTATTTAACCAATCTATCTCCTCTTCACCTCATTGAAGAATGTCCCCTCCATAAAGGGAAGCATTGAAATAAGTTCTCCTCAGCTGAGTTTACAGTAAAGCTTGCTTTCCCCCTGTTCTAACCATTCTGAGTTGTCCTGATCTTTAGTGCATGAGGCCAACAACACTCTCAAAAATTCAAACTTGCTTACCAAGAAATGTATATGAGTTTAAAATTTCTATTGTCCTCAAATCAAAAATTGTACACACATTGCACTGAGATGATGTTTTCCATTTTTAAAAACTTTGGACATTTATTTGAGAATATTTTGATTAACTTATCAGTTGGAAAAAAACCAATACAAATATTTCAGAGTCTATGTGCTCATCTTTTTCTCTATAGCCAAGCTGTAAATTTTACTTACGCTACTGGCCTTAACAAAATGTATCACAGTAAGGAGAGAAAAGCAGTGGCAGCAGGTGAGAGGGTTGTGATCCCAGAGTGGAACAGGAGGAGGCAGAAGGGAGTGAGAGTGAAAGAGTAGCTCCCAGAGGATTCTTGCAGTGAGCCTTGGGAGTCACTAAAGGAAATTAGGAACCATTCAAGGTCATTTTGCCCAACAACATAGCAGTGCATCCACGGAATGCACTCAATTATGGATACTTTTATTAAAAGAAATTACTTTTTCTCCTGTCCCTAAATCAGGTTCCTCTGCCATGAAATTACTGGTTTCAAAGCTGATCCTAGGCTCCTGTGTACAGAACAATTTGTTCTTAATGAAATCCTTCCTTCCTTCCTTCCTTCCTTCCTTCCTTCCTTCCTTCCTTCCTTCCTTCCTTCCTTCCTCCTGGTTGGTAGAATGAAAATGGTATGTTAGTCTGATTTTCTTTATGAGTTTGCTAAAGCTGCCTTACACACCGGGTGGCTTAAACAACAGAGATATATTTTTACTGTTCTAGAGGCTAGAAATCTAAGATCAAGGTGTCATTCTTATGTTGATTCTTTCTGGGGGCTCTGAGGGAGTGGCGGGTGGGGGTCTGTTCCAGGCCCCCTCGTTGGCATGAAAATAGCCATCTCATCTCTGTGTCTTCACATCATCTTTTCTCTATGTGTGTGTTTTTCTTTTCACATGGCATTCTTTTTATAAATTCATGAGTCATATTGGATTAGGGCTCAACCTAATGACCTCATTTTAATGTAACTAATTTCATTTGCAAACATTCTGAGAAACTGTTGGTTATGACTTTCAACATATGAAATATCATGCTGCTGCCCCCTTCCCCATTTTTCCATGCTAGAAGGTACGTTAAGCTCCTCCCACTGGAGCATGTTTGCAGAAGCACATAACTTAGTCATATCCATTGGTTTTAGAATCATACTACTTGGATTTGCATCCTGGTGTTGTCCCTTCTAGTTGTGTGACTTGTATTCCTCATCTATAGAATGGACATAATGACATCTATCATGTTATGTGCTCAGCCACTTTGCAAATGTTACACTTATATTTACCATAAAGATTATTAAAGCAATAAACTGCCTTCTAAGTACAGGAAGTAGTCCAAACACTTAGATTACAAATGCTTACAATCCAAACAAAGAACAATAGGAAGTTTTGAAAATATTGAGATGCAGGTTCATCTTTAGAATACGAAAATGATTCTAAGTGGCAATAGTTTGAGTCATGCGATGCCACAAGTAATCATCAGCGGGATTTAAATTTCAACTGTTTTCTAACTCTGGATCCCAGGCCCATCAGGGAGCCATTTGGACGCTCCATTTGCATCTCTCAAGTGCAGTCTCACAGAAAAACCCAGGTGCAAAGGAAGGGGACCAATCCCCATGAAAGGAACAGCACTGGAACACTTGGTGCCCATCAAGTCCTTGATCTGATACCTAAGTGCATCAAAAATATTTAGTAGATGCCATCTCAACCTAATAAGTTATGTTCCACCTTTTTACATTAGGAACATGCTCATTTCTCCTCTCTTCCACTGTTTGGGCACTTAATAGTCAGCACTACTGGTGAGCTTGGGCTTGGGATCCTCATGGTCATGGTAATAAGACTCCAGATGTGATCTAAGTATTTAATATGCACTATCAGACTTAATAATCAGAGCAACTCTTTTAGGGAAATAGCCATATTATCATTAAAATTTAGGGGGAAAAGGGGATAAAAAGGATTCATATTTCCCAATGTCACAAAGTGAATAATTGGGATAAAATTTGAATCCAGATCCATATGACTCTAATGCCTGAGCTCAGTGACAGATCCTTTCTCCTACCCAGATAAAGAAGGAAGTCAGATACCTAACAGTGCCTTTTATTACAATGTGGTGAAGCTCAAATCAACAACTGCAAAGCTTTGATAATGAAATTGTCTCAGCTTAATTTCCAATCCCAGATTCTCTTAATCTAAAACTATCTCAAATCAGTGATGCATATATAGCTGTGAAGCCAGTGGATCAACACATGGTCACTTTACATACATTTGAAACACAGTATAAAGACCTTTTCTGTAGATACTTCTTAAATGTACGTTCACATATATTCCAAAGATGTCAATGACTAACTACACAAAGCAAAGCCATACCTCAGGGTTCTGGCATTATTTGCTTTGAACTAAAATCTCAGATGACACTGGGTTTTTTTCAAGTTCTCAAATATACTTTACTTACTCCAAAATATTTTCCTTAAGATGGCTTTTTAAAATCTAGTCTTATGTTTACAGAAAGGCTCACCAATTTTGAACTTTTTTAGCCTTTGAATACTGTACCCTAATTTAATTTGTATAATTTTGTGTATTTGAATTCAAGTTTGCATAAAGTAGGACTTAATGTTTAAAGTGCAACCAGAAAAATGAGACTGAATTGAAATGAACAAATACACATTGAGTTTCTACCATGTGCCAGGTTTTGAAAATATAGATAGATGGGTAGGTAGAGATACAGATATGATTTGGGAATGATGCAGATAGATATGTCTGTCTGTCCACCCAAATATATCCACCCATTGGACATTGAGCATAAGGCAAATGTGATGATCCTCCCATTGTAGCAGATTAGAATATGTAAAGGACAGTATTTAAATATTTCCTATATTCGGGGCGCCTGGGTGGCTTAGTCGGTTAAGCGTCCGACTTTCGCTTAGGTCATGATCTCGCGGTTCGTGGGTTCGAGCCCCGCGTCGGGCTCTGTGCTGACTGCCAGCTCAGAGCCTGGAGCCTGTTTCAGTCTGTGACTCCCTCTCTCTCTGACCCTCCCCTGCTCACACTCTCTCTCTCTTTCAAAAATAAACATTAAAAAAAAACCTTAAAAATAAATAAATAAATAAATATTTCCCATATTCTTGTGGAAAAATAGGGCACAGAACTATGAAATCTTGGCCAAAGTGAAAGCAATGTGACAAAATTTTAATGGAAACTAACTTTTTTATTTTCTCCTACTCATTTTCCTTTGAAAAACTAAGTGGGTTAATGAGGTAAAATCATTATATTGCTAAGAACATAATCAAAGGTTAGTATGAACCAGATTCTACTTTGTGAGAAAATAAAGAATAGAAAAGGTTAATATAAAATGGTATTACCTTCCCAAAAACTTCTTTTTAGGTTCTTGTTTGTTTATTTATTTATTTATTTATTTATTTCAGTAAAACTGTACTCAAGCTAAAATTATAATGACTTATGTTAAGTAATAGCAAACTGTAGACATAAAACACATCTAGACTGTGATTTCCCTATCATTTGCTTTTTGTCTTATTTACAGTTTTCACTTCCTAAGCTACAAAGACAGTTATAATTAAGAATCTCAATCTTCAGAGTTTAATCAACACATTTGACATATTTTATGTCTGAACTGTTTTCTCTGTCTGACTTAGATTGTATGCCTTAAGGGTAGGGACTGCGTCTATGATGATTTATATAGCGCTAAATACTTGGTGTTCAATAAATACTAAACAATAAAGAAAGATTGTGTAGCAAAGATACAACTTTCGTGCTAAAGACAAATTGGTTAAGTGATTTAGAATTATTTTTCTTTTATATAGGAAAGCAATGACAATGTATCGTTTTTGAATGGAGTAACACTTTCCATTTTCATCTCAGATTAATCTACTTGTGTGTGTGTGTGTGTGTGTGTGTGTGACTTGCTCCCATTTGAAGCTTTAAATCCAGCTTTATACACATTTTTAAATGTTATCATTTTACTGAATATGCACTTTTGAGTAAGCTTTAATAAGAACATCAGTGAATTAGCAAATGATATTCTCTAGTTCATCTGCTGAGTACTGTATATGCAGCAACATTTGGAGCCATTCCAAAATAAACTTATGTAATGAAGATGAAAATATTTTATTTGCACCTACTTGTATTTCTCGCTTTCATGCACGATTGCATTTCAGCTCATGAACTGATCAGTCTTTTGCATTGTTCTCAGGGCTCAATTCTTTGGCATCCTGTACATCCATTGGAATGTCAATTGGAGAGGAATGTCTTATGTTTCTTGGTTCCCTGTGACATCCATCTATGCTCAACTTTTGCAGAAGACCCTCATGAAGCTACAAATTGTCTTGTTCAATCTTACTTCAGAGCCCCTGACAAGAGTTTTCTGCATGGAACATTCTTTCCACTTCTTACATTATTCTCCCATCTTTTATTTAGCAACATATGAATCCTCCTTCAAGTTTCAGAATTAATGACTGCCCTTCAGGAAAGTCTTCTCTTCTACCTGTACCTTTTACTTGACTAGGATGGTACCCTCGTATCAACCCCTAGCTCCTAACCTTCCCTTAACACTGCATTCATTAGATGAGTCATTACTTATTTGACATGTATCTTCTTGACCAGACCAAAAAAAAATCCATAAAGGAAAAAACTTCATAAACTATTCACTGTGGTACCCAGAACACCAATTTCAGTGCCTGGCACATAACAATCATTCAATAAAAATCTGCAGAACAATGAAAAGACCTTTGTATAACCTTTCAAGACCACTACACAATAAGATCATGTCCTTTTTTTTTTTTTTTTACAAATAGTTTATTTTCAATTTGGTTTCCATATAATACCCAGTGCTCATCCCCAGAAGTGCCCTCCTCCATGCCCATCTCCCCTCTCCCCCCCACATCCACCAGTCCTCAGTTTCTTTCTCAGTATTCAAGAGTCTCTCATGGTTTGCCTCTCTCCCTTTCCCCCACCATTTCCCCCTTTCTTCTCCCCCATGGTCCTCCGTTAAGTTCCTCCTAATCCTCCTATATGTGCAAACATATGATATTTGTCCTCTGCCTGACTTATTTCGCTAAGCATAACACACTCAAGGTCCATCCATGTTGCTACACATGGTCAGATTTCATTGTTTCTCATTGCCATGTAGCATTCCATGGTATAGATAAACCACATCTTCTTGATCCATTCATCTGTTGATGGACACTTAGGCTCTTTCCATGTTTTAGCTATTGTGGAGAGTGCTGCTATGAACATTGGGGTACATGTGCTCCTATGCCTCAGCATTTCTGTATCCCTTGGGTAAATTCCTAGCAGTGCTATTGCTGGGTCATAAGGGAGTTCTATTGTTAGTTTCCTGAGGAACCTCCACACTGTTTTCCAGAGGGGCTGTACCAGTTTACATTCCCACCAACAGTGCAGGAGGGTGCCCGTTTCTCCACATCCTCGCCAGCATCTAGAGTTCTCTGATTTGCTCATTTTAGCCACTCTGACTGGCGTGAGGTGGTATCTCAGTGTGGTTTTGATTTGTATTTCCCTGATGAGGAGGGATGCTGAGCATCGTTTCATGTGTCTGTTGGCCATCTGGATGTCCTCTTTGGAGAAGTGTCTGTTCATGTCTTCTGCCCATTTCTTCACTGGGTTGTTTGTTTTTCGGGCGTGGAGTTTGGTGAGTTCCTTATAGATTCTGGATATTAACCCTTTATCTGATATGTCATTTGCAACTATCTTTTCCCATTCCGTTGGTTGCCTATTAATTTTCTGGGTTGTTTCCTTGGCTGTGCAGAAGCTTTTAATCTTGATGAGGTCCCAACAGTTTATTTTTGCTCTCGATTCCCTTGCTTTTGGGGATGTGTCAAGTAAGAAGTTGCTGCGGTGGAGGTCAAGGAGGTTGTTTCCTGCTTTCTCCTCTAGGGTGTTGATAGTTTCCTGTCTCACGTTCAGGTCCTTTATCCATTTTGAGTTGATTTTTGTGCATGGTGTGAGAAAATGATCTAGTTTCATTCTTCTGCATGTTGCTGTCCAGTTCTCCCAACACCATCTGTTAAAAAGGCTGTCTTTTTTCCATTGGATATTCTTTCCTGCTTTGTCAAAGATCAGTTGGCTGTATACTTTTGGGTCCACTTCTGAGTTCTCAATTCTGTTCCATTGGTCTATGTGTCTGTTTTTGTGCCAATACCATACTGTCTTGAGGATGACAGCTTTGTAGTAGAGGCTGAAGTCTGGGATGGTGATACCTCCCGTTTTGGTTTTATTTTTCAGTATTACTTTGGCTATTCGGGGTCTTTTGTGGTTCCATACAAATTTTAGGATAGTTTGTTCTAGCTTTGAGAAGTATGCTGGTGCAATTTTGATTGGAATTGCATTGAATGTGTAGATTGGTTTGAGTAGTAATGACATCTTAACTATATTTATTCTTCCAATCCATGAGCATGGAATGTTTTTCCATTTCTTTGTGTCTTCTTCAATTTCCTCCATAAGTTTTCTATAGTTTTCATCATACAGATCTCTTGTATCCTTGGTTAGGTTTATTACGAGGTATTTTATGGTTTTTTGTGCAATTGTGAATGGGATCAGTTTCTTGATTTCTCTTTCTGTTGCTTCATTATTGGTGTATAAAAATGCAACTGATTTCCATACATTGATATTGTACCCTGCACCTTGGCTGAATTCTTGGATCACTTCTAGTAGGCTTCTGGTGGAGACTGTCGGGTTTTCTATGTAGAGTATCATGTCATCTGCGAAGAGTTAAGATCATGTACTCTTGAAGCAAAATAGTTAAAACTAGGAATTTGCTTGTAAACCATGGAAAGCATTTTACATTCACAGCTTCAGGACTCAATCAGTATTTGGTACAAATCATGTGCTTTTCTTGAGCAAAGCTAACATGCTGATAAAAAATGTTCCATAAATTTTTTATACAAGCTGTCCATTTCTAGGTTTACAAACTATTCCTGGTTGATCTTATGATATTAACTTTGATTTTTTTTCTTAAAAAACGATATGAGGCATAATGTATTGGCATCCTCTGTGTGTGTGTGTGAGGGGGGAGGTTTCATTATCTCCATTTAAGCTTAGCACACTTTGCTAACAATCCATGAGAAAGGTTTATTTTTAATCTTCTGGGAGACACATAGAACTGTTCTGTGCAGGCTGAAGGGAAGGGTTCTGCAGATAAGAAATGGCTGCAGATGTTTAGGAGGAAGGGCAGAATGTAAAGCCAGGGGCTGGTGAACCCAAGGGGAAAGAATTGTTTTATCTGAGGAAAAATGTGAGCTGCACTATTGAAGCCCATACACTTATGCTTAATAATCTGTCAGCAGACAGACTACCAAGAGTGAGGTATAATGCTATCAGTGTAGTAAAAACCTGTGTAAGGGGCAGTCATGTGTTAATTGCATTATGCATTTGTTTGTTTGTTCCTTTGTTTTGGTGAATTAGCAAATTTCCAGGTCACAGGACGTTCCTGAATTCTTCCTAATATATCAATATATTATGAAGAGAAAAAGAAAGTTGCAATACTAATTGATATTTCAAGGTGAAATAGATCAGGGTTCTCTCACTCCCCACCAGGGGCCTGCAGGTTTTCAGAAATTTAGTCTTATTTGTTTGGTTTTAAGTACATTTTTCTTGTCCCCAAAATGTAATATGAAAGATCAAGTAAGCATACTGTCCTAGGAGATATGGGAAATTGTCTACACATTTTAAAAAATCCTATGTCTACCTATAAGAAATCTAATTTAATTTATTTACTTTAAGGGAAGATTAAATTATTGCAGGCTTTCTGTAATTTAAACCACCTGTTTAAAAAAAAAATGTTAAGTACAGCTCTAACAAGAAAGAGCTTTCATTAATGTGAGAGTATGAATAATCCATAGATTTGAGCTATCTGAGAATAATGCACATCTTGCACTTAGCCCCATTTTAGCCCACTAAACAGTTATTTTAGAAGCAGAGTTTATGTTTGATTTATGGACCATCATGATTTAGTAATAAAATCAAATTTGAAAGTTTCTATTAAAAAACTGGAAAATAACTGGCTAGTCCAAGCATCAGAACTATTTACTCTTTTTCCCCATCCTAAAGAGTTAGTCTTGATTGAAATCAGTGGAGAATGTTCTCTTGCCGTTTTCATTGTATTGGCCCATCACAAATTTTATCCGACAATATTTCCACCACAATGATGTAGGTTTAACCCTTTAGTGCTGTGTTTGAATGGGAATATTAATTTAGGTGTTCATCTTGCTTTCATGACCATTAGTGATTCTGAGAAAAACTCAAAAGGTAGTTTCTTTAATTATCTTTAGAGATTCACTACTCTCTGTTGATTTTGTCTCATTAAACTTATGCTAACTGTTCTAGTGAATTTTGAGGCCATTATGAATAAACTATTTAAGGGCCTAGTAGATGAAAACACACATTTTACAAATATGAAATACAGCCTTGAATTTCACTTCATTGTGCAATCTCTGTCTTTGTACCATTTCATATCATTTCACAGTGTTGAATATTGTTTGTTTGCAAAACAAAGACTGTTTTGGAATAATCCTATAATTTCAGTTTCAGAGTGAGATGCAGTTAGAAGAAAAGCTAAACCTTTATACTAATTACACTGAGGTATAGCAGTAGTTTAGATTGTTCCAGAAAAGTAGTTATTCTCCTGAGGAGTAACAGCTTCCAGAATGCTGAATGCAAGGCTAACCAAGCATAAAGTCTTTTATTTTTGGTTTTCTGAGCACTTGGGGAATGGAACCAGTTGCTTTAGCAGTAAAGCCCTTTTTAAACAAATCAAATCGGAAGGAAATTGAGACCCAAATGCTATAGAGGGAATCTATGAAGAATGTTTGAGCTCAGGGGCATTGGAATTCTTAGTGTGAAATCCATTATTCTACCATGATTAAGTCAGTTCATCACCAATTACAAGAGCGTGTTTCTAGGTGATCAATAGAGGTTAAAAAGGTTTTTTTTTTCTTTCTAGAATTAGCTTCCTAATTAATAAAAGTGAATTTCACAATGGCCTACTGAAGAACAGCTGTGTTATCTATTGTTTATAGAACAGCCTTGCAGTCATGCTTGTTTTTAGGCATTGAAATAGAAATGAGAGTGATTTGCATAAGTGTAATATTAGTAGCTCTGTTGATTATTTTCCTTCCTTTTCTTGTTTCTGTATATTCAACATTTCTATTATTTTAATGATAAGTGGCTTTTAAGTAAAAAACAATGCTTTGCTGTCTGTTGACCTCTCAAAACAGGCTAAAAATATATTCATATAAAATTAGTATTAGATTATATTTTGTCTTAATGTAACCACAATATGTTCTATGAACAAGAGTCAAATTTAACCTAAATCAGGTCAAGATATACAGATAGTTTATAACATTAACATGCAAATAATTACATTTTCATTTGAAAATAAACTTTACAGAGTAATTGTAATAGGAAAATATGATTTTTGAGGGAATTAGTTCATAAACTATCTTAAAATCTAGAAGTTTTAAATATGTGTTTAAAATTTCAAATTGACATTTCATTCAGATTATACTTCTTAAATAATGAATATTGCTTTTATTTTATTTTATTTTTTAATTTTACATATTTATTTTGAGAGAGAGAGAGACCTGGGATTGGGCAGAGAGAGAGAGGGAGAGAGAGAGAATCCCAAGCAGGCTCCACACTGTCAGTGTGAAACCCATAGAAGGACTTGAACTCACAACTGAGATCATGACCTGAGCTGAAAGCAAGAGTCAGATGCTTAACTAACTGAGCCACCCAGGCACTCTTTGAATATTCCCTTTAAAATAAACACAGATTTCAATCTAAAGTTAACTACCATACTGTTTATTCTTTACTAATGACAAGTATAATGAATTGAATTATTTCCCCAAAAATTCATATGTTGAGGTCCTAGCCCTCAAAATATGACCTCATTTGGTGACAGAGAACTTAATGTGAGGTCATTAGAACGGGCCCTAATCCAATATGGACTGATGTCATTATAAAAAGGTAACATTAAGACACAGGAAGATACACACAAAGGAAAGATAATGTAAAGACACAGGGAGAGGACAGCCATCTGCAAGCCAAAGGGAAATGCCTGGAAGAGACTCTTCCCTTGCAGCCCTCAGAAGGAACCAACCCTCCTAACACCTTGATCTTAAACTTCTAACTTCCAGACTGTGAGGCAATAATTTTCTATTCTAGGTGTCCCAGTTGTAGTACTATGTTATGGAAGTTCCAGAAAACTAATTGAGAGATATATTTACTGCCAAGTGGTCTATTTTCAATCAAAATGTCTTAAAAGTGTCCCTTAATTGCCAGTTAATGATGCTCTGCAGAACGTGTGATGCATTTTGGGAGTAGAGCACGAACAACAAGAATATTGGGCTTTAGCATCCAATACTCTTACCCTCTAGCTCTAAAACACCAGACAATTTGTTCAGCTTCCTTGTGCCGCAGTGTCATCAATAGTCACACAGGAGTACTAGTGTTCCCGACTCAGCAGAGTGGTCGTGAGGACTAAGAGATGAAATATACAGTGCTGATTCCTAGCACATGGCCTCTAGTTAGCACTCTACAGATTTTAGTGGCCATAAATGTGAAGATTTATCAATATTGATTACTATTGGAATCTGAAAAATTGTGAAACATAACCAGAGATCTGCTGTGTTTCTCAAGTTACGACTTACAGATAAACCACTTCCTGTGGGGCAGACCTTACCAGTACTTTGTGCCGTGCCATCAACATTAACCGAAACTCCTGCAAAGCTTTCTTCATTGGGCACTATATGTGAACTACACACCATTCTCTGTGTTCTCAAGGACAAAAGATATATCATGGATGATGGAATACTGGTGCCTGGTTCAAGAGATAACACATGGGTACCCACAGTTCTAATGCAAAGAAATAGTTCCAGCTATAAGAGAAGTACAGTTGAGGATGAATCCCACATCTGGATGATGCAGTTTCTTCTTACCTGTGCTCCTAAGAGAATGTTTTTCTAAATTACATTCCCTCCATGCTTTGATCCTTTAGCA
This sequence comes from Hyaena hyaena, assembly GCF_003009895.1. NCBI lineage: Eukaryota > Metazoa > Chordata > Mammalia > Carnivora > Hyaenidae > Hyaena > Hyaena hyaena. The sequence goes on from NW_024081613.1 coordinate 481,719, forward strand.
AGTCATCCTTTTTTTGAATTAATATATTCATTCACCACCTCTTTATATACAGCTTCATGTATGTCAGGTTTTGTGCAAGGCTCATACTTAGGCATGTGGGATAAAAGGACAAGTGTCAGAGCTATGCTAGTACTCTCTCCTTGAATAGTTTTTGTATGCTTCCCTTGTTTAATAACTATTGAAATATTGGGGCAGAGAAAAGTGTTCCTAGGTATCCCCAGACAGAATTATTCCCACTTGTTTACATTTGCATAGATCTGTGCCTACCTTAGTCATTGCATTTCATCATTCTATATACTCTGCCACAGTCTCTAATATGTGAATTCTTGTAAGAAAATGTGTTTGTTTTTCTATATATGCTCAGAACCTAGCACAGTAGCTAGCATGAATCAGGTGCAATGTAAATAAAAGAGTGAATTAAGTATTGTAAAAGAGGGAAGGTGAGGGATAGGCAAATAATCATGAAGAACTAAGGATTCATGCAGAGCTCTGCAGAAAAGAGGGTATACACAAGGAAAGTATGGTGGGAGAACAAAATTCCAGGCAGATGGAAAATCAAGAGCCAAAGCACACACGTGGGGAAAGGAATATGTACTGAAAATGCAAACAAGTCAGTTTGGCTGGGGTCTAGTGTATATGAACATGAATAAGGTAGAATTTAAAAAAGCAAATCCCATTTGCATCGTGGAGGCTCATAAATGCAAGGCTAGGGAATCTAGACCTTAATCGTTACAGCTCTGAAAACAACACTCCATGATTCTCCAATGCCTCTGGCATAATCTGTTAACAGTGTGTAATTTGGAAAAGGCATGGGAGAGAATTTTGTTGATGTCTTCATATATTAACTCAAATTACTCCATGTTTAATTCAACCTGAATATACTTTAATCCACTAATAGAATTTTTTCTTAGTTGCTCTGTTATATTTTGAATGTACCACTTAGTTGAATATATTAAGTATGATATCTTAGGCTCCTTTTTTGTAAGTGGACAGTAAAATTTACCTGCTAAATGTCCTTGCTGATAACTTTGATTCATTTATGCACATTGAAATATCCAGGGAAGCGTGAGCCTTATAAAACTTAAATATATAGCCAGTAACAAAGTAAGATGAAAAGTGCTATTCATGAGCTCCAAAATATTATTTCTTTACTTAAATATTCATCTAATTCTCTATAAACTTGAAGTAAAGTGGAATCAGAAAACAAGGCTTGAGCTAAAGTTATCTAGTGGAAGATCATTTCAAGAAGGTAATAGACAAGTCTAGTCTACAGTTGAATATAAATGTGGAAGCCTCATCAAAAGATATACACCCCATATGTTGGAAAATGAAATTCTCTGAAGCAACAAAATGCTGCATGATTCAGTAATTTCAAAATACATACATATATATATAATTATAGGGAATAAAATTTTGAGGATTGTCATGGGAAAATGTTCATATCATCTTATCTATTTGTAAACATGGATAAATTTCAAAAATATAATATATTAAGAAAAAGTTGAAAGTTAATCTTATACTTGGATGCCATCTAAAGTGTCATCTAAATGTTAATATGCCCAAAGCAAAATGTATATTCTTTATTGATATGGACATATATACTAAAATTATACAATTTTTCTTCCGACTGATCTACACTAACTTCAGGTTATAAATTTCCCTGAGCATGGTGGGAGAAATACTATAGAAGGTTTTGGGGCTCTAGGGGTATTTCTATACACTGTTTTTAGAGCAAATACCTGTATTTACTTCAAAAAAATAATTTTTTGAAGCAAATACAAGCCATTGGGAGGAGCATTTTTGTCAAGACAAAGCATGTTAACTCTTAATATGTTTGCTTACCTAAAACATTTATGTTCCTATTTGCCTTAAATGAAGGGGATTCCCAAGAAGCTTTTCCCAGACCATTACAATACAGCAGATGGATATCTCAATAAAGATCAAATTAATTTCTTGGCTACTTGGTACATGTAAGAGTTATGTTTACACTATACTGTAGCCTATTGAGTGTGCAATACCATCATGTCTAAAAAAAAATGTACATACCGTAATTTAAAATACTTTGTGCTAAAAAAAAATGCTAACCATTATCTGTGCTTTCAGTACTTTGTAATCACTGATCACAAATCACTCAAATGTAATAATAATGAAAAAGTTTGAAACAGTGTGAGAATTATTGTCACATACAGACACTAAGTGAGCAAATGTTAGAAAAATGGAGCCAATAAATGTGGTTACTGTAGGGTGGCCACGAATCTGCAAATTGTAAGAAACACAATTATCTACAAAACCAGTAAAGTGAAGCACAGTGAAACTAGGTATGCTGATAATGGCAAATGGGAGAGAGTCTTTTCCCTGAACAAGCTCCCAATGAAGTAGGAAAGAACTACAATGTGCACAAATAAACATATTAGAGTTTATACAGCAATAAAAGCTTTACCCTGAATTCAGATCTCCTAAATGGGCCAGTCGAGGTGAATACAGTCTTCAGAACTATTTAAATTATGAATGTGACAATGTTAAAGACTACCCTACTAACAAAAAACTTGTTTCTGTATAAACTAACAGAACCACTCTCTATGTGTCTAATACATCTGCCTTTCTACCACGTAGGTGATTTGGGGAGTACTGAATGCTCATACTTCCTTCTGTGTATATAATTTTCAATTTATTTTTATTTTCTTATTTATTCGGTATGAGGTCACCCCAAGTAAAAAAGTATTTATTTTTCTCATGCAAAATTTTGGGCTGTCCAAGTCTGGTTCAGAGAATCTACAATGTCCTACAATGTCTTCAGTGTCACAGCTTCCTTCTCTCTTTTTATTTCATCACCCTTTTTGTGTGGCTTCCTTGTTCAAGATCAGCTCATGGTTATCAGATGGTCTCTACAACTTCAGCCATCATATCTTCTTTTTGGGTAGAAAGAAAGAGAATGTAGAACATCCAAGAGCTTTCTTTTTAAATAAATTGTTTATTAATTATATCATATATGTATAAAAAGTGCTCAAATCAAAGTATGTCACTTCTATTAATTTTCCAAGGTTACATTATCTAGGTAATCAGCCCTCAAATCAAGAAATAGGAGATTATCAGCATCCAGAAGACACTCATTCTCTTTCCAAGTAACTACCTCAAAAGGAAACCATTAAACTGACTTCTAAAAGAACAAATTACCTCTGGCCACTGCAGCTTGTTACGAGAGGTATCGCCAGAGGCCAGGGAAACAAAAGCAAACATCAATTTTGGGGAATTCATCAAGATAAAAAACATGGTGAAAGAAACAATCAATAAAACTAAAAGGCAGACTATGGAATGGGAGGAGTTATTTGCAAATAACATATCTGGTGAAGAGTTAGTATTAAAAATCTATAAAGAACTTATCAGACTTACAACCCAAGGAACAAACATTCCAGTGAAGAAATGGGCAGAAGACATGAAGAGACCCTTTTCCAGAAAAAGCATCCAGATGGTGAACAAACACATAAAAAAATATTCATCACTCATCATCAGGGATATAAAAATCAAAACCACTATGAGATATCACCTCACATCTGTCAGAATGGCTAAAATTAACAACACAAGAAACAACAGGTGTTGGTGAGGATGTGGAGAAAGGGAAACCCTCTTGCAATCTCGGGCAGCCACTCCAGAAAGCAGTATGGAGATTCCTCAAAGAGTTAAAAATAGAATTACCCTATGGTCCAGCAATTGCACTACTAGGTATTTACCCAAAGGATAAAGAAATAAAGATTCGAAGGAGTACACACACCCAATGTTTATAGCAGAATTATCAACAATAGTCAAACTAAGGAGGGAGCCCAAATGTCCACTGACTGATGAATGGCTAAAGATATAGTATTATATATTAAATGAAATATTACTCAGCCATCAAAATAATGAAATCTTGTGATTTGCAATGATGTTGCTGGAGCTACAGTGCATTACACTGAGTGAAATAAGTCAGAAAAAGACAAATACCATATGATTTCACTCACATGTGAAATTTAAGAAACAAAACAGGTGACCATAGGGGAGGAGGGAAAAAGAGAGAAGGGAACAAACCGTAGAGACTGTTAATGATAGAAAACTGAGGGTTGATGGAGGCAGGTGTGTGGTGAATGGGCTAGATGGGTGTGGGTATTAAGAAGGGCACTTATTATGTTGAACACTGGACTTTGTAAGTGATGAACTACTTAATTTTAGTCCTGAAATCTATATTGCAGTGTAGGTTAACTAATTAGAATTTAAAGAAAAATAAATAAATGAATAAAATAAAACTACAAATTAATTTTACCTGTTTCAAAATATAAAAAAATGAAATCTTACAGTGTATACTCGTTTATGTCTTCTTTTATTCAATATTATAATAGTGTGATGTAGTCATACAGAGTAGGGCATTTGTTATTTTTTTGCCATTGTTCTGTAATACCCATTGTGTACTACAAATGTAATTATTTTAATTATTTTTCTGTTGATAGGCATTTAAGTAATTTCCACTTTTTGGATATAAACATTTTTGCCATGTCTTTTAGTGAACCCGTACACTTATTCTTATCTGACATATGCCTACTAGTAGGCATGGGCCAATGCCAATTTTCTTAAGAGATTTTACCAATTTATACTCACACCTACAGTAGAGAGTTTCTGTTGCTCCTGTTCTCATGAACACTCTCCATTACACCTTTTATTAATAGTTTATTTATTTTTGAGACAGAGAGAGACAGAGCATGAGTGGGGGAGGGGCAGAGAGAGAGAGAGAGAGGGAGACACAGAATCCGAAACAGGCTCCAGGCTCTGAGCTGTCAGTGCAGAGCCCAATGCGGGCCTTGAACCCACAAAGCGTGATATCATGACCTTAGCTGAAGTCGGACGCTTAACCAACTGAGCTACCTAGGCGCCCCTACACCTTTTTTTTTTTTTTAACCTTCTGGTGAAAGTGTGATAGTATCCCATTATGATTTAAACAAACTTTTTCAAGTTTATTTATTTACTTGGGGAGAGAGAGTACACATGCCTGAGTGGGGGAAGAGCAGAGAGAGAGAAGAAGAGAGAGAATCTTAAGCAGGTTCCAAGTGTGGAGCCCAATGCAGTGCCCAAATTCAAACCGTGAGATTATGACCTGAGATGGGATCAATAGTTGGATACTCAACTGACTGAGCCACCCAGGCATCCATTCCATTACGATTTTAAATTCTTATTTCCTGATGATTAATAAAATTGAACATCTATTTTTGTTTAATGGTCATTTGTACACTCTTTTTTGTAAAGTGACACAGTATTTTGCCTATTTCCTGTTATGCTGTCTGATTTTTCTTGTTGATCTGTAGATTTGTTCCTTCAATATTCTCCATTAGAATCTTTCATTACATACATGTGTTGTAAAGGTTTATGTCACATTGCAGTTTACTTTTTCATCCTCTATATAGTATAAGGTCCTCATAAAAAATTGCATTTTTCTATAAAAAAAGGCAATACAATTGAAATAAGAATAACTATATTGAAAATAGATTAATCAACATTAGAAAACCCAACACTAATAATAGACAATTATTTACTTTCTACAATTTAAAACACAACAAACATTTAAAACATATAAGTGGAATATCTGGGGAGTCTTAAGCTGGCTGAAAGTGGAAACAAACAATAAACACCTGCACAGGAATGGGAGTTTTCATTTATTTGACTAGATCCATCTGTCTATGAAATTCTTACACAAATTTGGTGAAGGTGGCAATGAAGAGATGTGAGAATCTCATTAAAGTTATGCAGCCTCTATAAAAATTGTATGTATATACACACTCATATTTTGATGGGTAATTTTAGAGACTTGTACCTTTTTTTTTTTTTTTTTTTTTTGAGGACTGGCATTGCATTGGACACCAGAGTAAAACCCATGAAACTAAGACACCCAAGTTCAAGCCATCTTTCTACCTCTAGGAAAAACAACTATACCTTTGCAATCCTACACAGTTGACTCCTTCTTAATTATAAAATCTGTCCATCTGTGTTGTCTCCTGGATAAAATAAAATAAATAATCTCAAGCCTATGGCAAACACACACTTATAAAACCATTTCACGGGTAATCTGTGAAAAGAAATAATTTTTTTGGAAACATTTCCCCCCAATTTTTACTCACATCATTTGTTGCCTCTCCACTGCTCATTCACATTCTAACCTCCCCATAAAATCATTGAAAGAAAGGAGAAATTGTCTTTCCTGGAAATAGTGTTTTGAGTGACTCTCTTTTACAATTCCCTCCCTGTCTGTAAATTGTACAGTTTAGACCATGAAATATTCAACAAATACAATTTTGATGCCCTCTCTTCTAGAGACTTTTCTTTTACAAAACAGATTGTTTACAACTGTGCTCCCCTTCTGCCTAATGGGTACCCTAGGGGAATGTTGTTGGCTTTGAGATTCAACCACATATTTTCCACAAATAACAGTGTTGAAGCCAATGAAATCTGAGAGTAGCAAACATTATTCAGTGATCTCTGAATAGAAGAGGCTCATATTTCTCTTCCCTTTGGGGGATGAAGGAAAAGGACACGCTGTGGTATGTGAACTGCAATCACATATAAGCAAATGATTTCAAAAAGTAGTGGTGCATTTCATGTCCTTTGCAGTCAAATGGGAGTCCTAAACTGTCAAGCTTAGCTACAGTGGAAATGGGTTTCTCTTTGGGGACCACGATACACATTCACTTGCTTCCCATTTGGTTTGCTGATACAGCATCCATACCCTGGCAGGTGCTGCCTGGGACTGCCAGAGAGATGAAAGCACAAATATATTTCACTCTGCTCTATTGGGTTCTCAGACCAATAGTAAGAATTAATGTTGTTCCATGAAGACCAAAGTGCTTCCTAGGAACCTGGGAAAACCCATACATCACGGATGGTACAAACTAGTGCTCTGTATGAGAACAAAACAGTGCAGAGCAAGATGAGAAAGGATGAAGAAGAAAACTGCTGAGGAACCAGAAGTGTAATGAATACTGGGATTAACCATTTAAACCATACTGATTTAACTAGACTAAGATAGATGTCCATTCTGCATGATGTCATTTTTTTAAACTTAACATCTATTTCCTGTGCACAGACCATGTGCCATAGACTAAGAGTATGGTGCATGTAACGCACTTTCTCATAGCTAAAGCTTCGAGTCTATTTTAAACAACAATAAAATAGTGAAAAAAATAGTTGTCATGTGGTATATTTATATTAGGTCAAGCAAAGAATGTTGTGGGAGGAACAGGAAGGGCACTTTTCACAACCCTAAGGAAGCTCAAAGAAAAGACTCAGCAGAGGTAACTGCTAAGTCAAGTTCTAATGGATGATCAGGAATAAACCAGGTAAAGTGGTGGGGATAAGTGAGGTGACCACGATAATGATTTCAGAGCTATTATGAAGGTGGGGTTAACAGAGTATGTGAAATGATTGCATGTTAAAGGGAAAATAGAAAACAAAAGGAAGAATCCAGTAGTAACATAGATGTAAGTGAACTCTAAATTAAGTCTCTGTATTATGTATGCCTTGATATCTGGAGAAATTCAAGGGCCTTGAACATCCTAACCACAAGTTCATCTCATCTTTGTGCTCCTATTGATAAGGTTCTGTAGCCAAATACATTTTCCTATGATGGAGATCAAGGACACGGCCTGCTTGTCTCTGAGTAGAAAACTTCCATTCACTACAGGCCCATACAATGATTCAAACAAGCCAGTTAAACTTCCCACAAAAATTAGAGGTCATTCCACCATCTTTTTACTACAAGCTTACCTTCCACAGCCTCTGCAGATTCACTCATATCCTAAGACCAAGCATTTGGAGGCTCTGCATGGCATGGTGTCCCCATCCCCCAAGCTGTGAATATATGTGACTGAAAAACTGCCACCCATCTCATTTGCCAATGTTGGGTATTGTGTTTTCAGCTATTTCCATTATCTTGGGGCAGATATTCCTTCTACACCAAAGGGAGGAAGGAGATGAATAATAGACTAGCTTGAACAATATGTTAGTCTGTGTAAACTGTTAACAGAATACCATAGACTGGGTGGCTTAAACAATAAACATTTATTTCTTACAATTCTGGAGGCTGAAAAGTTCTAGATCAAGGTGCCAGCATATCCAGTATCTGGTGAAACCTGCTTCTTGTTTTATAAATGGCCCTTTTCCTGTCATGTCTTCACATGTTAGAAGGGAAAGAGCTAGAGTACTTTCTGGGGACTTTATTCTAAGGGTATTAATCTAACTCATGAGGGCTCCAATCTTATGACTCAATCAATTCCCAAAGGCCCCATTTCCAAATTCCATCACACTGGGGCCTAAGATTCCAACATATGAATTTTGGGGAAACACAAACATTTAGTCCATAAAGTTCTGCCCCTGCCTCCTCCTAAGCTCATGTCCTTCTCCCAAGCAAGACATATTCATTCCATCCCATTGACTCTCAAGTTTATGTCTAAAATCTCATCTAAAGATTATCTAAATCAGATATGGGTGAGATTCAAGGTACTAGGCAATTGTTTCTCCCCATTATTGATAAAGGAATGCTCCAGGATGAGTAAGCTTGTTTTTTGTTTGTTCATTTGGTAAGGGTAAGGGTATGGGTACATGAGGAATGTAGGTCTGATTCAGTTTACTGAATCACATGGAATCAAAACATTTACAGGTTGCTTGGCATAAAATCAATCTAGATCTCACCTAACAACTTCCATTTTCTACCTGAGGGAGGAAATGATGAAATTCTTGAGAGTGATTGAGGATGCAGTTAGGTAGGGGATTTGGGGAGAATGGAGAAAGTTTGAAATAGGTGAATAAGTATGATGAAGAATAGAAAGGTTCATCTCTCAGGAAAGCTGAAATCTTTAATTATATTTGATTTAAAATTAACACAGGTTACCCACATTATGTATAAAGTTGCAGTCCTAGATTCAAAATCTTTGTTGGATAAATCAGCAGGATGCTCAAGATATTGGTGAAAACTGCTTAGGCCAAGAATTTTAAAATTGTATATTTTGTGTTTATGTGTCTATACATCTATTTTATATTTTTCTGTTACATAGTAGTTTGTTGTTGATTTGTAAAAAAAAAATCTTCTGTAAATGCTTGGCAGAAATGCTAAATTTTGTTTCTGTAAGATCAAACTCTTGAAAAATTGCCTAGAGGTCAGAATTCAGTAATGGAGGGAAAATAAGGGGAAAGAGAGAAATGTGTGTTTTATTTAAATATAGGAAACACCTATAAGGATAAATAAGGTGAGGAACGGCCAGGCCTATGATGGTAGAAATCTTTGAGGTATAGGGGAAAAAAGTTAAATATGATATAATGTAAAGAGACATGCTTCATGATTTTAAATTCTTGCTTATTTTGTCACATTCAACAGAAAATTGCTTAATTTTTCACCTTTAAAAGAAAATCCAGTAACTCATGTCCTTCTAAGATGAAGAACATTTGGACACAAGACACACATGACAGAGGAGAGATTAGAGTGATGTTTCTACAAGCCAACAGGCACCAAAGACTGCTGGGAGGCTCCAGAAGGCATGAAGAGGCAAAGAAGGATTCTCCCCCAGAGCCTTTACACCGAACGGCCCTGAGACACCTTGATTCCAGACTTGTAGTTTTGGGAACTGTGAGGGGATAGATTTCTGTTGCGTTAAGCCACCTAGTTACAACAGCCTTAGGAAACTACTGCATCAGCTGAAACATTAAAAAATGGTTTCAGAAAGCTCAACAGTGGCAGAAAACTTCCATTGCTGTGCTGCTTGTTTGTTAAAACAGATGCTCTTGTTTTCTCACTCAATCAATTTTTGGCTAAAATTTTCACCACCAAGGGCTTCACTTTTCCATTTTATTTAAAAGTATCTCATGACCAAATGCTATAACCGGAGCACTCCAAGATTAGGCCAACTTGTGTGTCTAGACTCAAATGGATTCTTACAAAGAACTGGATTGAGCTCTTTGGAAAATTTTCCAGCCAAACAATCTACTCAGCTGCACTTCAACACATTTTGCTTCATGTTTTCTGCCTTCCTTTCCCACTGTTCTACATTTTTGCAAAATATCTACACAGGAAAAAGAAAAATTAGATGGAAAGGGAGGGTGGAGCGTGAGGGAGAACAAGAGGGGAAAAAGAGAGGAAGAGAAGAAAGAAGAACCTATAAAAAAGGAATGGACAGGTTTGGCTGAAATCAAACACTTCCTTTTATTAAACTTTAATCATTAAGGCCATAAGATCTGTCCCTTTGAAACTGGAAGATAAATAATAAAGAATAAAGGTGGAGTAAGAGACAGAGAACATGTTAATTCTTCAAGTACCATAGGACGCATGCACGTGCACACACACAAACACAAGCACAGACACACACAAACATGCACACACATGAAGTTTACCATTAATAAGACAAATTAACCTAAAAGGAGAAAGATGATTTTAATGATGGTCTCCCTTGGAGTTCCCAATAGTAGTTTGGCTGGTATATTTTAACCCAGCAGAATTTCCTTGAATTCAATTATATGTGGCTTCAAATATTCTAAAGTGTCTCTTCCTTCTTTTTCCTCCCACAATGTGCCAGCTTTATATCTCTTACATGTTTAATTCCTTCAGCCAAAATCTGTGAAATACCTTTGATAAATAAACAATATAGTAATGAAAAATACTCAAGTCTTTCAACAGAAGGATGTTACAAAAGGCATTATTCATTGAGTATTTGTTATATCCTGAGTTCACAGGAATGCATAAGAATGCAAGATGGATGAAAAAGAGATTTTTAAAAACTCCCATTTCCTTTGGAGATCTCCTCTTCCTATATGCATTCCTGTTTGTGTTTCCTCTCTCCTCTCACTCTACCATGACGTTCTGAGGAATCATCTTTAGGCAAAACATTTTTTAATGACTTGAGAACTTTCTAAATGATGTATATTAAGAGGTTAAGGATGCAACATTTCCCTGAGACTGCAGATGCATTATTTTGTTTTCACTTGAGTTTCAAGGTGTATTTAGAGGTATTATTGACCATAATTGTGGGCTAAATTGTTGATATTAAGCTAAAACTTCTTGTAAAGATTAGATAGAATTTAATTTAGTTTTTTCTACTCAGTTCCTTGACCCCTAATGGGAGATGTGTTTGCCTTTTAAAATGAACCTAAATTTATGAATCACCCACTTGACACTTAATCATGTAAATTAGTGACACTTGATAAATATGTCTTTTGCAATTGCAATGATGACTAAACTGTGTGTTTTGTTAATTGTGCCATTTATAGCTCACTGACTTTGGAATGAGAATATATTTGTTCTGTAAGTGCTAACAATGCCATTGCTCTGTCTTTACACTGAAAATAACTTTGACTTTCTAGTGAAGGGACATTTTTATTGAACACTTTATTTATTTATTTATTTATTTATTTATTTATTTATTTATTTATAATGTTTATTTATTAATTTGGTAGAAAGAAAGCATGAACAAGTGGAGGAGAGCCAGAGAGAAAGAAAGAGACAGAATCTCAAGCAAGGTCCGTGCTTGTCAAGATAGAGCCTGATTCAGGGCTCCATCCCATAAACCTTGAGATTCTGACCAGAGTCAAAACCAATAGTTGGGAGACCTAACTGTCTGAGCCACCCAGTCACCCCTACTGAACACTTTTTGAATCACTCATCAAATATCATCTTTTATCTACTTCCAATATCATTTATATGTACTGCTCAGTGCAGACAAAACTCAGAAAATACTCAGAACAGGAAGTCCATCAGCTACATCTGGCTTCTGATTGCTTGGACATCACTCTAATTTTTCTCCCTACAAAATAAACATGATAATATCTGAAACACCACTATAGGATCTGGTAGATTCTCTCACCTTTCTTATAGAAAATGTTCTTACTCCTTTGGATTCATCTTCAGCCAATCAACTTTTGACATCTGCTCACTGATTACCTCCTGAGGTCCAGGTTATTGCCACTCAGTTATCAACTAGATTTGCCACTAGGATGACAGTCTTTCTTTCCCAGCCACTCCTGCCATCATCCATGTCCTGTCCCCATCCATGACAACAGCGCAGAGATTTCTAGCCTCATCTGATGCTTAGGAATCACCCCCCCCCCATAGTCTTCACCTCTAAACTTTTGTGACATCCTAGTAGTGGCTGATCCATCTCTAAAACCCTAAACCTCATTCTTTGACTACTTATTATTTATCATTCACTTGTTATTATAATCCCTTATTATTTCACTCCATCACTCACATTATTATTTTTTATACTGATCTCTCAAGTACTTTTATATTACACCACTCCTATTTGTACCCATTCTTTTTCTCAGTGGGTGAGCACTGTTCTGTCAATATTTTATCCTTAAATAGCATGGCTCAATGTTTAATCATTTGAATGTCTTACTCCACCAAATTCAGGGTTCCATTGATTCTTTGTCTTAAAGTTACTGATCTTTAGTTAATCTTAACATTTAATTCTTCTTCTTTTTTTGAGAAACAGTTGGTTTAAAAGCACAATTTTTGCATACATTGGCATCACAGATTTTTTTTCTTCTGATCCCAGGTGGGTCTTCATTGACCATCTAGCAAGATTCTTACATATCTCTCCTCAATACTCCCATTCTTCTCAGAAGATAGATTTTTGTCACTATCTTCAAAATGTCCATCATAAAGCTTGATACATTAATATATAATATGTAATAAGTGTATCTGTAAAAGAGGATGAAGGCATCAGGGTATTTTACACTTATCTTCTAGTCCTTACCTACACAGTCGTTTTCATCTGCACTTTTCATAACATCTACCTTCTTTAGGGTCTTGATAGAACCAGTAACTTCTCTCTTCTCTACCACTCTCTTCTATTTGTCTATTTACCCCTCCTTTCTGCATATAAAAGTAGGTTCATATCCTTTGAATAAAAGGATAAGCAGTCTCCTTTTAAAACCATGCATCCCTTCAGTACTGTCACATTAAAATCAAAATTTGGAATAATTTAGCCAATCTTGGTTTTAGTGTTTCTGTGATTTTATCCCCTCCAAGGCCTGGTGGAATCTGATTTTTAGTATTCCTATTGCTCCCAGGAAAATGATGATGTGTTACTAAATATTTTATAATTTCCTGAACTGACAGATTTTCACATGTCATTTTCATATCCTTTGACATAACTTGCATTTCATTTGTCCTCAAAATTCTCTTTGATCTACAACAGCAGGGTTTTTTTAGATTTATTTCTATATTAATGACTATTACTTTTTAATATGTTTGTGAGATTTTCTGCCCCTATTCATTGATTCAGTGAAATTAGTTTTAGGCTTCTGAACAACGTCTTTTTGTCTATTGATTGACACATCAATGCCCTTCCGCACGTTACTTGCCTTTTGCTATACACTTTGAGATCCTTATTACCACCAATCTACTGCACATCTTTACTTGAATATGTACATCTCAGTCAGAATATCATTTTTTCACTACACTTCCATCTTCCTCCCAACCTTAATGTGAGAAAAAAAAATCCTCCATCCTCTGCATTTCATATGAAAGTGTCTGTCACAATCATATAATTACCATGGTGACCTTGGTGGTAATATGTTGAGAAATATCTACCTCGTGGTGGGAGAAAGGTGACTAGAAGTAGTGATTGTAAAGCAGCCACTGCCTAGCCACCCTTAATAGAAGATATCAAGATCTAAATCCCTTTAAGTATGATTGTTCAATAACTTCTTGGCTAGGCCCTCAAAACCACATTTCAACATCTTTGGAGGGGAGAGGAGAATAAAGGGGCTTATATTGGTCAAAGGAGTTAACTGTCTTCTTTTTCAGTGTTATCCATAGTGATCATGGCTATCAGGAAACATGGACCTGCAGTGATGTCAACACACAGCCTTTGTTCTAGTGGTCAGAGCCTTTTGTGCAAGCAGACAGCAAGTTTCTTTCAGTGTAGTCTTGTTTGAAACCAATCAGACACATGTAGAGCCACACTAAGATGATGAGACCAAGAGTAGATCTGGTGTTGCATTAGAATTCTTTGTATCAGCCATATTTACTCAACAATTGTAGACTCATATAGCACATGAGGAACAAGAGGAAAGAAGAGTGGGAATTACCCTTCCTGACTGTAAGGTTGTAGTGACTTCACCCTGGTTGGTATGCTCTGGAGCTGACAGTAATTTAAGAAACTTATAGATACTACTGTACCTTCTATAGACACCCAAAGATTAAAAAAAAAAAAAAAGAACAGCTATCAATGATTGTATACCAATAATTTTCACCTTAGAGATTTAAAAATTTTTTGAAAAATTCATTTTTATCAGAAGTGTCATAAAAATAAATGGGAACTCTTTATTTGTCAGAAATTCAATTCTATATTATATACCTTCCACAACTTAATGTTTCAGGCTTAGAGAGATTTCACTTCAGAATTCTACCAAATGATTTAAGAAAAATAATATTAATATTAAATAAACTAATATGTAGTATAATAAAAACATGCAAATATTTTGGGATATATTCCAGGCACTTGTTTTCTAAGTTTCTTTTCATAATTTAATTCTGTTATGGTAAGAATAAATACTTTTTATTATTTAATTCTCTTGAAATTCATCAAAGCATTTTATGACCCAGCATATGGCATACCTTTGTAGATATTCCATGTGCATTTGAAATAAATGTGTATACTACCAATGTGGGATATATTGACTTATAAATGCCAGTAAGACTGAGTTGTAGGAGAGTGGTATTCCAAAAATTGTTGTAGTTTTAATTTCTTTTTTATAAAATGCTAAATAAAGGGAACTAAGATTTCAAAGATAATTCTCAGTATGTCTTTTACTGCTTTTATTTCTGCTCTTTTTTGCTTCTTGTATTTTGAGGGTCTGTTTTTGGTATATATACATTTAAGATTGATATATAGTCCTGATGTATCGACCTTTTCTCACTATAGAATGTTCTTTTTTACCTTCAGCAAAATTCCTTAACTTGAAAGCTACTATACTGTTAATTAAGATAGCTCTCCCTCTCTCTTAACCTGATGGCATTATGTATCTTTTATTTTTCCTTTGTACTTTCAATCCATGACATTATTTACATTTAAAGAGTGTTTTTCTTTTAAAGACGATATTTACCCATGTCTTATATTTAATCCTATTAAACATGTGGCTATAATTCCTTTGTCCTACAACAAAATGTCTTTTGGGAAAATTCCTTAAAAAATCTTAGAATATCTATTAACTAGCCAACAGAAAGAAATGTAAGATCTTAGGAATTTTGGAAGATTTTATATTCAGCTGGAAGAGTCTACATGGTCCTAATTTAAATCTATCCAGTATTTTAATAAAGGGTTTTATGGTTACACCTCGAAATCTTGACCCTGAAACCAAGATTTTTACCAGTTATGTCTTGGATTTGATCTTTGCCTGAAGCCATTTCTTCTCCCCGGAAGCTGAGAATGAGAATTAGGTTTAGTCTTTCAACTCAGTAAATCCTTGTTTGATGATATTACTTCTAGATTCTGCCTGAAAACTGAACAAACTTTCTTTACCTCATCTCTCTACATCCATACTTTATCATTTGGTACTAATATAAACCAAGTGTCACTTTCAACTTTCTTCCTGGAAATCCACACCCCCAATTTTACTGTGTATTTGCTCTTTTCCACCTAATACTGACAACATCCACCATTACATAATATAAGCAGCTTTTTTTTAGCCTCCAGTAAAAATATTCTTTCTTTCCAAACTATCACTAACACTTCTCAAGACCATTAGCATCCTTCCAGTGCCCAGTCCCAAAGCCAATAGCACATATTTTAGTGTGTTAGTTTGTTTTTTATTATGACATTACCCACTTCTTGGTATTTATTTTCTATTTTAATTATCTCTTGCTGTGAAAATAAAATAAAACTTTAGTAGATTTGTCAAAATAAGAAAATGCATTGAGCAAAGTTAAGTAGAGAAGGAAGATTTTATTCAAGATTGTTGCAGTAGAGGACACAGACCAAATTTAACTGCGTTGAAAAAAGGTCAGGAGAGATTTTAAGAATGGGGAAGGGGATGGAAGGAGGAGGTGGATTGTAGGTTGCTTGTGTTTTCTAAATGGTCTTGGCCAAAAGAAAAGTAATCTTTCTCTTATCTTCATGACTGGAGGTAGTCTTACAACTTGGTCTGAAGTTAGGCTCCTATCCTCCTGCAGACTGGGATACATCTTCATTGATGATTACATTGATTAAGAGATGCAGAACCTGGAGAAAGACAATCCCTGGGTCTTAAACTGATAAGGAGTGTTTTAAGAGAGATATATACGTTTCAAATGGATACAGAAAGAACTTGCTATTACAAAGTTTCTAACATAAATATCCTAAGAAAAGGGAAGTCAAATGCTTATGGTCTGGAATAAACCTATCTACCATGTAGTCAGGCTGAGGAGAAATGCTAAGGCAGTCTTGATCAGATCACAAGCTTTCTTTCTCACACTATTCCATGGGTTGACTTGGATCAGCTAGGGGGCTCTCTTGGTTCATATACTGTTGGATAGGGATGCAGTTTTCTGGTGCTTTGGTTATCGTGTGCAAGTTGTCACACTTGCCTATCTGCTGCTTCAGTGAGACAGTTGGCAGGCTGGACTCGGAATAGCTGGTATAGCTGGTCCCCTCGATATCAGTATGTACATTTAGGTATTTCTTCTCTACATGCAATTGAGCTGCATAATCTCTCAGCAGAGGGGCCAAAACTCCTGTATGGTAGTGTCAGGACTTCATAAGACGTAGACCTAGGACTAGCACTGTTTCACTTATACCAATTCTACTGGACAATGGAGGCACAAAGCCATCAGAAAATTGATACAGAAGTGAATGTGAAAGTCAGGAGGCAGGGTTTATTGGAGGCCGTCTTTTGAGACTAGCTACAACACATATATTAAGCACATATCATGTAACAATAAATTATAAGTAAAGTAGACATAATAAATAAAAAGTATCTAAGAACAAAACACTTTGGGATTTTTATTTTTTGATTTTCAATTAGAAGTTCATGTACCAGTGAGGCAAAATAACTTATTCACTTTCACATCAGCAGCATTATAAATATAAATGTTGTTTGACCTCAGTCCTTTTAATTCTAAAATGTCCTTTCCATTATACTGTATTTTCTATATGAACCTTTATATGTCTGTTTAGTTGTTTGACTAGTCAGTTGCTTTGGACCCCTAGGGTTAGATTCTTACGCAGAACCCCATATTCTTTGGCTGGAACCCTGAAAAATTTTCTAACTCTTGCCAACATTTTTATTTTGTTGACACTAGATCTTGTTCTTTAGACCAATGGTCAGCTAAGTACTTTTGATCCAATACCAAATATTGGGTATAAGTTACCTTCTGGTGGGCAAAATGCTTTTAAAATATTTTCAAGTTTGTTCTTTCTGGCTTAAGTACTAACCTTGCCTAGGATACTTTTGAAAACCTTCAGTAAGTAGTAACTAGATATATAGAAAATATTAGCTCTTGTGTGTGACTTAGCCCCTTGGTCCAAGCATCAAGCAATGCTCCATAAAAATGTTGACTAGCTGAGTAACAAGAGGAATGGTTCTTAAACAGCTTAAAGATCTTTACCAACTGTATAAACATGTCTTCTTGATGACACTTTAATATTGTTAATGCTTAACAAGAAAGTCTTCAAACTTAAGAAAATGAAAGTTATGCCCAGGGAAATTTAGTTCCAAGAAAATATTTTTTGAAGAAAATTTTGAAATTATAATATAAAAATATAATTGTGAATACCAAATCATTCAGACTGTCCAAAGCATCCTTATCTCTCAAGATTTCTTACAGATAGTCAACATAAAATGAGAATATGCACTTGACACTATGTAAATCTCATGACTATTACAATTATAACTAATACTTATCAGCTGTGGTTAAAATTGATCTGCTTCATCTTTTCAATTAATTTCAATTTTTTAGCAGGTGTTACACCTAACATAGAGCCAAACATGACCCTGAGATCAAGATGTGAGCTGAAATCAAGAATCAGATACCTAACCAACTGAGCCACCTAGACGTCCCAGTTAATTTCAATTTTTAGTTGATATTCAATATGTACTTTATATAACACACACATAAATGCATATGCACATTCATATAGCATAATATAAAGGAATTAATTTTAGAAAGGACTAACTTGCATAGAACCACATTTGTACTTTGAAATAAGAAAACAAAATGAATAAAAATATTTCCTTATGAACTTGTCACATGTTACATTTTAATGCCAGACTTGGTATTACGCTATAAACAGACCACAGCATGACATTGGCATTGCCTGCTCTCTTGAAATAAAGCAGCCACCAAGAGAGATCTGTGATTAAAATGTCTATGTGTGCCAAAGTGGAATTCTGGTATAGACTTATGGAAGAAACATTATTCATGATCCAAAATCTAGAATTTAAGTCTCTGTTCATTTTTAAGTTTGCTACTAGAATAGTTGTGATATTTGGGGAATATCATTAAAAACTATCTTTCCTAGAATTCTATTTCACATCCTTCACTATTGTTATAATAACATAACCATACCTGGGACTTAAGAAACTTAATGAATATACACGTACAGTACCTAACCAGAAGACCATAACCATGACCATGCTTTCTAACAATTATAAGTTCATCCTATTAATCTTTCTCTTGGGTGCCATTCAACTTCAAGGCTCTCCAAACCATTTGGAGTTAACTTATGAGTTCAAGATACATTTCTTTAGGAATGAGATATATGTACCCACTGATCTAGAAAAATCCTAACTAAAATAATGACACTAAATGATTTCTTACCTTTTTGATTAGAGAAGATTTTCCCCTTCCCCTCCCATGGACCATAGTAATATATTGTTTAGATAAACTTAGATTTCTTACCATGCAATAATTATTGGAATTATATGACCAAACTAGGTAAAATCCTGTCAACCAATAGACAAAAATAAGCAAACAAACCAATAAAATAAATAAAATTCAAGGGTGCTTTGTAATTGAATGCAAATAAGTAACCATGTTTTTAAACATTTTAACAACCCATTTAAAATGTATTATCATTTACCTAAGTAACTGTAATGCTATTTTAAGTTCATGGATTTATTTTTTAAATAGACCTTAAAGGAATTCAAAACTTAATCTGAAATAATTATAATGATCCATGAAAGGAATAACTGTTCATGTTAAAACCCTCAGGTTATTCCAATTAAAAAAAGCATGAAATGTACACATATATTGGAAGCTGAATTTTAAGTAAATAACTTAGTTGATTATTATTTCTGTATTATACCCCAAAGGTACAAATTCACATTATGCAATCTAGAAATTGTCAGTTTGAACAATGGAGTAATTTGTGAGTTCATGGAATGCCATAAAAAGGAAAAAAATAATAACGAGAATAAAAATGGCTAACTTGTAAGAAACTCGATATAATACACATTTGCTAAGCCAACTTTTTAAAGAATGGATGGACTCTTACCTATGCTATTATGAAAGAGCAAGAATTTATAAAGAAATCCAAACACTGATAATTCAACAGACTCATGGGAAATCTTGTGGAAATAATTGTTGAATCTTTTATCCCTGTTGAGTTCACTCACCTTTTGATGTCCTAACAATAGATTAGCCACATAATTTTCTCGACTACCTACCCTACTGTTACTATGATGATGTTAACCATTAAGTCATCTCTCATAGGTGATGTTTGGCAGTTTTTTGTAAGTACCATTGTCCTGTATAGCAACTTTTTTTCACTGCATAGCACATTACACTATCAATATTTTTCACAAACTAGATTATTAAATATTCATTCTAATTCTTATTTCTGCCTAGATTAACAATAGTTTTCCAGTCTTACAATGAAAACTTGGAATTGACTCATTTTTTTAGTGTTACCTCTACATGGTTTTAAAGCAAAGCTTGCTACTCTTTATTTAAAATATCTTGCAGGGGTGTTTGGGTGGCTCAGTAAGCTAAATCTGACTCTTGATTTCAGCTCAGGTTATGATCTCAAGTTCATGAGTTTGAGCCCTGCATTAATCCCTGCTTGGTATTCTCTCTCTCATTCTCCCTCTCTCTATCCCTCTCCTGTTTGCATGTGCTTTCTCTCTCTCTCAAAATAAAGAAATAAAACTTCATTTTTTAAAATCTTGTAATTTGCCTCTTTTCTCCAGTTGACTTGTCATCACCATAAAGTCCATAATCATTGTCATTATAATGATAACAGCTATGAGTTATTAAGAACTCTCTAGTACTTTAGCAGTAATGAAGTAGAATCAGGAAACTTGGGTGCAATCTCTGGTAAATTGCTTAAATTTTCTGCACCTTCACTTTCTCATCTGTAAATTAAGGTACCTTCAACACCTCTTAAGATTGTTTTGAGAACTAAAATTTATTTCATATCAAGTCCTTAGATTATTGGCACATGCTTTAGTATTTTTTATTTTGCCAGAACTTTTGCTAAGAATATCAAATTCATTTAATCAAACCAACAAAACAATTTGATTATTTGGATACTATTTCTATTTTATAAATAATGAAACAAGATTAGAAAAATATTTTTCTTTGACACAGTCAGAGATAGGACTCGTACCTGGATTTGTGCATTGGCAAAGTCTAAATTCTTACATGCCTTTATTATTCATCTGTATCTCAGTCATGTTCCTTAGCCTTGATGCCTGGGATACAGTGAAGGACATACTCCTAAGTGGTTTTCCTTTTTCCATCATTTGTTTTCCAATCATTCCTCATACGCTGGTTAAATAACCTTCAATTAATGGTACTCCTTTATATGACTTCCATGCTCAAGACTCGCAAGCCTGTTAGTCACTATCTAATTTTAATGGTCATTGTAATTTCATTTTATAAACCTTGGAATCAGATGTAAACTAGCAATGAAGCAACCCATTATCTTGAGAAATTACTCAATATCCCTGACCCTGAGCTTCAGTTTTCTCATGCATAAAATATGAATAACACTATAGAGTTAACTGAGATAATTTAATAAACTACTTAAGAAAAGTGCCTAGCATGGAATCAGATACAAAGTGGTAGGGAATTTCATGCCATTAGCTTTTGCCTCTACTTCCAGCACATAAATTATGTCTAGTCACGTGAGTCAGATCTAATAATTCCAAGATATTTCCATCTTTCAGACTATAATTTCTCAAAAAGTACTTATTGATCACTTACTGTCCTAGTAACTTTGAATATGTAAATATTGACCTATATCACACTTCCTTGAATTTATCAGTTAATATTTTAGAGTAAATGTTTCTAGATATTTTTTCACTTCATATTCCATTTTACAATGGATACAGCAGGCACAGGATTTTTTAAGAGATATTCCTTTTTATACATATTTATTTATTTTATTTTGAGTGACAGAGAGAACACAGTGTGGGAGGGGCAGAGAGAGAAGGAGAGAGAGAGAACCCCAAGCAGGCTTTGCACTGTCAGCACAGAGCCTGATCCCAGGCTTGATCCCACAAAATGTGAGATCATGACTTGAGCTGAAATCAAGAGGCAGACACTTGGCCAACTGAGCCACTTAGGCACCTCTTAACAGAAATATTGTTACATTATAATTGTGTGAAACATGCTTAGTTAAAAAATATTCCGGGGCACCTGGGTGGTTCAGTCCGTTAAGCGTCCAGCTTCAGCTCAGGTCATGATCTCACGGTTCGTGGATTTGAGACCCTCATCGGGTTCTGTGCTGACAGCTCAGAGCCTGGAGCCTGCTTCAGATTCTGTGTCTCCCTCTCTCTCTGACCCTCCCCTGCTCATGCTCTCTCTCTCTCTCTCTGTTTCTCTTTCTCCCCCCCCTCAGAAATAAATAAAAACATTAAAAAATTTTTTAACATATACTAAGCAAGTTATTTTGGGTCTCTATTCCTATCAATACATTTAGATGCATTATGTTTCAAAATAAATGCACAATACTTATCATATTAAACTTTTAATATTTTAACCAACCCAAGTACTTATTTATTTTGTTAAGCAAGGATAACAAATATATACAACTGTGTGTGTGTGTGTGTGTGTGTGTAATTTTATAATAGTTTTGTTGATACACAATTCAAACATTTGCCTTTTTAAAGTTACAATTCAATATGTTTAGGACATCACAGGCTTGTTCAACCATCACTGCAATCAATTTTAGAGCAGTTACAACATGTCAAAAAGATATTCTGCATCTATTAGCAGTTACTCCCCATTCCCTCCATCCAACTTCCCTAGTCCTAGGCCAATAGTAATCTATTTTCTATTACTATAGAATTGTCTAAACTGGGAATTTCCCATAAATGGAATCGTGCATGATGTAGTCTTTTATGATTAGCCTTTTCTGTTTTGCATAATATTTTAAAGATTCATCCATATCCCTGTAGTACATGTATCAGTATTTAATTTATTTTTATGGCCTGATAATATTCCACTGAATAGATAAATCACATTTATTTATGTATTCAGCAGCTAATGGGCACTTGAGTTTTGTCCACTTTGTGACTATTTTGAACAATGTTGCTATATGTTTTCTTCTTTTATGTAAGCAATTATGTGTATGTATATGTTTTTTTTTCCATTTCTCATGAATGAAATACTAGGTCACATGGTACCTCCTTGTGTAAACTTTTGAGAAACTTCCAGATTGTTTGTGAAAGTAGCTGTATCATTTTATATCCCTCCCCATAGTTTATGAGGTTTCTAGTTTCTTCACAGTGGTTATTGTCACCAACACTTATTATTATATGCCTTTCTGATTATAGACATCTTAATGGGAGTCAGAGGGCATCTCACTGTGGTTTTAATCTCACTAATGGCTAATGATGTTAAACACTTCTTCATGTTTTTATTGTCCACTTGTATGTCTTATCTGGATTAATGTCTGCTGAGGTCCTTTGACCATTCTTTAAGTTGTGTTGTCATTTTATTATTGAGTTTTAAGAATTCTTTTTTGGGGGAAAGCTTTGAAGTTCTCTATTCTTATGAACTGTTTCTCTGTGGACATAGTTTCTGATATACTTTTCAGGGCGTTTGGTGAGGGTTGGTTTCCTCTGTTTTTCACATCTTATTTCTTCCTGCATAGAACATCCACTCTGTGAACAAGCTGGCATGAAGGCACCTGGGTCCCAGTATTCTCAAATGATTATACCTGCGATAAGGCCTCCAAACTCTGAGTAGGGACTTGGTGGAGGAAGGGAGCCTCTCATTTATCACCTGCTTCCATCAGGATGCATCTTCTTCAACTCAGAGTTTAAGTCAATGATACTTAATATACTTACTGAATGATACTATTTCCTGACTATCTGCCCCTCACAGTGAGGATCCATATCCCATGATCGGAGCTCAGAGGACAAAGAAGACATTCTTCTGGCCTCACCTGCCCAGATTAGAGCTTCTGCCAATCTAAGCTGGGTGGTGGGAAGGGGTAGAGTGTAGTGTAAGTGTCACAAAGTGGTTATTCTTACTGCAGTTTAGATAATATTCTAAACCAAATGATTCTTCATCTGCTGTATGTCTTTACGACAATTTTCAGAGACTTTCTATCATTGTTTTTTCTTTCTTTGTATGTTTTTAAAATAATGTGGTTGTTTCACTGGGGAGCGGGTCTGTGGATTTCCTCATACTGCTGTTCCAAGTGTACATAGAAGTTATGTAAATATACCATAGAAATAGAATTTATGGACAAAAAAGTAATAATAAGCTTAAATTTTAACAGATATATCTATATTACCCTCAAAAAAGTTGGAGCAGTGTATATTTATACTAAGAATAGAAAGAGGACACCTGGCTGGCTCAGTCAGTTGAGCATTTGACTTTGGAGCAGGTCATGATCTCACAGTTCATAGGTTTGAGTTCTCTTCTAGCCCTGAGCTTATAGCTCAGAGCCTGAAGCCTGCTTTGGATTCTGTGTCTCCTTTTCTATCTCTCTGCCCTTCCCTGGTTTGTGTGTTCTCTCTCTCAAAAACAAACAAACAAACAAACAAACAAGAATGGAAAAGCCTTTTTTGGGGGAAGTGGTTGTTGTTTGTTTTGTGTTGAACCATTTATGACATGTGTGAAAGACGCTGTAGAGTTACTACTTGGAGATACAGTAGAAAAGATCATGAACAAAGCATCGGCAGGAGCAGTTTGATAATGAATATAAACATTAAATAGGTAATTAATCTTAGATTAAAAGGCTGAAGGAATAGAAAAAAAAAAAAGATTGTGACCAGGAAATAACTGTTGTACTGAAGTTCTAAACATTTTCATAGTTTTGATTCTATACTCTTGCAAATAATGCATGATCCCTGTCATTAGTAAACATGCCACTTAGTTGTTTTGTAACCTTAGCACACTGACATGTCTCTAATGATATAAAGCCATATATGATCATAAGTTATTGTGTTTTTGCATTGAAATAAATAAAGCAAACTATGAGTCTTGACCATTTGGCAGACTGCATTGTAGAAAAAGTTCTAATACTTTCTCAGAGATCTGAATGCTTTAGAGGAGAAATTTAGCCACTGCTGTAATATCTGGTTTTCATTAGAAAAATCTCTCAATAGATCCCATTGATGTCATTCATGAAAATGCCATTTTATAGACATGAAGACAGCAAAGAAGGCCAAAAACATAGAGGGACAAAGTCTGTCACAGATTGGGGATCTATTTCCCAGCAAAGCTATTTCTTTGAGGTTTTTCATTTTGCTTTAGTGTGCTTCACTCAAATCTTCTCTCCCATCTTTAAGTAGTAGAATGTTCAAGTGAATGTGTAACATTGCGATTTGAAACTCTAATTTGGGCAATTTGAAGAAGAAACATGCATAAAAAGCTATATTTTACACAACAGGAGTTAAATCTACTACTGATATGTGCTAGACCAGCCTGCTTTTATTTTTCAGAAATTTGCATGGTGAGTATTTAATGTTTTGCTTTCAAATATATTATGTATTTCACTTCCCCATATTTTGGAGTTGGATAATCACCAACTGGAGAACATCCAGAAAAAGGCAATCAGAAGACTGAATGATGTAGAAATGATCTCTTTAGAGTAAAATTTAAGAAATAGCAAATATTTATCCTGGAGGAGAGAAGGCTAGTGGTGAACATTAAAAATTGTCCTTAGATGCTATGGGGTAAATAAGCTATTTGATTTAGTATTTATAGAACTAGAAAGCTTTATAAAGTTATTGAGAACATATTTTATTATAAGTTAAAACATTTTTAGATGTGTATCTTTTACTAAATAGCTCTCTGCTCTGGGCAAAAATTTTAGTAAGTCCAAACTTCTGTGCCTCTCCACACCACCCACACTGCTGTACCAAATGGCACATGCAGCTCTAAAATGCTCTATCTCTATAAAGGTTTTCATGATGTGATAATGAAAAGGATACCATTATGTGTCCTTCCTCGGCCAGCATGGTACTTTGGTGAAGTAAAATGTTCTGTAAGTCATCTGTTTCACGTACTCCTACTTTCCACTAAAACTAAAAACAATGGCAGAGGCAGCAAAGAACAACAAATCAATCTTTTGTTTAATTCCATATCCAATCTCCTCTTCCTTTCGAGTAGCTGCCTTTTCGAATAAATGGTTATATACCCATTGAAGCCCTGATGAAGCCTAGTATTACCAAATTATTAATTCAGCCAGTTCAAAGGAAGTATATATATTTGGGTTAATGTCTAACAGAATAGATGTTAATAGTGATAAATATAAACTCTTGACTACTATTTTAAACAAAAATCTTTATGAGTACAGGATTATTTATTAACAGCCTATGGAGGAGAAAACCTAAGGGTATTAGCTGATGATAAAATCAATAGGAATCCATACTGGAGGGTGGCAACCACAATAATTAATCTTAGATTTTATGCATGCTCTTAGTATAGTGTTTAAAACAAAAGAAATTCTGATCACAAACTACTGTTAATTTGTTAGACCAGATTGGATTATTATGAGCAATTTCTTTAGAGCACTTCACTTTAAAAGGAATAATAACAAATACATGTAGAAAAAGGTAATGGAGAGATTTGCAAAACCATGTCTTATAAGGAATAATTGAGAGAAGCAAGATTGTTAGTCTTTAAAAGAAAGACTTTGGTAGAAAGGAAAGGGAGAAGGTCATAGTAGCTGTTTTTGTGAAGTTATGTGGAAAAATAAATTGTATTCTAAAACTTTAAAGAATAGAACTAAGCTCATTTTATATTTCTAGAATGGTTTGAATTTACTTCCATAAAATTCAGGTGTGTAGGAAAAAACCTATTTTTCCTTAATTTAATTTCCATATTAAGCCCTTAATCATAAAGGGTAGGGTAAATTTATTTGCATTCATTTCAGAAAACCACAATACATCCCACATTTGTCAAGAATTTTGTTTAAATCCCAAGAGCTTTCATGGTTTTTGAATACTGTAGGAGGTGGAGTGTTTCACTGTGCAATTCTTGGTTATCTGTCCATCCAGGTACTGTGCTCCCCTCCCCCCCAGAACATCTCTTGTGTCATATGGTTGATCTGAATGCATAATGGATTACCAGTGAGCTATGATTTACTTCTAGTTGCTTGCCTCCTCAGCTCTGATAACTCTATCTATTTCATCTTTGACACTCTTGAAAGGCAGTTTAGTCTCTGTAATTTATCTGTGCTAGGCTGGGACACAAAGGTTTCTGCAAGTCAGAAATGATCCCATCTTTCCATTCACACTAGCCATTTACCATCTCTCTAATCTTGTTACCTTCCTGTTCTCTAATCTTTGAAGTAGGTAGAACATTGACTCCTCTCTACTTTTCTGCTCTGGGATGCCTAGAACATCCCTGGGAGCATGTAGCCCAACAGGGTCTTAACCATAGTGATTTCTTTTATAAAATGTCTTCTTTCCCTTCAATTTGGAGAAGTTGCTTCTATTCTCACTAGAGAAATCTCTTCTCTTTGCTTTGAGAGTTATTTTGTTTTGAGAAAGTGCTTAGAGACACTTTCTTTGGCCTTAGAGATATTCAAATGCCTTAAAGATCCTGCCCAATTTCTTAGTGAATTGAGAAATTAAGGCACACGAACCAAAAATGTCCTTTATTATCAATAAAGTCTAAATAGGAAGACATAGTTTAATGCAAAAGACAAGTGAGTATGCTAACTTAAACCAAATTAGACTGTATTCCCACCAAATCAAAGTCACATTGGAAAGGAGAAGAGCCTCATTTGAAAACTTGGCAAGGAAAGACTAAAAATATAGAGAAGCAGAAGGGAATTTCAGCTCCCTGTGGGCATGCTTGGTTGCAAGAGAGGGTTTAGTCTTGGGTTTGGTCTTAGTAGGATACACATTAGTCTATGCTGATTATCTGGAATCCAATTACTAAATTTAAATTTAAGTGAGAAAAACCTCCCCATAAGATGTTAATTTGGTCCACTGTTTTTTTTTTTTTTTCTTTATCTGAAAGTAAGACTCATCTATACATAAAATCTTAATTTGTATTTTCCCACTTCATTTCTGGTTCCCTAATATTAACCAAAATGTGTGTGCTATCTACTGACTTACTATCACTTCTCTTTTATAATTCAGCATTTTCAGCTTTGTTCCCATTACTTCTTTTTATAGAATTGCTTGGACCTAACGAGTCTGCCTTGTAGGTAAGGGCATCTCTTAATGTAAAATTAACACCACCAGAAAACATATTTAGGCTTTGTGACATAGAATGACTCTTAATTCTGGAGACAGTATAGAAATCTAATATAATCTTCTCCATGGTTCCTTCCTTGGTCCCAAATGCAAAAAAAAAAAAAAAAACCCAAAACAAACAAACAAAAAAACATGTTTGGAAAACAGACCCAGAATAGCCTAACTAGGATCTGACCTAAGTATAAAAGCCAAATTTTCTTTTATTTGAATGTGAACATGAAGTCATGCTTATAATCATTTAGATGGAGATTATATGGCTAGATAATCTTTGGATATAAAGTTATAGAGACATGAAATAAAGAATTCTGAAATGGTTGGCCTGAGGCAGAAAACATTTCTCTGTGATTTGAGAAGTAAAATCTTAAGCTAAAAAACAAAAGGTTGGTTTTAATTGTAGAAGATGAACACAATTAGAGGCTCTAATATATGTGTTTGTTTTTAAATAAGCTGAAGATGCAAAATATAAAGACTACTTGAAACAAAATAGACTTTTTTTGAGAAATTTTAGGTTCATAGCAAAGTTGAATGGAAGGTACGGAGATTTCCCATATACCAGTTTCCTCACATATATACAACCCTCTGCCATCAGTATCCCTTACCAGAGTGGTAATTTGTTACAATCGATAAATTTACACTGACACATCATTTTCACCCAAAGTCCATAGTTTACATTGGGATTCACTCTTGGTGTTGTCTATTCTATGAGTTTTGACAATTATATCCACCATTATAATATTCTACAGAATAGTTTCATGGCTTCAAAAATTCTCTGTGTTCTGAGTTTTTATCCCTCCTTCCCCCCTGCATTCCCCACTCCATAAGAACTACTGATCCCTTTAATGTCTTCATTGTTTTTACCTATTTAAGAATGATGCCACAGAGTTAGAAACACACAGTATGTTGTGTTTCCAGATTGGCTTCTTTTAGTTTCTCCTTCGGATTTAGGGATCCTCCAAGTCTTTTCATGGAGTTTTTCTGTCAGTTTGTTTTAGTACTGATAATATTCTCTTCTCTGGGTATAACACAGTTTAGTCATCTATTTGACTGTCAATATATCTTGACATAGTTGGTGGGTTCAAGCCCACATAGGGCTCTCTGCTGTCAGCAAAGAGCCTGCTTCAGATTCTCTGTTACTGTCTCTCTCTACCTCCCACCCCCACCCTGCTAGTACTCTCACTCTGTCTCTCAAAAATAAATAAACATTTAAAAAAAAGCTATCTTGGTTTCTTCCAGGTTTAGTCAATTAGGGATTAATCTGCCATAAACATCTATGTGCAGATTTTTGTATGGACATAAATTTTCAGCTCCTTTAGATAAATATCAAGGAGTGTGATCACCGGATTGTATGATAAAACTATATTAGTTTTGTAAGAAACTGTCAAATTGTCTTCCAAAGTGGTTGTACCATCCTGTAATCTCATCAACAATAAATGAAGGTTCCTGGTGCTCCACATTCTCACCAACATTTAATATCATCAGTGTTTTGCAATATGGTTAACTTAATAAGTGTTCAGTGGTGTCTTACTGTTCTTTTAATATATATAGACTTTTTATTTCTAAATACAAACCAAACCCTTTGATAAAAGCTGACTTCAGATCTTTTAATTAGAACATTCTATTATATAGGCAGTGAAAAATCAAAATGGGAAGACAATTTGTGTGATAACATTTGTTAATGTCAATTTGAAAGGTGAATGTTATAAATAATTGTGAGACATTATGCACATTCTCTTTGAGAAGCTATAACATTGTGGGGCTATAGGGTTCAGACATAAATATAATTTAGGACTTACAGAATTATACCATTTGTGTTTTTTTGCAGTTTACAACGTTTAAAAATTCAGTGAACTATGTAAACTTAAAGGAACAGACTACTAATATGATTTTGCATTTGTTATCTGTAACAGATTAATACAAATGCATACATATTTTTAAAACAAACGACAACAATATAAAACACTGCTACTCTTTCCAAAATAATGGGCTCCACTCACCACAATCTTGTGAGTAGATAGAAAAGATAATTTTTCCATATTTAAGGACCAAGAATTTTTCCCTGTTTAAGAATTTGTGACTTGTCTTTAATCAAACATCTAATAATTGAAACGTTAAAAGTTACCTTATTTTTCTAGGGATTGAAAGTACATCTATTTGTTATCTATTTAATCTTTCTTAAGTTTATTTATTTATTTTTGAGAGAGAGAGAGAGAGAGAGAACAGGGAAGGGGCAGAGAGAAAGGAAGAGAATCCCAAGCAGACTCCATGCTGTTAGTACCAAGTCCAATTTAGGTCTCAATCTCACAAACCAGATCACAACCTGAACTGAAATCTAGAATTAAATGCTTAAACGACTGAGCCACCCGGATATTCCTCTACCTAATCTTGTTATGATATTTAATATAATGTTTTATTACAACTTTCTTTTTTTTAATTTTTTTAATGTTTTATTTATTTTTGAGAGAGAGAGAGAGACGCGTGAACAGGGGAGGGTCAGAGAGAGAGGGAGACACTGAATATGAGGCTCCAGGCTCTGAGCTAGCTGGCAGCACAGAGCCCGATGCGGGGCTCGAACCCACAAACCGTGAGATCATGACCTGAGCCGAAATCAGATGCTTAACCGACTGAGCCACCCAGGGGCCCCTCTTTACAACTTTCTTAAACATCATAATTTATGTAATTTTATTTACTAACTTTGAGATTTACTTGATATATACAAAGTGTTGAACTTTACCAACTGAAGTGACCAGCATAAACAAATTTCTTTTAGTTTTAAGTTTAAAAAACTAAGGTTTATTTGAAAGAAAGTTCTCATTCTTTATTACTCATTTATTTATAACTATTTTTACATTTTTGAAAGCAGAATAGTTCAAGTAAATATCCCAATGTCAGTGTTAGGTTAGTGTTTACTTGGCCTGTCTACAGTGTGATTTGTTTAGAGCATCTGAAACACTGTATTTTTGCTGACCTTGACACTGACTCAAAATGCCACACTTTGAGAAAAAAGTATAATGAAAATGAAGAAACTATTTTGCTGCAGAGCTTAACATACAAATTGATCATTTCCTTCAAAAAGAATGTTTCATGAATATGAGTAATTGTGTTATTTATTATGACCTAAAATCAATTGGTATAACATTTTTTGCTCAGTAAATGTATAGTAATTTAGTTTTACTTATATTCCTCCAAGTGGACTGATCAATTGTTTCACTCCAATAAGCAATGCCCTAAAGTTGGATAAGAGTGGTCAGTTACAAATCCAATGAACACCCATACTAGCCCTAAATGGGATTAGAGACTGAGCCAGTAATGATAAGGCATACAGCTGTGAGTAAGGCAAGATTGGAAATATTATTTTGGCCTTAACATTCATTCTCTTAAAAATTGCATTTAGTAAGCCCTTACTTTAGTGGTACAATTTGCTCTAAGATCTGGGAAAGGGGGTCAATAAAAAGGATCAACATTATCAATAACATTGGTTGACAAAAGGGGCAATGTTAGTAGAAGGGAGAGATCAGCATGCACTGAGGAATGACCTCTTTCTGCCGTGTGATGTGAAGGGAGTGCAGGTGAGTGGATATAAATAGTTGTGCTGGAAACACTCCCAATAATGCCTGAGATTGTCTTTTTTGCCAAGCCATTAGGGGGAGACTTAGAAAAGATTATATTTGATTTAGAGGAAAAGCATGTTTGTAGCATGTTTTGGCTTTTGGAATCATTGACTAATATTTATACTCATTAATGTGACTTCCCTTGGGAATGACGATTTGTCATTGTTACTTATGATGGTAGACAAAATCAAAATATGTTAATTTTGTATAATCAATCAAAATTAACCATTTCCTAAGGATAAAATTAATATCATACTTGCTTTGCACCTTGTAATTCATACCTTTTAACTTTCTCTTGAATTTTCATTAATCTATAATATAAATCTACCTTCAAAATTTATCATTGTATATTAAAAATATCTCAAGTTATAATGATAACTATGGTCTGGGTGTTTTCAGAAGAAGGTTGCTATTGAAGATAAAGCTAGATGCACTTGAGCGAAAAAAGTGAAAGATAAAATGAGTGCAAGAGTCAAATATTTCAGTGAAAATGTCAACACAACAATACATGTACTCTATGATTCCATTTATACAAAACTCTAGAAAGGGTGAATCTGTTCTTTAGTGACAGAAAGCATCAATGATTATGAGGGATGGGGGTAGGTAGAGTATTATCTCAGAGTGGGCCAGGAGGGATATTTTGTGGGTAATGGAAATGCTTTATATCTTGAATATAGTTGTGTTTACCTGAATGCATAAATTTCTAATCAAAATGTGTTTACATTATTATATATACATAATATTTTCATGAATATAGGAAGGAGGAAGTTAGGAAGAAGAAATAAATCACTATACCATTTTCCTATCTTTTTAATTCTTCATTTTCCCCCTTGTATTTGTACTGAAATTATTTCTTTAAAAGTGTTACATTAGCTAGTATTCTCAATTCACACTTATAATGTATATCCAGACAACTATTGCAAAATCTGCATTAATATCTATATACAAAATTGGCATGAAACACACGCTATTAGATATGGAATTATTTAATTTCCATGAGCAGACCCTCGTTTGCCTAGGCGGGCGCAGACATGCAGTCACAGGTTTCTCCCAATGTTGGCATCTTCACTCAGTCTTCTTAAGCTACTACTAAAGGGCCTACTCCTCTGAGAAATACATAATGCACACTTCTGATACTACTTAATTTTAATATTAATAGTAAATATATTTTATACACAGCATATTTAAAAGTTTTTAAACTTGTTTTTCTTACTTTTATTTAAAAAAAGTTTACTTGTTAATTTTGAGGGGGTTAGGGCAGAGAGAGAGGGAGAGAATCTCAAGCAGGCTTTATGCTCTCAGCATAGAGTCCTACACAGGGCTCCATCCCCACAAGCCATGAAATCATGGCCTGAGCCAAAATCAAGAGTCTGAATCTTAACTGATTGAGTTACCCAGGCACCCCAAGGATTTTTTCAAGTAATCTCTAAACCCAAGGTGGGGCTTGAACTGACAACACTGAGATCAAGAGTCATATGATCTGTATCAACCAAGCCAGCCAGGGATCCCTATACACAACATATTAAACATATACTTAATATCACCGTATAATAAATATAATATAATGTGTCATATTATATTATTTTTGTTAACAGATGTAACCTATAATATTTCTTTTTGTAAAAGGATTAAAATGACTCTTTTTATTGGGTACATGAAGTTATTAAAGCTACATCTTATTGGGGCACCTGGGTGGCTCAGTCAGTTAAGTGTCCAACTCTTGAGCTTGGCTCAGGTCATGATCTCACAGTCTGTGAGTTTGAGCCCAGAATTGGGCTTGGTACTGATGATTCAGAGCCTCTTTGGGATTCTGCCTCTCCTTCTCTCTGCCCCTCCTCCACTTGTGTTCTCTCTCTAAATAATTAAATTGATAAATAAAGAAGTAAATGAAACAAAAAAAACTACATTTTATTGACCTTTGCATCTAAATTAATAAGTACAGAATAAGCAAGCCCTTACAACCAATTTACTGAATGATTGAAGAAGTTGAATAATACATAGTCTTTGATGTAGCATATTGCACAGATTAAGTTATTAAGAATATACCTTCTGCAATTACCTTCCTTTGGGTAGCTAAAAGATTTGAAAATCTTACTGACATAAAACTACAAATATCTATCTATCTATCTATCTATCTATCTATCTATCTATCTATCATCTATCTATCTATCATCTATCTATCATCATCTATCTATCTATGAAGTTATAGATAACTTCATTAACCTGGGTTAGTAACACAAGTATATTACATATCTCTGTCTCCTGAGATTTTGATTTTAAAATACTGTTCTCCAGTAAAATAAAATAGGGCTCCTTGAAGATATGCCTGATTCTAAGACACAGGCATTGAAAATATGAGATGAGCCTGGAACAGCTTGCAGTGTGAGGGTGGGTCAAAGGGACACAGGAAACAGCCCAACAGAACTCTCAATGACCAACATGGGAGCAACTGTAACAAAATAAATAGCATAACAATAAATTACAACCCAAAGTATTTAATGAACATATATTAGTCCACACTGATATAAATTATTGAATAAATATATAAATGGGGGAGAAGAGACAATTACTTTTATAGAAAAATTCCAATTAAATATGTATAGTCACATGTCCTATAGGAGATTCAACTTAATCCTTCCCCCAAAGTGAGCTAAATGCGGCAATACATCTGTGTCAGTTCCTTAGTTTTGACAGATTTACTAGGATCATTTAAGATGTTAACAATGGGGAAAGCTGGGTGAGGGATATACAAGACTTTTTTAAACATTTTTAATGTTTATTAATTTTTGAAAGAAAGAGAGACAGAACAAGAGCATGAGAGAGGCAGAGGGAGAAGGAGACAGAGAATCTGAAGCAGGCTCCAGATTCTGCACTGTCAATACAGAGCCCAGCTTGGGGCTCGAATTCACGAATCAGGAAATCATAACCTGAGCTGAAGTTGGATGCTCAACTGAGCCACCCAGGTGCCCCAACATCTCTCCTTATCATCTTTGCAACTTTCCTGAAAGTCCAATATTACTCACAATTTTAAAAATTAGTAAAAAATAAAAAATAAAGAAGGACACCTAGCTGGCTCAAGCAGTTTAGTGACTGACTCTTGATCTACTCATGGATCATGGGCGAGAGCCCTGCAGCCGACTCAGCACTGACAGTGGGGAGCCTGCTGAAGATTCTCTTACTCCCTCTCTCTCTCTGCCCCTCCTCCTTTCTCTCTCTTTCAAAATAAATAAGTAAGCTTAAAAAACAAAAATTAAAATGTGTAAAGAAAGTCAAGTAATATTAATTATATAAAAATAACAAACCTTTATAATGAGCAAAGTGCTAATGAACACACTAATGTAATATTAACCAAAGTTGACTAATCTTACCCATAACATAAATCACATACAGGAGACGTAAACGGTAATTAGAAGTGCTAAGAACCAGCTCCCATATGGAGGGACTTTTGGGCTATTGTCTAGTGGGAAAAGGTTATAATCACAAAGGGATGCTTTGGATGATGTGATGGATACTGAATCTGTTAGTAAACATCGTGCTTATTGATGACCCATTTTATTCCAGTTTTGTGGACATGTTTTCCTCACTACAACTATCTAAAACCATTGCTGAGAGTGCAAAAACCCCAATGGTAAAAGGATTACGTGAATAGCCAAATATCATTAACATTAAAATGGTACTCTTAAAAAATAAGAAAAGGAAAGCATTTATATATTCTAACATTCATTGATAATGTATCAAGTTCCTATCTTTTTCTTTTCTTCTTTTTTTCTGAAAGAGAAACAGAGAGAGACAGCGTAAGCCAGGGAGGGTCAGAGAGAGAGAGATACAGAATCCGAAGCAGAATCCAAGCTCTGAGCAAGATGTCAGTATAGAGCCTGACACGGGGCTCGAACCCATGAACCATGAGATCATAACCTGAGCCGAAGTCGGACGCTTAACTGACTAAGCCACCCAGGCGCCCTGAGAGAGAATCTTAAGCCCCAAGCCCGGGTTTGATTCCATGACCATGGATCACCTGAGCCAAAATCAAGAATCAAGCACTCAACTGACTGAGCCACCCAGGCACCACAACATATAAGAATATTATAAAAGATATTATAGTAATAATGTATCATATTACCCATTTTAAAGTAAGTAATTTTCTTTCAAAGTAAATGGCTAGTTCAAAGGTTTGTATTGCATATAACTAGGGTAACTTTGAAAGTTAGCTTTGATTTGCATTTGCTAATAGTGAATATTAATTTTTATTAATACTAATCTTCTGAGAAGCTTACATTAATATCTTCTCCACAAAGTTACAGTTGTCTTTTTATCCTCTCCTCTCCTTCTCCTCTCTTCTCCCTACTCAATCTTTCATACATATGTATATATTATATGGAATATAATATATATTACATATGTACATATATGTATATATAGTATACCTTTCACATATATATTTTTTACATTCAATCAATGCTCAATTGCAGCTATTTCTATAATACACAAATTTGCATATTTGGTAAAATATATTTGGAAGGCCAAAATTAACACTTGCAGAGCATTAACAGTCATTCATGATAAAAGAAAAATGTAAGCTATACATTTCAGCCGAGGCTAAACATGGCTACACTTGGCTTTCTTATTTCAGTTCTCCCATTGTAAACAAGTGTCTTTTTCATTGTCTATTTAGTGCAAAGCTTTGGCATTTTTGTGCTTTTTACTGTTCAAAATGACCCCCAAGCATGGTGCTTAAGTGTTGTCTAGTATTCCTCAGCACAAGAAGGCTGTGATACCTTGGAGAAAGTAACGTATGTTAAATAAGCTTCATTTAGTCATGAAGGGAGTTGCTGGTCATCAATTCAGTGTTAATGAATCAAAAATAATATATTAAATAAAAGGTCTTTAAAAAGAAATACATACATCAACAAACAGCTATATATTGATTGATTATTGAAAATGTTGCAACCTGAGGCTTTTAACCACCCTGCACTCCTAGAAGCAGTGGTTCAGTAGGTATTCATATACATACATGTACGGTGCATATGTAAAGTAGTTAATCTGTATTATGCCATTTTTTACACTTGTTTCTTACTTTTTTGTTTTTCAATTCTTATAGTTTATTCTTTGATGACTAGAAAAAAAGACTGTGATTTTTAAAATTTGTACTATATATAGGAAACTTCTCTCTGCCCCATGAACTATTACATTTATGCCCATATTTTTGTAGTTGAATCCTTTATTACATTCAAGTCTTTAATACATCTGGATTCTATTTTTTCATGTAAGGTGCATAACGCTGTTGTGGAGTAAACCTGCTCTCTAATTAAAATGTTTCCTTTTGTGTCACATGCCAAAGGCAGATGTGGTTCTTGTCACATATATTACTCCTTTTGAAGATATATCTCTGTTAATTAAATAAAGCCACCATGATTGATAAAAGATGGCTTCTAAGCTCTCTGTTTCCTGAAGAGTTAGGTTGGTAGCTAATGTCAACTTAAAACAACCAGTAAAAATGTTTTATTTTTTAGTTTATTGTTTGCTTGGACATGTTTTGATTGTTGTTTATTTTGCTTGGGACATCTTATGTGTTATTTAGCTATATGGAAAATTACGAGGCTATCTTTTGCATTTTAGTGATGAGACTGTCTTCAACAGTTGACTGAAGGCTCTTTGGCTGGGCGGTCCTCAGAATGTGACACCAATGTGCTGCCCCAGACATTAAAGTGTCCCTTGAGACAAGAGAGGAGTTGACATTGGCCACATTCCTTGGGTCTGGCCACAGAGCATGGACAAGACTCATTCCAACTCATCTGCCTAGCACATGGATCATGCCATCAAAATTCTGAGTTTGTTGTTTGAAATAAACAACTTAATCCACTTAATCCTCCTATCTCCTTCCCTACTGAGTCCTTCTTTTGGAACACCAAAGAGAAGATGAAAAAGTACTTGAGAGAAGTCTTTGAGACATGCAGCCTAAGCCCAAAAGCCAGAGGAACACAGTAGTCTCCTTTTGAATGTATATGTCAGCTTGCACTTGGCATTTATTATAAACAGCTCTGTGTGCTAATAAACTGGTCTTCAGAGAACAGCATGAGCGTCAATATAAATACTTTGCAGGACATGAAAGTCCTCTGCAATGTGCAATGTTGTCAGTATCTATCTAGAAATCTTCCACACATTAAAATACTCTTACTTCAGAACATTTTAGGCTGTCACTGTAATGAAGGGATAATGTTCTTAATCTTTTTGTTCTTTTCATGAAAAAGGGGGAAAGGGTGCTTTATCTTAAAAGTTTAAACAACACAGAACAACAAATCTTAAGTAGGAAATAAAGACTCTGAAAATACAGAATACAATTTCAGTGTTTCTCAGAGAAAAAAATGTCACCATGTGATTAAAGTAAATATCAATACTAGATCACTTAACAAGATAACTAATAGAATGTCAATAAGAAACCATCTGCTCTCTTTGTAGACTCTTAAGCTGGTCCCCATAATGGGGATAAGAAATGTATTTGAATTTTAGTTTGTTTCTGCTTTTTTCCCCCAGCCTGGACTTATCTCCAACAGCTTTCTTGCTTACCTACATTGATCTAAACTCTTTCTCCATCAGACTATCAGACTATTATTACTGAACACCACATCCCTCATGTTGTTCTACTACTCAAAGAAAATCTATGACAGATGCCAATTACCTTTAGATTAATTCTAAAATCTTCTGACTGCATAATACAGACCCACTCACCTGACTATTCTAATTTTCCATAACCTCAAAAACAATATCCTCTTTAGTCTCCTCCTATCCCATCTGCTTATTCTTCTCATTTATTTGTCCTCATGGCCAGTATTCTCATTCACCATCTTTAGCTGGTGTACCATCCTAATTTTTCTGCATTCTTTTACCTTCTAAACACTAATCACATCATAATTTAGTAGTTACATGATTTGTTATTTGTTATGGGAATTAGGTGCTTTTCTCCAAATAAATTAAATGCCTGACAGTATGAATCACTTACTATAATTTCTCCTTTCTAAAACATATTGTGGAATACGCCGTGCGTTTAGCCAACTAGAGAAGGGGATACCTGATAATTGATGATGATGGTAAGAATTGACAAAAGAAATTTATGTTTTTCATTAGGTATCATCAGTAAGAAAAAATCTTTCTGAAAAGAGCTTTTCAACAATCAGTTTTGGTATTTTAAAATTTGCTCATCAGAGGCACTTTGAACAGAATTAGGGCAAGGTGAAAGTAGTTATTAAGCAAGATGATGTAGGGGCTCCTGGGTGGCTCAGTCGGTTGGGCGGCCAACTTCGGCTCAGGTCATGATCTCATGGTTCATGTGTTCGAGCCCCGAGTCAGGCTCTGTGCTGAAAGCCAGCTCAGAACCCGGAGCCTGTTTCAGCTGTTTCAGATTCTGTGTCTCCTCTCTCTGACCCTCCCCTGCTCACACTGTCTCTCTATCCCAGAAAAAAAAAAAAAAAAAAAAAAAAAGATGATGTAGGTGAAATGATCCAAAGGAAGTTTAATAGTTTTATTGATTTTTTTCTGAACTCCTTGTGTTGCTTTTTTTCACTAATAAAAATGCATTGATGTTTAGTAAGTAGATAATATTACTTAAACCAAAAGAATATAATTTTAAAGGTCTGCCTTTGGTTGGTTACAAGAGTAAAAGGTGGGCAGGAAGGATATGAGGGATATGTGTCCAAGAGTCTACCCTTAACCCATTTGAATTTATTTTTGCCTTCCTTTAAGTCTAGTGTTTCACAGAGACTTGATTGAAGGTGATGATTCCATATTTACCACCAAAGAATTAATATATGAGGATTAATGGAAGAAGTTCCTGCTTTAGCTATAAACCGGCTTGAAGCCATAGTTGATATCCATCGTCTCACTCCATCACCACTTTATCCATTGTCCCACACTTGCATCATCAAGTATCGTAAGGCTTTAGCTGCTTTGCTCTTGTTGGGTGGTGGTTATTGCAACTGATGGTTTAGTTTTTACTAGGTATTGAAGCAATAATACATACACATTGAATCTCATGAGTTCCAGATTAACCCACTGCTGTTTTCCAGCTGCTGTGTTGACATGAGGAGACCAAAATGGCCAGGCAGTGATTTTACCTACAAGGTCAGTGGAATCCTTCCTGTGTTATTTCTTGGGAATATTTTCTTTACGGGAACCAGGATCTCAAATTCAGTTGATGAGGAGCAACAGTACAAATTCTAAAAAGGAAATATTAGAAGTGCTGGTGATAATGCCCAATCCTACTTCAAGCTCTTGGTTTGGGGACCTGCATATTCCAGCCATTGAGGATACAGTATCATCCATTAGATACTGGTTCAATGCGTGTACTGCACCCCAGAAGGTAGTGCCCTAAGGTTTTGCAGAAACCAGATTACACTACATTAGGAAAGGTGATCTCTTCCCTGCACATCTCAACTCCTCAAAGTTTGTCTAACTGATGACTTTCAGTGATAAAGGGTTGGTGGCTTAAAATCAGCCATTGGGGGAGCATTAACACTATGAAAAGTTGGCAAGGCTTTATTTGTTTGTTTGTTTATTGGAAAGCCAATTGTTAAACTTTTAGCAGCACAACACTGGTATTGCTCCCATTCTGCAAAGAGTCATTGTGGAGCTGACAATTTATCTGATCTTCATTTCCTCATTCTACTAGGCTTGCATGATATGGTATACACTGCAACTGTGGAACCAATGCCAAAGCCCAGTTTTCCATGTCTTTTTTGCTATAAAAGGGTCACATGGTCTGGGAAAATGATGTGCAGAATCCAATATTTTTTAATTCAGGAAGTTTATAAGTGGTACTGACATATATCCAGAAAAATATCCATTCTGGTGAAGACAAATTTCTGTCTCCTTTTAGAGAAAATATGTGGGGTAATCAACTTGCTATTAAGCGGATAGGTGAACTATTTCTGAAATGCTGTATTATCAAGTGCAGATTTGGCTAGGAACTCAGCAGTGGTGGTACCTTAGTGAGAATAAATGAGGGGGATCTCATGCATTCAACTGGTGTATATTGATCCTTTCCATCATAATCATTTCATTTCTGGCCCCAGTCTAGACGTTGTGATACCAAGCAGAGGCTCACTGACTTCCCCTGGAGTCATTCTGCCTATCTGGCTTTCGAGAGCACTTCTGCTGCACTGTGCTTTGAAGGTATTATAACAAAACTCTAAGGTCTGCAAATACTTTACTCACTCCCATGTACTCATCTGCATACCTCTTCTTCAAAGCTCCCTTCCCTCTGATCTGCCAATCTTGCTTTTTCCAGAATCTTAAGCCAAGTCAAACTTTATCCTATTGCCTGGGATTGTGTATATATACATACCCCAAGCTACTCCTATCCTTCTCTAAAATGCATACAACTAAGTTCTTTGTTTAGAGTTTAGCTACATGTGAGGACCCCCTTTCATTATTGTCCTTAAGACAAAGGAAGAGTGATGGGATATTCAAACAGCAACAAAGAAGCCAGTATGGTGGGAGCTAAGTAAGCGTAAGAGAAAGAGAAGTGGAAGACATGGTCAGAAAGGTGACTTCAAATTACAGTCTAAAATATTAAAATGAATATTTTTTCAAATTTTAAATATTATGACTGACATCTCAGTGATTTTTTATAGTACAGTTTAACCCCCCTTTTATCCCTCATGTGCTTAGAATTCTTTTTCCCCTTCTTTCCTTCCTTCTACCTTCCTTTCTTCCTTTCTTCCTTTCTTCCTTTTTTCCTTCTATCCTTCCTTCTCTTTTTCCTTCCTTCCCCTCATCCTAACTTTTCTTTCTTTTCCCCTTGTTTGAAATGCTTTTGTTAAACTTGGTATTAAAACAGAGTATGAATACCAAATACTCCCTGAATCGGCCATCATATTAGCTGCTTTAAGAGTTACAGGCAACATTGGGTCATACCACTGAAATAGACCAATTTAGGTATCATGAGTATCTTGTAGCCAGGGCATCCTGTAGAGCTGGCTTATGCATTATTGTCTCCATTTTTTCATCTAGTGCAAAAATCTCAGATAGATGGATGGTCAACTTCTACACAAAATTTAACAACAAAAATCCTACAGCTTTATTGAAATGCTATTTTCATTGTTTATTAAAATACTATTGCATTTGAGAAGAGCTTTCATTGTTCTAAACTTCTTGTTTAGAACGTAAAATCTATATTCCTAAAAATTTTTTCCACTGTTATTATTGATGTTCCCTGATTTGGGGGAAAAAGGCTTGATTTCCAATCAGGTAGTCCTTCAAATATTTACTTATCTTTCTCAAACAATATGAATTAAGAAATATATGATGATATATAAAACACAGATGATATATAACATCATCTTGTTTAAACTTATTTTACAGTCCCCATGGGGATGGGTGACAAGCATGTATACAGAAGTTGAAATATATTTAACAATACAAACCCACTCCCCCATCCACCAAATCTGTGTTTCTGGAGGAAGCCACGACTTTGAATCTTAATGCCCCATGTATTATATCCTGATATGTTTAGATGTGTTGTCACATGCCAAATGAAGGTGTCAAAATGACATATAGGAAAGTTTTACCAACCGTGCTCCTAACTTCATTTCTCAACAGAAGGAACAATTACATGGTATCTTAGAACAAGGGACGCCTTCAATGATTACTTAAAGCATGTTTAGAAACTACTGTTATGAAAAAAGGAAATTATTGCTATGAATGTGGCTTTGAAGTATATCAGTGATCCAATAGATCAAAACCATTGGTACCATCTCATCAAACAGTTAAAACAAGTCAACTAGAATGTTTAGCTTTTCTCTATTAATAAAATAGTAAATTTATACATTCATTTTTTTTCTAGCCTAAATATTTACTTCTGTCTACAAAGTTCTGGTTTTTCAGACTCAGCTTGTAAAGAAGAAGATGAAAAAGACCAATACTTGTTTTCATGTCTCCAGAGAGTTAAGAAATCATTTAAAATCTATCTATCTATTGTATGTCAGTTACTGTTTTATGCACTGGAGGTGGGTGCTGAACATGATCCCAAGGTCCTCTGTTAAGTGATGTCTAATGAACAGTAGATTATATTCATCCAGAGTTTTGCTCAGAGGACAGAGCTAGAGTTAAATATGTGAGTCTTTGAAGCTGACAAGCACTTCTTACTTTCCAAAATGCTTTCACCCTATGTTCTGGAGAACTCTAGCTCCTTGAGAACTTACTATTCAATCTATCTTGAATCACTTGAAATCTTGCAAAAAAAAAAAAAATAACTAGTCGACCATATTAACACATTTGCTGAATTATTTACTATGAGTCCTTTTCTTGCTGAAGAGCTGAAAATATCTCACAGAGAATGATATTAGAAAATCCTGATTTATATGTCATTATTCAAACAACCTCCCTGAAATATCAGTAAAACCAGCATTCTCATGAACAGTCATCTATTTCACCCTTAAAGCATGAGATGCAAGGCAAATATGACCATAGTAAAAGTGTATGATCACTAGAATTTTGCAAAACTTTTCTCTCTTTGTTGAAGGATCTGACATTTTATCTGCAGAGATAAATGCCAAAGACACCAGTGTATTCTTCTTTAAGACTTTTCTAACAAAAACTAGAAGGACAGTGCATGTTGGGATTGCACCTTTACACCTCTTAATTCTCTGAATATTTCTCTATGCGTCACATAAATGGCCATGAGAAAAATA
Organism: Hyaena hyaena; assembly: GCF_003009895.1. Taxonomy (NCBI): domain Eukaryota; kingdom Metazoa; phylum Chordata; class Mammalia; order Carnivora; family Hyaenidae; genus Hyaena; species Hyaena hyaena. The sequence goes on from NW_024081613.1 coordinate 524,665, forward strand.
AAATAGAAATCAATGTGGCTTGTGTGAGTATGTGTGTTTATTTGCATAATGGCTCTTTTCTTTTTTTTTTCTTTCTTTTCTTCCTGCTTTCTCTGACCCCTAAGACACAGCATGCCACAGTCTGGGAGTTGTCAGGATAAATCATTTTTGACCATCATCTCATTTGTGAAAACTTGGAAGTTTTAAGAAAACAGTGTCAATATATGATGGAAAAAAAATGTACTCAGCTATTCTGATCCTGCCAGGCTGGTGAGCTGAATGGTTGGGGAAGAAAAGAAGCAGAGACTGGGGCAGTCATGCAACGCTAGCTGTGAGCGTGAGGCTTTTCCAGATCTCTAACAACAGGGACTGTGCTTAGGTGTGTGGGTTTTTCATGACCATTGTTCTTTCTCTGGTTTTTATAAAATGTGTTTTACAGGTGAACCAAAGCTTATAAAATGTAAAAGAAGGTATGGGGAAGAGGTGGCAAGGAGCACTTCAGAGTGTTCAAATAAAAGTAAAGAAAACAAATAAGAGGCTGATGCATTTTACTTACAAGCCGATGGGGGGGAGAGGAATCAATGCTATTGGCCAACTGTACCTGCTGGTAATAATTAGGTCAGGCTGCTGAGAAAATGAAACACTGGTTTTTTTTTTTAATTTATATTTCTCAATTTTTTATGGAGCTGGGCACAAAGCACGTGCCTCCATCCAGCATGCGGCTGCCACGTGCCTGGGTTTTGTGCAGGAATGTTGCACTTTTGGACACACAGGGAAGCTGGGTTTTATGGTGATTTCTGGGCTCTGGTTCCTCCCCCCTGCTGCTTCTAGGTAAGTGCTTATTGGCCTCAAAGCGATTTGGCCACCTGCGGCATGTGAGGCTGGAAAAAGAGAATGTATGCAGGACATAGAAAGTGAACTGATGAGGAATTATTCTATCTGCAAATTCCCTTCACAGCAAAGCCTAGATTAGTGTTTGATTGAATAACGGGGGGAATATGGCCTAGCCAAGTTATAACATCAAGAAAACCATCATGGGCACCTGGGTGGCTCAGTCAGTTAAGTGTCTGATTCTTGGTTTCAACTCAGGTCATGATCTCATGGTTCGTGGGTTTGGGCCCCACATTGGGATTCATGCTGACAGAGCAGAGCCTGCCTGGGATTTTCTCTCTACTCTCTCTCTCTTCTCCTGCCCTCCTCGCTCACTCACTCTCTCTCTCTCTCTCTATCTCTCTCTCTCAAAAATAAATAAACTTAAAAAAAGAAAAAGAAACCCATCGCACCTTCCCAAATAAACTACTTTTCTCTGATTTCTAATCCTAAGGTCAGCTTTGGGAGATTTCAAACTAACACAAGACCCTCAAAGACCCAGTGAAAATGTGTTCTTGCCATACTTTTCTCCCACTGCACTTATCTTCACACTTCTTTTATCATGAACAAGTATTTGGCACTTACCAAACACAATTGCTATCAACTGTTTCCAGGTTTTGTTTTCCACTTTTTTGAGGCTCTGTCCTCGGGACAGATTTCACTTTCTAAAATTCCAGCCCTCACCTTGCAAATGGCAACAGTGATAGTCATTTGGATGTATGTAAATATCTCAGCATTCTCCAACTTCTGGACACACTCTGCGATTGTACTTTTTATACCTTTGCCCTCACCTTTCACACACTTTGTATTTTGTCATGGTCTCATGAATTGACTTGGCCAGAGAAATTTGAGCTGAAATGACATAGGTCCTTCTGGATGGAAGCTTAAAGAACCATTGAGTGATTTTCCATGTTTCTGTTTCTTTTTTTGCGTCTTGTTGCTCATGAGAGCACTAAAGCAGGACGCTTTAAGGGTACAGTGTTTGCAGCCTGATTCACTTTGAACATGTATCATGAATGAGGGGTGTGTGTGTGTGTGTGTGTGTGTGTGTGTGTGTGTGTTAAGCCACTGAGATTTTGGAATGGTTTGGCAGCCTAGGCTGACCTATCCTAACATGTGCACCTTCTGAGTCTCTGATCCATCCAGTGCAAACTCATCTGCCCTTGTCTTTGTTTAGTATCCTTGGATTTGTACTATAACACTTATGATAGGCTACTTTAAAAAATTCTATATATGTATCCATGGCATTCTAATTTATGGACACTAAAGAAGGGTTTTACTTCATTATTCTCTGTAACCCCAGTATCAAAAACTGCCTTGAATATAATAGTTAATAAATTGTGGTTAAAATTCATTTAACTGGAGCAGTCCAAATTTCTAGGACTTATTTAGGATTTCTATCTGATCCCATATAGAAGCAAACATGTACTCATGTTAATTTCTAGTGGCAAAAAATGCTTAGAGCATCATAGATTTGGCTGAAGACTTGGGCATTTAAGTAAAGTCTCTCATGAGGAGACAAATAGAAAATTATGGCAACATTTAATCATAGCCTACTACTGGTAACCCAGTGGATTCCCTACAAAGAAATGAAAAGAAAAAGTGAATTCTAGAAACTCAGACACGTAACATTTCATAGTATAAATTGCATTCTTCCTTTTGCCTTCCTAAGTAACATTAAATGCATAATGATCTTTCTTGTTCCAGAGAAGCACCCTGACTTCTTTATTATATTTGCCTTTATCTGGCATTTGATCTGTTCAGGCCAACAATGTCTCTATTTAATACTTCAGTTACGCACATCCAATTAAACTTTATACTGACCTCCTTAAACAAGGCATCTCAACTAATTCCAAACCCAAGAGGATTATATGAGGTGATTTTTTTTTCCTATTTGCCTGTAGTTCGGGAAAGTTTAAAAATTAGATACTGCTTGCACAGAAAAAATGTCGAGGATAAATTTTTAAAAGGCATTTGCTATTGCTATGACTGTCCCCATAGAGGTACAATGGGAAGTTATTTTTGCTTAAAATGTATAAAAAAGACAATCTATCAATGTGTAGCTATTGACCAACTCTTTGTGAAGTAACATTATATGCAGTTATAGCTACTGCCTGTTCATTACCTGTCATGGGCTGAATCGTGTTCCTCCTGAAAAAGATATATGGAAGTTCTAACCCCCAGTACCTCAGAATGTGACCTGATTAGGAAATAGGGTCATTGCATTTGAAATTAATGAAGTCATACTGGAATAATGTGGACCCCTTTCCGGTATGCTTCCTATCCTTGTAAGTAGACCACCGTGGAAAGACAGAGGTGCACAGGGAGAACGCTACGAGATGGCAAAGGCAAAGATTGGAGTTACGTAGCTGTAAACCAAGGAATACCAAGGATTGCCAGTACAGTGCCAGAAGCAGGGAAGAGGCGATTCCCTGCTAGTAACACTGTGATTTCAGACTTGTAGCCTCCAGACTTGTGAGCTGATTAATCTCTATCATTTTAAGCCACCAGATTATGATACCTTGTTACAGCAGCCGTAAGGATAGTTTGCATTTGCTAGGCATCTAAAGTATCCACACTGGGATGACAGGAGTGAGAACCAGACAAGAGAGGAAAGCAAGATAATGATACAACAGGCGCGCCTAGGTGGCTCAAGCAGTTAAGGGTCTACTTCATCCCAGGTCATGATCTCATGGGTTTTGAGTTTGAGCCTCTCCCCAGACTCTCTGCTGTAGGCACAGTGCCCGCTTTCGATCCTCGGTCCCCTTTGTCTCTGCCTCTCCCTGCTCTTTCTCTCTGTCTCAAAAATTAAAAAAAAAAAAAGGGGGGGGGCGCCTGGGTGGCTTAGTCGGTTAAGCGTCCGACTTTCGCTTAGGTCATGATCTCGCGGTTCGTGGGTTCGAGCCCCGCGTCGGGCTCTGTGCTGACTGCCAGCTCAGAGCCTGGAGCCTGTTTCAGTCTGTGACTCCCTCTCTCTCTGACCCTCCCCTGCTCACGCTGTGTCTCTCTCTCCTAGAAATAAATAAAAATATTTAAAAAAATTTAAGAAATAAAAGGTAAAGATACAACTGCTACCTAGCACAAGGCAGTTCAAAATGAATTAGTCCTGGAAGGTGGTGGTGACGTTTCTGCCTGGTAAGGTGTTGGGAAGGTTTAGATTCAGAGTCACTCTGTACAAAAACAAAAGAATGGACAAAAGAACCATGTGAAAAGGAGAATGGAGTCCTTAATCCTAGAGGATTCACTTGCCTCTCAGTAGCTAAACGTATCTTCTCTAAGTGTTTGCCCCTCCCTGAATAGTATTATCACATAATATATGTAGCATATTCCTCAAAGCAAATGCACCATTTATTAAGCAATGTAAATATGCAAATGAAGACTTGGAAGTAAAGTCCTTTTGTATTTCTTACAAACAATGCATTCCTTTTCAGCTTTTTTTTCTTTTTGGCTTTTAAGAAAATTGCAAACACATACATTCTAAACAGTCTGAATTAGAAAACCTGATCTCTCATCTCACATTTGGTTTCAGCCGGTTCTAATCAGCTCAATGCATTAATTTCCAGAAAACATTTCCTAAAATGATCTTAATTGGAATATGAACAGCCTTAAGAAAAACAAGAAACTGGGAAGAAAAAGAGGTCTGGGAAGAAAAAGATTTGGATAAAATACAAACCTACAAAAATAAGACCAGATGAGCTACGAACAGTTTACTTTAAACAAATGTATTATTAAAGGAAATTGCTTCATATTCAAACTCGTTAGGTCAAGTTCAATAATTATTTTTTCTCTCTAACTCTTCGGAATCAATGCAAACCACACTGAGCTGTTTCATCAGAGTGTGTTTGACTTGTAAATACAGAGCAAAAGAATAAAAACAACACAAACACATCCTATTAGAAATCAGACTAATTGGCAAAATGCCGTTTTAGCTCTTTCAGCAGATTTAAAAGTTTCAGCCAAGCATTTGAATTTATGGTGGTTTTATCTTTCATCGCAGTTGTCAAGTGACCTTGATCTGTTCGCCCAGAATTTAGTTCTCTGCAGACTTCCAAAGTGTAAATCAGCCCTTGAACTTGGTCATGAAAGGACATTTGACACAGAGAGACTAAAATACATCTCTTTTATGGCAATGTTTACTCTGAGTTGATACTGAATTCTTCTTCTTCCAATTACTCTCACATTAATTTCAACTTTGTTTTTCTAGTCTCTTTCTCCCCTCCCTTGAATGACAGGTATATTAGCTAAGTTTGTCAGACAAGTTGCCTGTCCCCCAGAGAAAAGCCAGGAATGGCTGACCTCATGCTCACACGGGCGCGGCCAGCTCAGGCTTCTCTATCAGTCAGCGCCTAGGAGGGCCAGGCGGCAAGGTCTCGGCTGCCTTCCTGAGTGGCTCGGTGATAAAGTTGATCCCATCAGGAAGGAGTGTATTGGGCAGAGTCCAGTTGTATGGCTTATGTTGAGAGAGAACTTTTTGACATTTCAAATCTGCCATATCAAATTAAGGAGAATAAAGCCGGCTGTTTGCCCGATTATTTATAACATCACAGGAAACTTGGAATGACTTATTAAAGAATGGAAATATTTCTCTTTCCTCAGAAAGAAGCTTGCCTCTGCCAAGATACACAGCAACTGGCTGGGTATGGGAATGGTGCAAAAAGTTCCCACTTTCAAGGTTATTAAAACATACCTGGGCTCATTTAAAAACCCAAACCTCTTATGAGGATGAACAATGTGGGGACAGCATGAGTGCCAGGCTGAGTTCTTGAACAGCCCCTGTTTCATACCCATAAAAAAGAAAAGTCACAGGAGCATTTGATTTTGCTGAGAATGTTGCTGACCATAAGCTTTGGTCAAAGGTGTTTATCACCTTAATAAGCCCCAAGGAATGCAGCTGAAGAGGGCGACTTTGAAAGTGGTTTTAACATCCTTGCTCATTTACCCAACCACACTGAGACCAGAAATCACTGACGACGGCTGGCAATGGACTTTGGAAATATAAATGCTGTATGTACATCTGAGAATTTGGGGAATATAATTTTACTTTTTCATTGCAAGACAATGTGTGATTCATGTAAATAATTTGAGAATGTGGAAATATAAGAAGCTTTTAGTCACTCAGAAACTTCTCATCCAGAGATATCGATTATTAGCATTTGGATGTATTTCTTAACAGTCTTCTGCTCTATGCAAAATAATGTCTATATTCACAAATCATTACATTGTTAAGTGTTTTTTAACTGAACTTATATACACAAACGCAATCATACAAACACATATATTCATATATATATACATACATATAAATGTATATATCCATTTTATATTCTTAGTTATCTTTGAAAACCTGGTGTTAATTGGATGCATAATATTCAATCACTTGGATATTTTGTAATTATCTAAAAAATTCTTTTTTGTTGATTATTTAAGTTACCATTATTCTTTTTTATTCTCTTTTTTTTGCATTATTACAAAAAAATGCTCTATCCTCAACGAATATCAGTGAATATCCTCATATAGAAAACTTCCTACTTTGCTATTGTTTTAGGGCAAGTTTTTTAAAATGGATTTAATTGGGTCAAAAAAATCTAAATCTTTAGGACTCTTAATATATATTTCCCAAATGCTTTCCATAATGTTTGTACAAATTAACACTGTCCTAGGGATATATGTGGTTATCTTGAACAGCAATTTTCAAGGTTATAAATCAAGATTCCCATATCATCACCTTGAACTACTTGAATATACTTTTTTTTCTAGCATCTTCTTTCTCTACAAATCTCAATCAAGTTTGTAAGGTAAGTTAATTTTTGTTCAGTGCAGATATATATATATATATATATATATTCACGTACATACTTATCCATTTATGATATAGTGAATCTTCAAAATGTGTTTCTATAGTTAACAAAATCTTTTGGTCTCTCTTTGTTTATGTAATAGTGGTGATTGTTTAAAAATACATATACCTATTTTAGAAGAGAAGGATTAAAATAATTTGTGTGTTTATTATTTTGAGTATTCACATATTTGCAAAAATAGAGAGTACATAAAGTTGCACAAAAAATAGATCAGTGTGTTTATGGCTGAATCTTATATGCCCTTCACATTTCATGCATTGTCCTACTGAGCAAGTATAGCCATTCCAGGAAAGAGAGACAGAAAACCCCAATATAATCGCAGGCTGCAAGCAGTCAGACCAAAGAGACAGGACAGCTGCAGGAAAATGAATGCATAGGTAGGTAGGTAGGTAGACAGATAAATGATAGATAGATAGATAGATAGATAGATAGATAGATAGATAGATAACAGACAGATAGAATAAGACAGGAGATTGGGGAAGAAGATAAAAGATACAAATAAAACTGAAGGTACAAAGCATAGCAGATAGAGAAAAGGAATAAATATGGGTAAGGCCATTATGCTTTGCAAAGTGGTTTTAGCTATTCATGATGAATCTGATATTACCTGTGGTTTCTTACCTCCTGAAACAAACAATATGGATTACAAGACAGAGACAAGGGCACAATTATCTACCAGAACTAATTCTGGGTCATTTTTATGAATTCTTTTTTTAAAATTTTTAACGTTTATTTATTTTTGAGAGACAGAGAGAGTATGAACATGAATGGGGGAGGAGCAGAGGGAGAAGGAAACAGAATCTGAAGCAGCTCCAGGCTCTGAGCTGACAGCACAGAGCCCGACATGGGGCTTGAACCCACAAGCTGTGAGATCATGACCTGAGCCGAAGTCGGATGCTTAACCAACTGAGCCACCCAGGTGCCCCTGAATTCTTCTTCTTCTCATTCTTTCCCCTACTGACACCCTCCTCCTGTTCATCCTTCCTCTTCTCCTCTTCTCTCTCTGCCTTATTTCTCCCAGGACAGAAAAGAGGCATGAGTATCAGTTCATCATATTTCACAGCACTGGTTTTTGGAATAATAGAGTAATAGATCTGAAAAATCAGTTCAACAGGTATTAATTTTTGTACACTTTCAAAACCTGGATTCTTTTTTTTTTTTTCCCTTCAAAATGAGTTAGAACAGGGGTGCCTAGGTGGCTCAGTTGGTTAAGCATCTGACTTCAGCTCTGGTCATGATCTCACACCTCATGAGTTCAAGCCCTGCATCAGGTTCTGTGCTGATAGCTTACAGCTTGGAGCTTGCTTCAGATTCTATGTCTCCCTCTCTCTGTTTCCATCCCCCACTCCCCAGCTTCTGCTCCATGTATCTCTCTCTCTCTCTCTCTCAACACAAATAAACATAATAAAAAGCAATTAAAAATGAGTTAGAACAGAAACATCATATATAGAGCATATTTGAGGCAGTTTAAGTATTGTGATGTAAAATAAAATATTTTTAAATTACTCTTTTCTTGTAAGTTTACCAAGTTGATTATCTTGTATTTAGAAAGAACCTATTTTGAGAAAGGAGACCCTACCTACTCTTTGGTTGTGGAACAAGACACACAAAAAAACTCTGTTTTATTTTTTATATATATACACACACAGAGACACACACACACAAACACCTATATGCATATATACATATATATATGAAGAAAATAATGTGTATGCATGTATGTATGTATACACACATATATACATTCATATTTTCTTCATAGGTAAGTGTCATTTGTGTCATAAAATCTAATGATGCTTTTCTGTTAAAAATTTCCCCTTAAACACATTTGATTCTTTTTAAGGTCTAGGTAAAGGCTTATAAAACAATATTGTGGTGTTTAACATTTTCCACATTTTACATTAAGAGTTTGATTGCTTGGAAAACATTGTAAAATAGAGTCAATGCAGAGTTAATATGAATGTTGCTGCGCATTTAGTTTTCTTAAAAAGAATATCCATTATTAAGTGAAAGACCTTTTAAAATACATCTCCTTTGTAAACTATATATCTTATAATGCTAAATTTTCTTCATATACCTCAACCAAAACAAAATATTAAAACAGCAAATGCAGAAGACATGACAATCGAGCTGTCTTTATTAAAACATACATTAAAGAAATTTACATTAATGTAAAGAAAATCTATATACAATTCTTTTCACTTAATTATTTTTTATTTTGGAAAACATATTATATATATATTTACTTGTATTTTTATAGGTATATATTTTTAATCTTACATCAATGGTACTATTGTTATTTCAAATGAATTATTAAATATATTTTCTCTTTTGATTTATGGTATAATAAATATTGATAGATTAGAACATCATTTTATTTCTTTGGGCATACATCTTTATTTTTGGAAAAAAAGGAAGGTTGGGCTGGAGGTTTTTTTCTCAAAGTGTAGCCTGAAATGGTTTATAATAGATGTACTTGAAGTATTTGTTAAAATATAGATGCTGAGACTTGCTTCAGACTCACCCAGTCATAATCTATGAAACAGAAACCTTTCATAGGAGGTACCTCAGAGACTTTTCAGGTTTCATTAACATTTGAGTGCTATTGGGGCTCCTGGGTGGCTCAGTAGGTTAAGCATCTGACTTCAGCTCAGGTCATGATCTCATAGTTCATGGTTCAAGCCCTGCGTCAGGCTCCATGCTGACAGCTAGGAGTCTGGAAACTGCTTCAGATTCTGTCACCCTCTCACTCTGCCCCTCACCCACTCACATCCTTTCTCAAAATAAATAAATAAATAAGCATTAAAAAAATATTTTTGAGAGCTCTGTTGACTGCTTCACTTCCAGCACAGGTGGGTAAGCAGCAATCTTGGAACCCCCAGCTATTGTGAGGGCAAGCTGGGTGCCTAGATTACCTGGGCCCCAATACCATCTATACAATGTCTCCTTTCCAGAATAATCACACAAAATAGAGTACATCTAGGTAAATTTGAATTTCAGACAGTTAATTGTTTTCTTATAAATATGCTCTGAACTGTACTTAGGAGATCTGTGTGTGTGTGTGTCTGTATGTATATATATGTGTGTGTATGTATATATATGTATATGTATATACATATATACACATATACATGTGTATATATGTATGTATATATGTATACATATACGTATACATATATGTGCATGTATATATACATGTATTCACAGTTTATCTAAATACTGTGTGAAACATATTTGTCCTGTGTTCTGTTTGTGTGCTTTGTTTTGCTAAATCTGTCAGGCCCACCATTCTCCCACCATTGCTTCCAGGTGGTAATATCCATAAACAGACAAAGTGAGACTATATGGGAACGTCTCACCCACGGAATTTATTAAGTGAATAGACTTAGGGTCAGGTGGGGAATGACTGAAACCCAGAAACAATCTTATAATGACAGATAAGACTTTTTCCTTGATTTCACACCTTTATAAGGCAAGCCCCTTTAAACTTTTCCCAGAATTTCTTTCTGAAAGAATCTCCATGGAGTTCACATGGCTCTGCTTGCAACTGCTGTTTACTGCATCTGACTGTCATATTTCCCGTTTTAAAGTCATTAGCATATCAGGAGCAACCTCATTGCCTGAGCAGTTTAATCTGCAACGAAGCCTTTGTTCTATTATGTCAAAATTCACCCCTGCTTTTAGCTGTCTTTACACGTGTCATTGTAGGAATGTAAACACTCTTTGGCTCCCTTTTATTTTGTCTGTCTTTTTAGATCTGAGTGACCTCTGCTCACACTGGTATGTGTTCTGGGGTTCTGCCTTCTTACTATTAACCAGTATCCTTTCCTCTTCCAATAATACAGATTTCCCTCAGAACAATATCACCCACTCAACAATCTCTACAACCTTTTCTGATTCTAGTGATTTCTAATTCAACTTCCTGCACATAAAAAAACTTTTCTCATTTTTCTTTGTTGGAGAAGAAAGATTCTGTTTTTAAGAGAGTTGTCAAGAATAAGATAAAGAAATGTATTAACATCAACTTACCAGTAATATTTGAGTTTTCAGGGCACCTAGGTGGCTCAGTCGGTTAAGCGTTTGACTCTTGATTTTGCCTCAGATCATGATCTTGCAGTCTGTGACTTTGATTTCTAAGACAGGCTCTGCCTTTCAGCATGGTGTCTGCTTGGGATTCTCTCTCACCCTCTCTCTGCCCTTCTCCTGCTTGTGCTCTGTCTCTCAAAAGAATTAAACTTTTTTTTAAAAAAATTAAAGTTTATTCATTTACAAACAGGCTCCCTGTTGTCGTCACAGAGCCCAAGGCAGGGCTCAAACTCAGGAATGGAGATCATGAACTGAGCTGAAATCAAGAGTCGGACACTTAACCAACTGAACCACTCACACATCCCACTAAAAAAATCTAAGTACATAAACTTGAATGGGGCTATGCTTGTGATTGTTTCAGATTTTTTTCAGGCAATTAACTGACTGCCTCCAAAAAAATCTCCTATGATATTTTTAGATCTATTTTTTTAACTGATGGTTTCAACTAATGCGAAAGAAATATCATGTTCTCATGCTCAACGAGGTTGCATAAAGAAAATTTAAATGGATCATTTATGTTTGTCTACACTGCATAAGATGAATCGCTAGCTGAGCTATATTCTTTTCTTTTCTTTTCTTTTATGTTTTATTTATTTCTGAGAGAGAGAGAGACAGCATGAACAGAGGAGGGTCAGAGAGAGAGGGAGACACAGAATCTGAAACAGGCTCCAGGCTCTGAGCTAGCTGTCACCTCGAGCCTGACGTGGGGCTCAAACCCACAAACCGTGAGATAATGACCTGAGCTGAAGTCAGACACTTAACCGACTAAGCCACCCAGGCACCTCTATGATGTTTTCTTTAAAACAGTTTTTCCCTATTTTTATTATTTATTGTCTAGGCATCTGTATCTGCTGTCATTACCCATGCTTACCCAATAACCATTGTAGATCTTATACTAACAGTACATTTACCAGATTTGTATTCCTCTAGACTTATTTTTTCTTCATACTGTATTAATAAGATTACAAGAATATTAAAAGGGATTTTGAGATAAAAAATATCACATTCCTAATATCACAGTGCAAAGCTACTTTTATTTACTCTGATTACTTTTCATTTCTTTTCATTCAAACAATATGTACATGTAATATGACATGTTTGTCATATTTTACCAAAAAAGTTAGTAAAGGCTAGCTTTGTAAAATTTTTAGTTTATGTGGTTATTTTAAGAATTACATGGGAATATAAATGTGAATATTTCAAACACTCTTCCTTTCAAATAGGTACATCAATTGATCTTTGAAACTGTACCTCTAAATTAACTTCTTTTCTGTATTGTAAAGTATATAATATCTCATCAAGAAGATGCCTCAAAACTCATATAAACATTGTCATTGTAGATTTTTTCCTTTTCTTTTGTTCTTTTTTTTTTNTTTTTTTTTTTTTTTTTTTTTTTGTATGACTGTTTGGGACTGGGATCCCTATATCAGATGATCTGAACACTGGGCTATCAAAAGGTTATACCAGGTCCCATTGCCATGAAAATAGTCACAGCATCATCAGATTATCAGGATTGGTTTTTATTAAACTAAAAACTTGATATTAAAAATAACTGTACAATATTATTTATTTTTAGTAAGTGTTTTTCTTTTATTTCTTGTGTTACTAGGAAAGCCAGACCTTTTCTAAAATTCTATGTACTCTTTGTTTTTTATTACTTATTCCCTACATCTGCTATCTATTTTCATCCTTTAAAAAAAGTTTAAGTTATACACTACTAATTTTTTTTGATGGAAGTAGAGAAATGATACAGTTCAGTGGAACTAAGAGAGAGCTGATGGGGTTGGGTGCTCTAGGGGAAGGGGTTCAGGGACCTCATAGGGCAGCATGGAAGTTGGTGGTCTCTTGGGTGATGGCAGTGGCTACCAGGGAATTGGCCAGATGTGGTGGATGAGCACAACAATGGAGAGGGGATGACAATAAAGTGACAATTCCCACATTAAACACTTATCTCTTTAGGTAGCTTAACCATTCATTTCTTGCTGTCTATGATTGTTTTCAATTGGATCGTTTAGGAAAGCTTTCCAACTGTCAAATATATCTTTGTCTAAACTTTTTCAGACCATGTCTCATTCAAAGATCTTTGGTAGAGGGGCACCTGAATGGCTGAGCTGATTGTCTGACTCTTGATTTCAACTCAGGTCATGATCTCAGGGTTGTGGGATTGAGCCCTGCATTGGGCTCCACAATGAATGTGGAACATGCTTGAGGTTCTCTCTCCCCTCTCCTTCTGCTCATGCTCTCTCTTTCTTAAAAAAAAAAAAAAAATCCTTTGTAGAAAGAAAGGAAAATGAAAAACCTAAATTTGATGCTGTTGGACATGACTTTTAGCCTGAGAATGTTAACATCCACCTTTGCCTTAACAGGAAAAATCAACAAACAAATGAAAAAATAGATGAATAGACAAAGAAGTATTCTAGGAGTCCTTTGGTGACAGGTTGTGGTTGTGGATCCTTTAGGGAATAAAACACAGACGATTTGAGATATTTACTTCCTCCTGGTGCCTCCTCCCCTTTCCCCCTCTTTAGTTTTATTGCCATCAATTTAAAGACTCAAAAGGTAAGAAATAAGCACAATTTACTTCAGATGACTATCAGAAAGTGATTGATCTCTGTTATCTGTGCCAAGATAGAAATCTGAAACCTGAAGAATTTACAGGTGAACCTAAGGAAATGATGGTCGTTTACTATTTTGAATAGAAAAAGAATAACATGAATTAAGCACCAGAAGGATATAAATATTTCACAAATTTGAATGTCGTCTTAGCTCAGGGGCTTTGCTAATCTTCTCTGTACCATTCCAATTTTACCATATGCACTGCCGAAGCGGGCACGTGAATATATATATTTCAAAAACTACTGTATTACCACCCCAAGCCCCAGCTTCACCTAATAATTATTTCACATATGCTTTATTCATGCTCACAGTTTGTTTGTGTATTAATAAGCTCATTCCGTGTTCCTGTGTGTGAAACGTGGGAGGTACAAAGCATTTTTCCTTTCTTTTGACTTTTAACTGGGCATGAGAAATAAAGTACAATAACCGGACTATCCAAAATCTTCTGATGCTTTGAGGGAAAAAAATCGTTAAAGGAAATAAATTGATTTAAAATGGAGGGGAATTGGTTGCAAAATAGGGTACAAAACTTTATTTAAAAGCTATTTCTACTCATCACATTTTCTCTGCATACTATAATAGAGTTATAGTTGCAGTAATGGTTTGCTTACGGGCAAGCAATTAAGCACCTGTAGTCGCTCCACAGGATGTAGATTTCACATGAATAGCTATTTTATAAATAAACAAATAGAAACTCATATATGTAATGGCAAAGGCAAGCACTGCTTGTATTTTAAGTTTTAAAAGGATGGTTCCACACTTTTTTTTGGAAATAATTTGTTTCCATATTTCAATTGGATTCGACTTAGCCTTTTCATTTTCCACATGAATAATAAATAATGTCGCCATTACCCTGACAGTCCCTCTTTAGCAATTTAATCATAATAAAGCTGTAACAATTCACTGCATTAAGGTAAATATAAGCAGTATATGAGCAATGCATACGATGAATATAAGCATGAAATTTCTCCGATGGAGGTGGGAGTTTATTTTTGATATTCCGTCCCCTCTTCATAGGATTGGTTGTCTATCCTGGGAAAGCAGGATTCCTGCCTGAGGCCTCCTCATATGTTCTCAGATCTTGAGCTGTTTCCTGTTTTAGCATGTCCTCTGCGGCATATGGAGCTCCTTATAATTTATGCAAATTAAGGAACAACGGATAGAGAATCTCAGCTCTGCCATGTACCATCTAAATGACCTCCTTCATTAGCTGCATGACTTTTCTAAGCCTGAATGTCTTCATGTGAAAAAATAGGGGAGAGATATAATAATCACCTCATAGGTGAGCATGAAGAATCTTCACTCAGACGGTGGGTGGAAAATGGTTCTCACAAGCAGGATGTCTTCTCTGAGAACTGGCTACCGGTTAACAGTCAGCGGCCCTTACGCTTGCCTGGGAGGGTTGTGCTTTCCCTTTCTGTGCCCTGGACCAAAAGTACCTGGACCTCAGCTTTCTGCAGCTGAGCTGGGCAACTTGGCTGGTTCTGACAAATGCTGTCACCAAAGCTTGTGGGTGACAAAGGAAATTAGCTCATGGGGTTTACCTGATACAGCCTTGTATGACTTAAGAAGAGCCAAATAATGCGAGGAGGGAAGATTGTATAAAATAAACTAGTGATTTTGGACGCCTGGGTGGCTCAGTCCGTTAAGCATCTGACTTCAGCTCAGATCATGATCTCACAGTTTGTGAGTTTGAGCCCCGCGTCGGGCTCTGTGTTGACAGCTCAGAGCCTGGACCCTGCTTCGGATTCTGTGACTCTGTCTCTCTCTTCTCCTACCCAGTTTGTGCTCTTTCTGTCTCTGAAATAAATAAACAAACATTAAACGATTAAAAAAATAAACTAGTGAAAGAGGATTTCTTTAATTTCATGAATTTAGAAAAAACATAACATACAGTTTAAAGCATGTGAAGGTATCCACGTTGTTTTATTTGGATAGTTCTCAGTTCTCAAATGTTATGCAAATTATGTATTAAAATAAGACTTAGCATTAGCAGGTAAAATCGTAGATAAAGCCTAGACTTTGGCAGCAGGGGTATCTGCTCTTGAATATCAAATTCTCTGTTGACTTTGAGACTTTAGGAAACCTGCTTAGCCTGTCTAAGGTCACTGTTCTCACTGGTGAAAGAATGATAATGATAGTTGCCTTAGGGTCAGCAACCAGTCAGTTAGCAGATTATCTTCATAGGAGATAAATTTTAGGTATAATATAGAGATCTGTCAGATATGAAGTTAAGAGCATGGGATCTTACTCCTTCCAGAAGCCTGAGTTGTAGTTTTGAAAATCCCAACTATGCCGAAATATTTTCATAAACCATAGCTCTATCACTTAACTTTTCTTTGATTGCACTGTGTGCAGTAATACTATATAAAATAAACCATTTTATTCAGAAAACCTACAAACCAATGACTTTAACAACCTGTTTGAGATTTACCTCCTACACATGGATTTTTTGTGTGTGTTGTTCCTTACCTAAGGGCTGCATACAGCCAGCTTTCAGTAAGAATCTGAGCACATCTCCTTCCCACAAATAACAATTACAACTAATGTCGACACACTTGTTGTTTTTGCTGATTCCCAAAGGAATTCAACGAAAGCAGGAAAGATTAATGAGGGAAGGTGAGCCTCATATTATAGCACATGGGCTCAAAAACTTGCCAAGTTTAAAGTCAAATTAGGAATTGACATTAAACCTTGAAAAGTTGGTTGTAAAGAATAGGATAGCAACTAAAATTTACAGCAGAATAAAATGTTAGAGTCCTAATAAATGTTCAAGGAGAATATATACTCTAAAAGAGTAGATTCATTCCAAGGTTATCTTAGATTTCATAGAAACATTTCTATAAGTCCTACATTAAAAAGTGGAGAAAGAAGGATATTTAACAACTTGCATAAAAAGTGTTTCTCTTAAACTAGTATAAAACTACCTATAATTTTTGTCAATTATAATATATTCTTATTATGAGATCCTGAGAGTCATTGTAGGACAAATGAAATTGTGAAACATATTAAAAAACAGCAAATAACATACTGTATCCAAAACAGAAGCACCAAACTCAAGAAGAGACCTGCTTTTTTCTACTAGTTCATTTACCACCGGTTCTTATGACATTTAATAAATCCCAGAACCATACCCACCTCACTTTCAGGTTATTAGTTATGAAATGGTTAGATGGCAATGACATTAGGTAGATGAAGTGAGAGCATGTGTTTGATAACAATGCACACTCAATATTTCAATAACGTCAATAATTTCATTAAAGTAAAATGAGAAACCTTTATTCAGCCTGTCATAACAATTCAGAAAGTTGTTCTAACATCACCTCTACTTCCCAAATTCTGGAGCAATTTCTCCCATCCTATGGTCAAAGCTAGAGTGGATCATAAATACAGTACCCCAACTTTAAAAGTGTGTTTGATTACCATAAAGTATGGGAATAAAGTAGCTGCCTCTGGAATTTTTCAGAGAATACTGCAAGAAAGCTTACTATACTCCTGCATCCTGAAGCTCTTTTTAAATAGAAGTAAGAATGGCAAGAGTTATAGAAATTGATTTGACTTTGGAAATGAGAGTGATTATTGCATGAAGAAATTAACAAATTTCTGCAAGCAGTGGTAAATGTCCAGACTCAAGGATTTGACCTTTCAGCACAGACATACAGACACGGACAAACTTTAGCACGTTAGTAAAGCAGTGAGCAGGGCAGAGAAGAAAATCAAGCTGGACACATTTCTGCTGTACCTGGATAGTGATAAAGAGATGTAGAGTTTAATTGAGTATTCCATTTACTAATAAGCATACATGTAGAATTTGCTATGTGGCAGGCACCAATTCAATCCCATTAAAAATATTAACTATAGGGGCACCTGCGTGGCTCAGTCGGCTAAGCATCAACTCTTGGTTTCGGCCGAGGTCATCATCTCATGGTCTGTGAGTTCAAGCCCTGTGTCAGGCTCTATACTGACAGTGTGAAGCCTGTTTTGGATTCTCTCTCTCTCCCTCTCTCTGACTGTGGCTTGCTTGCTTGTGCTCACTCTCTCTCTCTCTCTCTCTCTCAACAATAACTAAATAAACACTAATATATATGATATATAATATATATAATATATATATATTAACTATAATTGTCCTCCTAACATCCTATGAGATAGGAACTATATTTACCCATGTTTTGCAGATGAGGAAACTGAGGTACAGAGTGGTCAAGCAACTTGTCTAAGGACCCAGAGACAGTAAATGATGTGCTCAGGATTGGGAGTCAGGTGCTATACCTCCAGGTCAGTGCTATGCTGTCAACCACAATGATAAGTACTTGCAAAAAGTTCGATGGGCCTCTGCCTTCATTTCAGCAAAGGTCTCAATTGTAAGAGAAGAGAAGAGAAGAGAAGAGAAGAGAAGAGAAGAGAAGAGAAAAGAAAAGAAAAGAAAAGAAAAGAAAAGAAAAGAAAAGAAAAGAAAAGAAAAGAAAAGAAAAGAAAGCAGTACCAGTGCCCCCACATTCCAAAGAGAATCCCTTTGTGAAAACTCTGAATCCATCAGGGTTTATTAGGTTATACTGTGGTGAAGAGTGACTCCCCTTCCAGGGGCTCAACCACAGAGGAATGTTTCTTGCTCCAGCTAGAGGGTATCAGTTGTTGGCTGGGGCTTCTCCGTCAGTAACAATTGTCAATTCTACTTACAATTTATTGGCCAGAGCGAGTTGCATGGTCCTGACAACCAACAATGGGACTCAAGGGACAATCCTACCATGTGTGTAGAAAGGTATGGAGAGAAGGAACCACGTGAAAGAGTTGGAGAACAAGAATATTGTGCAAACAAGAGTTGGGGTGGCTTAAAACTCCTTTTTAAATAGTTGACCTCTCACCTACTCAACAGTTTAAAATATCCAAGTATAATGGTCAGAGACATTGAAGCTGGTGAGAGACTATCCTTAGAAAACATTGTTGGAGTGTCCTTGCACTTTCTTTAACCCTTTCCATTGAGAGAGGAAGGACATGCTCACCTTCCTCACCTCAGCTCTAAGGGAAACATTGCATAAGTTAGTTTGTGTTCTCTGGAATTTGGGGACCTGCTGAACTGATGCTTGAGTCACAGCTGAGGAATCATGTGACAGGCTGTCTGCAGATCCATACTGCAGAATAGATAACATTTGTTTCAAATATGGGTCAAGATGAAAGTTTCCCATGGAATAGAGAGAAGAGAGAGATTGATAGAGACAGAGAGAGAGAGAGAGAAAGAGAGAGAGAGAGAGGTACACAGAGCAAGACAGAAAACTGAAAACAGACAAAATAAAACAGAGAGAAAGACAGAGAAAGGGAAGTGCAGGAGGGAGCGAGTGAGTCATTCGAGACCCTTCTTCAAGTGCCTTTGCACGAGAGAGTTGCCTGGAGGGGGTGTAGGATCCCCTGAAAGCAGGGCTGCTTGGGACAGGTCTGAGCACCAAGATCACCAGGAGAGGCCGTACGCAGTTTGTGTCCCCTCAGAAAAGAGCTCCCAATAAATGGGAAGAGCTCCCCATACATGGGAGGAGTTCTATGGAAACCAGAAAGCACCTCACAAAAAAAAAGAGGTATCTTTAAACTTTACCTAGACCATTTTCCTGTTTGCATCTCCTCTTGCACACACCTCTCCCTTCCTACCATGAAGGAGTCAGAATACAGGGAGAGATCTGGAGTGAGGGATGTGTGTGTGTGTGTGTGTGTGTGTGTGTGTGTGTGTGGGGAGGGGGTTAGCTAGCCAAGTGAAAAACAAAGGCAAGCTGACCTTGCCCACCTTTTCTACTGCAGGACCTCCTGCCTGTCCCAGGCCTAAGCAGTGAAAGGAGAGGCCACAGGCTGGAACCTCAATCCTGAGTGAGGTTCAGAATTGTTTGGGGGCACCTGGGTGGCTCAGTCAGTTAACTGTCTGACTTGGGTTCAGGCCATGATCTCAAAGTTTGTGAGTTCAAGCCCCGCATCAGGGTCTATGCTGACAGCTCAGATTCTGTATCTCCCTCTCTCTCTGCCCCTCCCTCACTGGTGTGCGAGTGCTCTCTCTCTCTCTGTCTCTTAAAAATAAATAAAACACTAAAAAAATTTAAAAATAAAGAATTGTTTTATGGCCCTAAGCCTGACTGACATACTGATCACAGAACTGAGGTTGTCAGTGACTAAAGCAACTGGGAAACAATTATACTAACTGAGAATGAACAGATAACCTATGGGACAGCCTGTGATCTCACTCACTACCAGGGAAGGAGCTAGTATCACAGGCAAAGTTAGCATGGCTCCCTGATGGATTCTAGAACTTACCACTTTTAAAGTCCCAGCTGTAGAAAATGCTCATGCCCTGGTATAAGTTTTATTCTTCTTAAATAATCCTTTGGTTATCTTTATATTAAATAGCACAGCTAAATATCCTGACTATATGGACCCCAATTCTCTTTCTTTGTTGTTGTTGTTGTTGTTGTTGTTGTTGTTTTTTAATGCATATTTACTTATTTTGAGAGAGAATGAGAGAGTGAGAGCGAGTGAGCAGGAGCAGGAAGGGGGGTAGGGGCAGAGAGAGGGAGAGAGAATTCCAAACAAGCTCCGTGTTGCCAGCTCAGAACCCAATGTGGGGCTTGAACCCATCATGATCTGAGCCAATATCAAGAGTTGGATGCTTAACGACTGAGCCACCCAGGAGGCCCAAACCCAACTCTTTATAGATCTTATAATTCTATTCCACAGAGGAGACCTGCCCATAAACTGACCCCCTCAGAATTGCCTTGAAAAACTATATATTTCTCAGCATGTAAAGTATACTTGTAATTGAACACACACACTGTGCATTGTTTTATTTATCTTATTTTTTTATTTTGAAACAATATCAAACTTACAGAATATGTATAAGCACAGAAAAGTCCTTTTTCTTCCTGGACCAGGTATGAGATAGATGCTGACATTATGCCCACCACTCTCAAGTATTTCTGTGTGTATTTCCAAGCAAAGACATTCTACTACAAAAACCACCACAAAATTTCAATCAAAATCAGATCAGCATCAGTATATAGGATGGTTAATTCACATGTCATCTTGGCTAATCTGTGGTGCCCATTGTTGAGTCAACCACTAGTCTAAATGTTGCTATGAAGGTATTTTATGCATGTGATTAATATTTACTATCAGCTGGCTTTGAGTAATGGAGATTAGTCTGGGTAATGTGTATGTACTTCATTCAATCAGCTGAAAGGCCTTAAAAGCAAAATATAGGTTTTCCAGAAGAAGAGGGACTTTGCCCTTAGAACCACAGGACCAGAACATGGAAACCTTGCTTGAATTGTGAGTCTTCCAGGCTTCTCTACATATTTCAGAGGCAGATCCCCCAAATCATCTGTGAATTTCTTATAATCAATATATGTTAATTATATATATAATTTATATGTAAAATATAAAATATCCCCAAGTCCCTTTAGGCTGCCTTAATCAAAAACTCTATCTCAGGCTACTTTGCCTTTGCTGACCTGGATAATTTTGGAGATGACAGGCCAGTGATTTTGGTAAATGTCTCTCAATCTGGGTTTGCCTGTTATTCACCAGAAGCTGGTTTAAATTATGACCTTTATTAAGATTATCTCTGAAATGATTCTCTGTTTTTCTCATGGCATCTAACCATGGCAGACTATATTGATTCATCTTATTTTTTATATAATTACCTGCGTTACTTGATTAAAAAGCATCTGCCAGTCATCTCCATTGAAAACATATTTGTTTTCTCTTTATAACTAATAAGCAATTGCTGACAGGTAATTTGATGTAACATAAATACCCCATTCCTCATCAAAGGTCTTGTCATCTATGTATCTGTGTACCTATCTGTTCATCCATGCATCTATCCATCCATCTATATCAGCTGTGTGTTCATGGGTTTCTACTTATTTAATAGATTGTAATCTGCTACTGTCTTTCTTTTGATACTTAAATTGTCTCTAAGTTGGCCAGCAGGATCTTTTCAAGTTCTCTTCTTTGTTCTTTTAGTACTAGTCACCTTTTATCTAGTACTTCCTTAAATTTTGACAAGATGTTTTAGACTCATTTTGTATTTTTCCTGTTACAGCCATGAAATCCATTTTTCTCAGGAGTTCTAAACCTCATAGATAATAGCGATATTTAAAAATCAAGATTTGGTGTTAAGTGTAAATAAAACAGTAAAAAAATAAAAATAAAGTATTTATGACTTCTATAGATAGGCAAAGTAATAACTTATACTCATAATATCTATGTTTGCTTAGAAATCTGGAGAAAGGTGAGCAAATAATTGAAGAAGTATATTAATTCCAGTTAGCTTAAATTTCATAAATCCTTTATTTGTTCTTGTTAGGATACTGTAATTCCTGGTCAACATGGTGTACTTGAAAGAAGTCTTAAGGAAAAGTGGTGTCACTAGTTAAATGGACCCAAGTAGTTCTATGGCCTTCTAGAAAGACAGCACTCCTCTCTGGGACTGACTTTTAATATTTGTAGAGGAAGGGACTAGACTTGGTTATCTTAAAGAACTTTTCCATCATAAACATTTTTTGATTTGAGGATTAAATAAAAGGCAATTTATTTTCCTCCCCCAGATTTTTTTCCCCCCATAGGTACATTGCCCAGTAACAAGGTAATCTTTGTTTTACTAACTAAAAGATCCATTAAAGAAAGCATTGTGACCCAGAGCATAGGCCACCTTATATTTCCATGAGAAAGCTTTTAAGCACTAAATTTCTACATGTATTATTTACTTTAACTTCCCATCTCTCATGGAACCAGACATGCCCTCTGTATCCTAAATTCTCCATCACCCCTGAGAACACTTTTATGTGGTTAGATTTAACGTTTTAATGTAAGGACAAAGTTTTTTTGCTTTTGTTTTTTAAACCTGGGATTGTTTTACAATTTTGTTTTCTTTGTGGCCTGATAAGCAGATTTCTCCAAATTGCAAATTTGGTCACATTATTCATAGTAAGGAGATCATCGATTATTTTCAAGATTTAGCCTCAAAGAGGCTAATCTTTTTTTATCAGTGTAATGGAAATCAGAAGCAAAGGGAAACCAAACTGTTCTTGAGAGAAAATATATTTGTGGCATAGATTTTTAGATGCAGAAAATATAGTCCTCTTCAGGGTAAGAAACATCTACTTTGCTTTAGATTGGGTTTTCAAACTAATCAACTGCTGTCTGTGTGTGTGGACAGGATGAAAGAATAGGAAGGAAGAAAGGAGAATTTGCGATGTCATAGCTGAGCAGGGGCCCTTATGGAGTTAAACACCTTGCAGTAGGAGCACAGATAAATCAATGGGGAGATAGCCCAATGGCCCCCCAACATCAGAGGAGGTTAGAAGCCATCGCTGGATTTCCACATGGCCTTAGACAGCTTTAGGCATCATACTTGCAGTCCTTCCACTTAGAACTATATTTTGTTTTGCTTTCAGAGCTTTTGTTATCAGCCATTAGTTAACTTGATTTAAATTTGAATACATATTTCAGGGGCAGAAGTCCTGGGCACCTCCACTTGTGGCTGCTGCAGAATCTGAGAGGGCTTGAGCAGTCACAGGGTCACAGTTGGCACTGTTAAGTCTCCTCCACTGCAGCTTGGAATCTGGGAAATATGTGAAACTAAACACAATGTAATGGGGTCAAGCTTTCAAAATACTCCCTGTATTTATTAGAACAAAGTGATGTTTCATATTATAAGGAGAAAAAATGTTTCTCCTCCTTCTTTCCTGCTCTAACTCTTCTATTGCTGATGTGAATGCAAACTCTCTGATATATTTAATGGAACAAAAGGCAGCAATCTGATCCCTGGAGACCCCCAAGGCCAGACCAGATAATTAACTGCCCTGCATGCCTTAAGAATGTTGAAGTATATTTTATCCAATGATGGTTTTGATGACCCAGAATATCCTTTCTGACCTCTAAGTGGATGTATTTTATTTCTGTGTGTATGTGTGTGTGTCTGTGTGTGTATGTGTTTTAAAACAAATAGAAACCATATAATTTATTAGCATCAGCCTTTAAAATAAAAGATATTTACATGTTTTTAAATTTTAATTATTTAAAAATTTTTTTGCATAATCTCTACATCCAACCTGGGGCTCAAACTCACAACCTGAGATCAAGAGTCGCATGCTCCACTGACTAAGCCATTCAGATACTCCAAGATAGTTATGAATTTTTGCCAATGAAATATTGTGAACACACTCATTGTCAAATATAAACTTGCTAAGTTAGGATATACTTGAGTATTTCTCTACTTCAGTAAAACCAAGAAGCTTTTAAAAGAAGAGATACTAAGCCCTAGTCCCAACTTGAAATCATTATTATCAAAATTTATTTATATTTCCTAGGATATTTGGTTCTCTCTCTCTCTCTCTCTCTCTTTCTCCCCCATCTCTCTCTCTTCCATTCTCTTGATTCTGATGTTAGTTCCATATTGGATAGAATCACACTGAAGCAATTTCTCAGAAAGAAACACAAAATTATTTTAAAAGACACAAATTTATGTCAAAAGAAAAACTTGCTGCCTCATACAACTTCACATGGGAAGTTTGAGGTAAAGCTGGTCCTAAGCAAGCAGAATAAGAGGCAGAAACTCAACCCATATTTTACTCTTTTTCTCACCCTTGTTTTTCCCTGTGGTTTGGCTCAATTTTCTCCCTCTGTAAATAGGTTTTTTACTTTTTTGCAGATTCTATGCTGAAGCCCCAAGGCTGAGAGTCACCACACACATCCTCATGAAACTTGATATTATCAAACAGTAGGAGAATTATCATAATTGTGTAGGGCATCTCTCTGAAGCTGTGTGCTTGCTGAATTCAGAAGCCTGGAGATCTACCTAGTGCTATCACTGTGAGCTCAGAAGCAGAATGTTTATGAGAACATGACATGTGTCTTCAGGAGTTTGGTATATGAATCAAAGTAGTGGTTTTGGTATATGAACCAGAGAAGAAGGCCAAAGGCTGTCTGGTGTAGCTTGTGCTGGAAAGGAAAAAAGTGAAGGTAGTGTATTTTTCACTCCCACAGTACCAGAGGGGAGAGATACATTATCTTTCTGTTTTTGAAGAAATAGACTGGAGCAAAGCTCTAGAACCTCACCTTAGAGAGTTGCTTGACCTGTACTTTGCCAAGCCCTGACCACAACCCACACTTGTGCCCCAAGGAGTATTTCTGAGACAGAAGGTGTTGCCAGCCTAGATAACAATGACACAAATTAAAAAAATATATATTAACATGGAATAACTTCCAAATAAGACTCAAGCAGATTCATTAAACTTGCAGAAAGACATGGAGTTATGTTCTACCTACAATATTGTTGGGGGGGGATGAATATTAGGCAGAGGATCGTTGAAGATAGTGATCAAAAATAAATAAATTAGACTACTTCTTGGGTGCATTCCACCATGGTGACCAACACGTGGACTGAGGGTCAAAACACTGGCTTTATAAACACATGGATGATCCACCCTACCCAAAGCTTTGATGTTTAACCTCTGACAGCCACCAGCAGAGAAGATATTGGCTCTTCCTTTAATCTCAACTAAGAAAATCCTTGAACCAGTTTCTGATTACCTCACTTTCATCCAAAAGTCCACTTCAGTGCATGGCATCTTATGTATGGATGAGTACTCCCTTACGCTCACATACTTGGAACTCCTCTAGGTGGGGAGATTGTTTATCCCCAAAGAAGGAAGAGTATTCAGCAGGTAAAATGCTAAGGCCCCTTTTCCTGTGGCCTGAAAGATAAGACTACATCTTTAATAAAGACAGAAACTTACTATAGAACACTCCTATATTCAAAATCTTTATCTTATTTTGCAGTTCAATTGTGCTTTCCTCTGGCCTTTCTTCAAATCCTTCTATCAAATCATTTTGCTTATATACATGAGGTGTTATTTACTGAGACAAGTTGAATTATTAAATTAGATAAAAAAGACATATCAAGAAAACCATACACAGTTAACCCTTGAATAATGAGAGGCTTAGGGGCACTGACCCCTGTGTAGTCAAAAATCTGTTAACTGTTGACTCTCCAAAAATTCAACTACTAGTATCCTGCTGTTGATCAGAAAACTTACCCATAACATAAACAGTTAATTAACACATATTTTACATGTTGTGTGGATTATATACCTTATTCTCACCATAAGGTAAGCTAGAAAAAAGAAAATATCTTTAAGAAAATCATAAGGAAAATACATTTATAGTATTGTATTATATTTATCAAGAAAAAAATCTGCATCTAAGTAAACCTGAACTGTTCAAACTGTGTTGTTCAAGGACTAACTATATTTTTTTTTTCTTTAGGACTTTTCTTAATCCAAAAATTTGTACCTATAATTGGTGTGAATCTCTCTAATTTTCATGGAACACCTTTGCCTGAGGCTCTTTAGTTTCCTATTAAATCTGTAGAGCTGTCGGAGGGGCCCCTGAAGGATGGACGGTGTCAGCGAGAGAGAGTGAGAGAGCCCCGAGATCTTTTCTGGTCACCAGGCAGGCATCTCTGTCCTGTCGGTTTTGGTGTCTTTATTTATAGGTCAAATGTTAACATGGCATCAGGAAATGGAATTTTTACAATGGATAGCTCTTTGTGATAAGATGTTTTTGGAAAATGTACAGAAACAGCTTTTACAGAAGTCTTCTTGCAGAACTGCTCCAATTATAGTGAGGTTGAGTAACTAAGAAAATAACAAGGTGTTCACATTTTAATAACGCTAAGATTAAGTCGTAGGTTTATAGATACTCTTATCCATCCTCATCACAGCTGTCAGGGTAAGGGAAGGTGTTTGTGGAAAGTAGGCCTTAGGGAAGGGGCTGCTATACACCATCAGTTAGCAAAGGTGTATGTACTAACTTATCTTCTGCTCTTATCTGTTCCTTCTCTCTAAATTAGGCTCTTTGTCTCTGGGCAAGACTTGATTTTCCAGTTATATTCTTTATGGCACCGGAGAGCCAACCATACCTTTAAAGAGTTTAGCTTATTTCCCATACATAGAATAGCCTCTTCGAGTGCATTTACTCTTGTGTCTACTTTTATGATTTCTTGAATAGCTAAGGCATGAAAGACATTTTTGGTTAGTTGATTTACATGTTGAGCTGTGTGAACATCTTGGACTAACGCAATGGTAGAAACAGAATTATACATGTAAAGGTCAATCTTTTATGAGTAAGGGCAATTAGCCTGTTCATAGCTCGAGGGAAAGTATGGAGGGAAACAGGACCTTCTGGAGACACGATGTCTGTTCCCATAATCAAAAGAAGAAATTCCCACAATAAGGTCCTTCACAAGGTGCAATCATCATACCAGGGCCAGAATAAGGGAACAAGTCACTCCCGATATTGATCAACAAGGTACCCTAGGGGTCAGTGCTCAAGCAGAAATAATTGAGTGGGGGTGGATATCAGTCATCATCTGATTAGCAAGAGACCATGAAAACTTGCTTTAACCTCACCAGGAGTTTTCTCGACTAGTGGGCTCAGAATGGCTCCCAACATAGAGCCATGGCATAGATTATACATACTGAGAGTAGGTGTGTGTATGTATGTACACATATATTTAGAGGCTTATGAATACCTATTTATACACATACACAAATATATATAGCATCACATCTTCTATGTAACAGGCAAGCAGAGGAGTTAGACTTCACGGTTGCTATAGGCTATGTACCATAGAATGACAATTTTAGATTTTCTATTTTCCATTTGCTGATTTCAGATAGAGAAGTTTTTGTGATTTCAGAAAGAGAATTGCTTGAAAATTTTTGCTTTCTTCTTTGTACTATTCTGTATTATTACTGTAAGTATTTTATTTTCATTAACGTGTTATAGATCAAATATTATGTTGAAAAATTTTCTTGGTAATTGGTTTCTCTTGTAATTTATCCAAATCAGTATGAAATCAGACATTAAGGACCATGTGGGGGTCATCTGAAGATAAGAACTATTTCCTCAATCCCAGTTACCAATGCAATGATAACATTGGAAGTAACCATTATGGTTTCTCTTTGACTTCATGCTAGGGTCATCAATTCCTGTTGGGAAGACTTTCTTGATGTCATTTGACTGACGGTCCTATGCTCACTTCCAAGGACCATATATTCTCCTAATAAAAGTTCCTCTCTTACTGGCAAGTCCTACCTTCATGAAAGCAGCTCTTGAATGTTCATCTCTCTATACCATTATTCTCTGAGGGACTGGGTTAAAGAGAATGACTTTCTCAATTGCCACCTTGTCCTAACACATCATTTCAGGGAACATTTCTACTTTCCTAACTCACACATTTTTGAAACTATATTATGTGCATTGCAATGATTCATAGTCAGCTGAATTTAATCAGTGTAGACTCTGCAACTGTCTCACCTTGCGATATATATACTTTGATAGACACTGACAGTGCGGCATAAATTCCTAGAATGTGGAGAAGCATAG